>NC_091943.1:20212282-20812282 GCF_041260155.1 Ptychodera flava
TTCACCTGTAATCCTAATATGCCCATATATGGTCAAAGGAACGTTCCTTGGTATTCAAAATGCCCATGTGAGGGCGCTGTTTTTAAAAAGCGGCCACCCGATTAATATCTGTGATTGGTTAGATTTTCTCTTTCCATGGTAACTGTGGCAAAATTGGAACAGCTGACAGTATACCTTTAAGCGGCAGATAAGAAAAGCATTGTAAAAAATTGAGAGTCCTAATAACTATCCCCGCAACGCATTGTACCCTAATGTCAACATAGAGGTTCACTTATTGTAACGGGGGGGGGATTATGAAGGCTGCTGACGAAGTAACTTTGCCTTGCAGAGCCGACATTGCCGACTTTTCAATAAAACCGTCAACTCGACGCAAAACTGGAACCGGAAAGATTTAGGAATGCAGTACGTGAGCGAATACTTACATTGTTACCCTTTGGTCCCAAGTCGCCCTTGAACCCTTGTAAACCTTCTGAGCCCTTTAAGTAAATACGATGAGAACGTTAAGAATTTCAAAACAAAAATACGAAGCAATAATAGTCACCACAATGATTAATATCTGGATATTTTCTTTTCGTGTTATTTACTAATCGATAGCAGCTTCATCCTTGGCTTCCGTCGACCAATCACCACAGTAAAACATAGGATCAAAGTCCCTGAAGCTACTATAGACATGGATACAAAATTAAGTATTTCCTGACTGTATGAAATTATCTCACTAAGGTCATCCTAGAGACTTGTAAACCAAATATTAAAGCTGTCTGACCAGCGGTTTTGAAAAAACAAGCGACTCAACAGTTGACAGAGCTCTGCTGTGTTATGTAGAGAATAATCTTTTGTGATACATGTATTGATGAAGAAGGTGGATATCTTTAATAGCTCATTTCAGGATGGCCTGACCAAAAATGGAAAAAAAATTCGTAAAAATACAGACTTGCATACTTCATCACAATTTTAACAAATCTAAGTTGGGTTATCCCTAGGGACCTGTATAATAAATAACAAAACTGTCTAACCAGTGGTTATGAAGAAGATTTTTTACCAAAAACGCCTTTTTTGGCGCTAATTTGCCTATTTTCAACAATACTAAAAAATTAATAAAAATAGTTTCTCAAAATCATATTTTATCCACACAACAAATATCAAATCAGTAAGTACTGCAGTTCTCAAGATATTTGAGTGGACGGACGCCTCACAAACGGACATACATACATACATACAGACTGACGGTGGACGCCGGACGGATACCCATCCCAATAGCTTCTATAGACTATATTAGTCTATAGTAGCTAATAAATGAGAGTTAATTACATTCTAATTAAAGTAAACAAGACTTGCTTAAATCAAGATTTACGTCATAAAAAACAGCATATCTGTCAGGTTATAAAGAATCTTGAGCTGGTTATCTTTTAATATCAGTATTTTCATCCTATTAACCAAGCACATTTTAACTTTCAAATTAACATTGTAAGGTAAGTTCTGTTGAATAAGTTGAGACTGTATGTACTCAGAGAAAGCACACTGAAGAGACAAATGTTTGAAACTTAAGAAGTTCAAGGTCATCAAAAGCATTATAAGGAATAATGTAACACTTTCATTGCACTGTTTACACAGATTGCATAATTGCTATAAATAGCACATGAGGAATCTTACAGCCAAGCTTTACCATACAAACCCTATCACTTTGACCACTCTTTTAATTGACTACTCTATTTCTTTCCTCAAAAAGTAATTTTATTTTATCCTTACCAAGTCAACCATAAATGGAAATTAGAACTTTCTCTAGACGTTCTCATAGACGTTTCATCCTTGAGGTGATCCGCTGAACTGAATTTGCCAAGTAAATGCTGACTCAATAAGCTCCATACCGTGCTAAACAATCGTATGAATGAACAAATAAACAGACATACATACATACACACACATACATACATACATACATACATACATACATACATACATACATACATACATACATACATACATACATACATACAGCCTGACGCCGGACGCCGGACGGATACCCATCCCAATAGCTTCTATAGACTATAGTCTATAGTAGCTAATAAAATTGACTATTTCACTGACCTTTGAGCCCTTCAAACCCGAAAGACCTCTTGTTCCTCTGTCGCCTTTAATACCACGGGTTCCAGGGAAACCGAGGGGTCCCTGAGGTCCGCGTGTGCCCTGAAAAGAACCGAAAACACTTCATGCAGTCTACATAGAGAAGGCTATTTCTAAAGGAATTGACTGGCCATTGTTCTGTTTGAACTAAACACCCCAACGAATTCGCCAGCTGACTTAAGGGAGCGTTCAGTTATCATGGCCGGGGGTGGGCCGGCAAAATCTTCCTGCGCATCAGTCAAAATAAGTGAACCCCCCCTACCCATTGTACCAAAAAATTGATGAACCCCCCTTTCAAGATGACAAACATTTCATGACCCCCCCCCCCCGGCGAACGATAGAATCCCCCCAAAAAAGAGCTTCAATTTTTTCAATGACCTTCCTTACAAACTCAAAAGGTGTTAATGCTCAGATTTCCCAATCTGACTTGCTATAATTTTGAAATTACCCTCAAAGGGGTTGGACAGAAATTACTGGTGGATCGCAATATTTTTGCGCAAGCGTGTGTGTACATATTTTGATATTTGGATTTAATTAAAAATCAGCTGTTGATAATGTTGGACATGGTATACATATATTTTCTCATACATGTATGAGGAATCTATGTAATACTTTCTCAGTGCAAACTATATCTATGCATTTATAGATATTTGATAATTTACATAAATGTACTTAAATGAAATAGGGTTGTTACAACTGGCATGTGGACAAAAAGTTTGACCTTAGAATTTCACCAAAAATGTTCATCCACTGTACATGGGAGTCAATGATAAAATTGTGAATAATTTTTTTTCCAATGAAAAACTTGGTATACTTATGCATATACAGATGTTCAATAATTAACATAATTGTGCTTGTCGTTAGAATATGATGGTTAAGGGTGCATATTATGTGTACAAGAAATCTGATTATGGAATTTCACTGAAAATGCTCATCCACTATACATGGGAGTCTATGAGGAAAGTAAGAATAATTTTTTTCCGATACAAAAATAGGTAAACTCATGTATTTATGTACTCTCGATTATTGATATCAATATACTTGATTAGATTATGGTGGTAACAAATGGATGTGTTCGCCAGAAATTGGATTTTGGAATTATACCAAAATGTAGATTCACTGTACATGGGAGTCTGTGAGGAAAATATGAATAATTTTTGTCCAATACAAAACTATCAAAATCTGTGTATTTATAGACATTTGATAATTCATTTTAAACTACTTAGTTAGCCTAGGATGGTTAAAGGTTGATATGTGTGCAAGAAATTGGATTTTGAAATTTCACCGAAATGTTGATTCACTATACACTGGAGTCTATGAGAAAACTAAGAATAATTTTTTTACGATGCTAAACTAAATTAATTTGTACTTTTATGGGTGTTTGATAATTGATACAAATGTACTTGATTCAAATAGGGTATTTAAAAGTTCAGATGTGGACAACAATTATGATATTGGAATTTCACCTAAAAGTATTATTTAACTTTTCATGGTACTAGTAGTCTCAGTACAGGTAACTGTTAAATAATTTCCCTGACAAAACTTGCTATATCACTAATATGTAAGTAATAGGAATTGTTCATTGCCCTTAGTGCAGTGAGCTTGATTTACAATAAGACAATTATACCTTTGTTCAGATTTACAGGTGAATGACTTCAGAGAATGAAATCATGCAACGAATCATTTTTATCTCCCAGAATATTTCTGAACACTGAAACTGCTTTTTGACGAGACGGATACTTATGAAAATTAAGTGAACCCCCCCCCCCTCTGAGCTATTTGCAGTTTTCAAATTTGAGGTGACACCCCCCTGGATTTTGCCGGCCCACCCCGGCCATAATAACTGAACGCTCCCTAAGCACGCAAACAGCACAATGTATATCCCCTACCAGTGTCTGTCTATTTGTCTTATAGTGCTTGGCTGTCGTTTTCTGTAAGTCTCTCTGTCTATATATCTGTCTGCATGTTCTCTATATTCTGTCTGTAATATTTATAATGCACTCCTTACTTTCCATTTTATTTAGCCTGGTGCTTGCAGGTCATTAACATACTTACAGTTTCGCCTTTATCACCAGGGGGGCCATCAACTCCGTTGTGTCCCTGTATTGGAGAAAAGTAACCATATCGTGAAATGCGTTATATGTCCACAAGAAATCGTCGGCGGCTTAAGACCACCAAACGTTTGCGGTAAATGCAACGAGAAATCCCAAAAGTGTACTTGTGAAATCTATTCATGGCTTCATGTTTGCATACCCACAGGGGTCACACAGTTAAAAATGCCACTTACCGGTGGTCCATCGACACCTGAAATTCCCGGCAAGCCGGGTTTTCCTTCGTTTCCAGGGTCGCCAGGTGCTCCCATCGGCCCCTGCGGTCCAGGTGGACCCTAAGCACAAAGGGAAACGAAAATTAATATTAAGCAAAGATCATCGTTTGCTATTCGAGGGTTGCACGGTGACTGAATATAGAATCAGGCTCACGAGAATGGCTGCCGTTGCTAACATAAATTACAGGGGTTTCCTTCTTGCCTACCTGTGTCAATATTTTCCTGCTTGAAATGTGAGCTATCATGTTATCGGGTTTTTTTTCATCAAAAAATAACAATGTCCATCTTCAAATGTCTTGCACCTACTCTGCTAACTTCCGAAAGTCATATTGAGACGGACAAATAACTAGTTTTTGACTATCAATGGCATGACCTCATACATCATTGAAAATCGACCCAGCGGAATAGTGGTGACGGGACCGTGATCGACTCGCAGACTTGCGTAGGCCTTTCTTTTGAACACAGGTAAACAAGAATAGGAGATTTTATGTATAGTGGCTGGAGCACTTGTCTGCTGAACTTATGACGATTATGATATGAAGAAAAAAACATGTCGCCTCAAAATCTTGTGCGGTAGAAAACTAGTGCTGAAACAGCAAAGTCGACGCCAGTCAGAACGGGGCAGGTTAAAACACGGAAATGGACCCCTGTCGACTGTGATTGAATAAACAGATGATGATGGTAATCGAGTGCCTGTAGGCACTTCATGATGAGCTTCTATACGGATCCGTCCTGCTGGGCTTCCGTCCATTCAAATCATCCCGAGGGCTCGGATCAGGGCACACAGCGCCCAGGACATATAGTCATCCAAGATGCATGCAGGACCATCTCTAGAATTCCCCCGACACGAATTTGGCACTCCACGAAATTAAATCTTATAGTACTGCTTGAACAAATAAAACGTTTTGGAATACAAGGAGAAAAAAGAGCGAAATGTTCACGACATTTTCTGATAGTTAAGTCGTCCCACAGACGGGAATGTGAGACAAGACACGTTGCAACAAATTTAAACTGACAAGGGAAAACCCTTACCACTTGACCGGAGAATCCTCTTGCTCCGGGCATTCCTGGAACACCAACCGGACCGGGTGCTCCTTTAAGTCCTTCCGGGCCATCTCCACCGGGAATACCCTGTGGAAAGATTGCGACATTGAAGCAGTTTGTTGATTCTCTCATACTGCATACGTCACAACTGTGACGTAGCACACCTTACGAAGAGTGGCGTACCTCCTGATGAACACAGCACCATACCGCTCAGATGGCTATTACTTTTTTATGGGTTAAGGTAGAACGCACCTCGAAAGTGAAAAACTTACTCACTCTTGCTGAAACTTTTCTCAATGAAACTTTCAACCATTTGCTCACCAAATCAAGAATAAAAACCAGAGTTTGGCACGGGAGAAACAAATTACCTAATATTAATTACCGACATTTGAAATTTAAAATGGCCGCTATCCGTGTGTTTACTGTATAGAGAAAAATACAATTTTCGAAAAACGAAGGCTAAACAATTGTTTTCTTCCACCAAGAGCTTTAAAATGAGCCCTATAAATGGTACATCAAGAAAGAATCGCAAAAAATTTGAGTGTCCGTATCTGTCCCCAAGGCGCTTTCTACCTTAAATCAATGATGATTTTTTTTTTTATCCGTAGACTTAGTATTACTAGCAATAAATGTAATCTTCAGTTCACTATCTCTATGCATACTTACCCCTTGCTGACTTCTATTCCTTCCTATAGGGATATTAAACATCAGCAAGTGTTTTGGACAGTATGCATGGAGATAGCGAGCAGGATATAGAAATGTATTGATATCAATACTTATTCTATGAATTCAAATCATAATGGATAATCATCATCATCATCATTATCATCATCATCATTATCATCATCATAATCATCCTCATCATTATTTGACAGAGCCCCATGATGGGACGGTGCAAGCACGCCGCACTCGGGGTGTTTGCACGAAGGCGTGGCACAGGAGAGTGCACCGTAAGTGCAAATATCCCGAGTACGGCGCTCTTGCAGTCGCGCCTCGGCGTTCTGATTTAACTGCCTCTGTTAACAACTGAAAACACATACAAAAAGCTGTCTGGAACGCCGCGTTTCGTCGTCTGACGTTTGGCGGAATGATATATATCAAGTTCCCATTTTTGTAATCCGGTTTGATGTACGATGATGTCATTGAATTCTCATTAGCTAATTGCGTCACAACTCCAGTTCTGATTGAGCGGTATTTTGTCCAATTGTTTATGGGTCAAACTTCTCACTCGTGTATTTCGCTGCAATTACGGCTGGGCAAAACCACGCAAAACAACCGAAATATGTTTTCATTGAAGTCTCATCATATAGTAAGCTTTGTCGTAGCTATCATTACTGAAACTTTCAATACTGAATTTCTGAAAGTTTTTTTCGTGCTTGCAGACGACAATTTTTGTTTTGTTTACGAACAAAAGTTGCTACAAACAAAAGTAGTCCCGGATACCTGTGCCTACAAATATAAATGATGTCGTAATTCCGGTATTTGAACTGCAGTGTAAATACGAGTATTACGCCAGCGCTCCAGTGCAAGTAAACTATGGCACGTATGTAATACTATTTACCCCAACTACAGGGCCTAATTACCCCGTGATAAAAAAAATTCCATTAATGATGATGGATCTGTAAACGACAATCGACGCTAGCACTGTCACTTACCGGCATGCCCTGCAAACCTTGAGGGCCCCTCTGTCCCGGCAATCCTCGTGGACCTGAGTCTCCCTGAAGGCCGGTTCGTCCCGTTGGTCCGTCGTCACCCTACCAGCACAGACAAAAGTTCGTAAAATCATTGTCAATGGCTTGGACTCGAACCTTTCAAATTTCAGTGTCAGTAGTGGCTCTAGTCAAACAAGCTGTTATTCGGTGCTGTGTAATCTTGTATGTTTTTGTCTTCACACTATTAAAGGTAGTATGCACCTCGAAAGTGAAAGACTTAAACTTTTGCTCTAACTTTCCTCAAGGGATCTTTCAATCATTCTCTTTCAAAATCAAGAATAAAAATAGGGGGTCACCGTGCAAATTTTGGTACTAGAGAAACAAAATACCCAAGATTTCCGATATTAGAAATTCAAAATGGCCGCCATCCCTGTGTTAAATAACTCTATGGAGAAAAATAAAATTTTCGAATTTCGAAAACCTATGCCGGTGAAAAGTTTTCTTTCACCAAGAGCTTTAAAATGAACCCCTACATGTGGTATATCAGAAGAGAATTGTAAAGGTTTGAGAGTCCAAATGTCTGTCCCCAAGGTGCGTTCTACTTTAAAGGACCAGTAATGCGAACTTTTTATGATTTTTTTCATTATTTGTATTATGTATATCAATCGCAACTTATTATTCTACCCCCAGAAGAATGTTGAAACACCCACTATTTAGCTTGTCAACTTAGCGTCTTTATGTATAAAATGCATCATTATTGTTTATATTTGAATTCTAGTCCGGACCAGAAGTCGCTTTTCAACAATAACGATGCAGTTTACACACGTACGGACTGAGTTGTCAAGCTGAACACCCTGTATATCAACATGATTCAGGGAGTAGAACAAGAAGTATGGTTTTTACTATAACCCAAACGGGATTCGAACCCCCACACACTCACGGCAACATCGCCTAGCTGCTAGGCCTCACACAAGAAGTTATGGTTGACATTCAAAACAAAAATGGTGAAAAAATTATCAAAAGTTAGCATTACTGGCCCTAAATAGTCCTGGGTGATTCAAAAAATATCGAGAAGTCAAACAGACACTTGCAATTGTTGCAACTTGCAACAAAACAAAAATACAGTGAAAAGCGTCATTACAGCTACTGGCCCTTTCCAATTGTTGTGTAATCGTACAGCATTTCAAAGCCGGACTGAAAATCCCCTTGACTAATAGAGAAAAGCGCGCCCTCTTCATTTGGTGATTACACGGATCCAAACCAGGATTTTTCCAGTTGGTCGCCTGGTTTGGCGCCCTTAAGTAGATAATTCTTCATCATGCATACTGCATTATTGGCTGAACCCCCCCCCCCCCGACACCCCCCGACTTGAAGAATGGCAACTTTACTGATCCGACGAAAAAGCTGGTGGTCCCAGACTTATTATGTGCTGGCTGCTATCACGGTTGTCGAATAATAAACAACTTTCGCAAGTTGGCGATTTGGCACACTGACGCACTTAAGCAAATGCAATTTGCACTCCATGTGACAAATTATGTAAAAATAACTGGAGGGAAAAAAGATATTCTACCGGAGCTTGAAAATATTGAAAGTGGAGAAACAGTCGTTTATATTTACTTGGCAAGCAAAGTTCTGCGACAGAACTCTTGCTTTATCACTGGGGAGTCTGTCTTAAAATATACTTTGTCATATAGCATCCGATACGAACCTCGGTACATGGTGGAGGTCTATGAAATGTACTTGAGATGGCTTACCGGCTCTCCCCGCACTCCAGGCGGACCTAGGGGACCAGCTTGACCGGGGCCTCCCTGTTAAAGAAACATCGATATCATATGAGCCGTGTCGGGGAAAACATTTAGAAATTTTATGTCAAATAACTGACGGAGCTTCTTTAATCTGTCTTCCAATGTGTCCGACGGAACCGTAAAACGTTGGCTACGCCGTTATATATATATATATATATATATATATATATATATATATATATATATATATATATATATATATATATATATATATATATATATATATATATATATCCCATAACCGCGTCACGTGACAAGTAAGATACCCAACCCAATTAAAATATAAGAATCAAAGCAAAGAAGTTGGTAGGACACCATGTATTTACCCGTTGTCCTTTCTGTCCGGACAATCCGGGCAGCCCGTCGAAACCTCTGTCGCCCTGCAAAAAAAAACACAGAAAAATACACTGTTTTAACATTTGCTCGTCTCAAAGCTATCGGCAGTACCTACCCTTGCCTTTACAGCTTTGAAGTAGTCACCTCGGTAGCTTCTCGCCTTCTCACTTAAATCCACTGACTCTGCACCTTTATTTTGTGTGGTGTAAAATGCAGTTTTCAACACATGTCGAATACATTTTCTCATTGTGAATTTGTCATATTCTGCCAAGTCATCTTCAGAGAGGTTTGACACTGCCCTTTGGGTCTGCTTCACGATCCGTTAAGTCTGAAGGCTTTTTGTTACAACATTGATGGCTAAATGACAAAATGTAAGGCTGTGAACGAATAGCGCTGTTGTTTCGTGGATCAGTGCGAGTGTGTATTGCGTGTGTCCACGGTCTCAAATTGAGATGAATTACATATAAGAAGATTCACGTATTACCTTAGAACCAGTAACTCCGGAGTTACCTCGAAGACCGGGTTTCCCTGCTCGACCCTGTGGAAAGAAAATACATTATACTGAGAACGCAGTAGCCAGCAACCCTCAGTACCACTAGGGTCGAAATCATAACTTTGTTAAATAATCGTTCATCTTATTTGAAAACTTATGAAACAAATTGGCATGACCGACCGTTGCATCAAAATCTGTGGTGTTTCATCACAATCTTGGTCGGTCCTACCACACGACGAACTGCTTTACCCACTCGCTGGACGCCCGTGCGCACACGGGAGAACAGAGGGGAGCTTGAAAGACGAGTTTCCAGCTGTAGCTTCTCTGGAATTCATCCATAAAATCATAGAGGTCTATACGGAAATGTTCGTGGAAGCAAATGCGACATCGAGAGACGAAAAATACATCAAAACACTTGATCTCCACATACTCACCCGTTTGCCAGACTTTCCATCCAAACCTGTAGGACCTAATGGTCCAACAGGTCCCATTGGGCCTGGATCTCCTTCCTCTCCCTTTAACCCACTAGGTCCCGGGTAACCCTGGGTACGACATAAGACAAAATACCGTTAAGCAAAAACCTTCCGTCATGACATTACTGGTAATGGATTCCCTCGTCAAGCATGTTACACTTACACATTGAATGATTGCCACTAAAAGGGTTTCAAGAAAAGAATAAAGCGCCAATTTTTGTTTATTGTGCTGACTTTCATAACGTGCGGAACGATATATTACATCACAGAGCCTCCAAAATGAAATGGAAGGACTGTGATTAAATATGCTTTCGTATCGAAAATTCGACCTGACAGTAAAGTGGAGTCACTCATGTGCTTGTTATGTGCAGAATTGGCTTAAATCTTCGACAGCCGAGGAAAAATGACACTTCTAACTGCAAGTCTTACAGCTTTTCTTGCTCAACTCTGACTCGATCCCTTGAAAATTTAAAATTGACAGACTGGCATCAGATGGATCAGAAAGGGGCGGAAACGAGAAGAGAAGAGATAGAATAAGCAGGAAAGTTAGAGGAGAGGGAAAAGACAAAGATTGTAGATAGAGTGGGGATAACAAAGTGGAAAGACGAAGCCAAGATAAAAAGGGTACAGATATGTCAAGGTAAACGGGAATTACTACTTACTATCGGTCCGGTCTTACCAGTCAATCCCACTGGGCCAGATGGACCCTGGAGGGCGCTCTGAAAGAAGATAAATACAAGTTATAGTATTATCAGTGTTGTTTCGGTCAAGTCCGCGGGGGAAGTGTCCGACTATTCCGACACGATGGGAATTCAAAGCTACATTTTAATTGTGTTTCGGAGACGATAGTGGTGCTGGATAGCGCTGCATAGCTTTGTTTCCTCTACTGATTCACTTCAAAGGTAGGAAGATTACAAAATTCAAACGAACCGGGTTTGCGTTCGAACGCTAGTGGGCGGCTTCGTGATAGGTACAAGCGTTTGATCCTACCTTGCTGTACAGGACCTTCGGACAATAATATTTGCAAAAAAAGAACTTAAAGGGTTAAACTTGTAGCATTCACTTAAGATAAAGGGAACAAATTGTCGTCGAGGGGTGGTTAAATGTCCGTCAACTCACCCTTTGAGTATCGAGAAGATTGGTGAAGGCAGCCATGGCGGCGTTGTCAGGACCTTTGGACTCGCCGTTGCCCGATGTTATCATACTCTGCAAGGAATATCGGAAAGAAAGCAAATGAACATAGACATGATAAAAAAAATTCGGAATTCTGATACCATCAAGACAAGCATCGCGATGGGTGACCCAGACTTAGAATTATTCCTGAGTTATTTAGCCGAGAAAGCTGACATTTGAGATGTGTGCTCGATGATGTTTCAAAACTGCGTATTTAAAACCAATATATGAAAACTTAATTGGACTGGAGGTTTATTTTACAGTAATAGATGAACATTATTTCTTCGCCCAGTAGGGTTGTTTTCAGTCAAAATTTAATATCGTTAGACATGGGACATACTCTAGCACAACACGGTCACTAACAACATTTAACATTCAAGTAACGCTTCCATAAGAAAAATCGAAGGTACTTTGATTTTTCGCCATAGAAAATTATGATTTAAAATTGCTCATAATATTTTACAAATATCAACCACACCAAAGTGCTTATTGTACTATGGTAGCACCTGAGATACATGTACTAAGTGATAATGCAAGAGCAGGGTTTGTTCTGTAAAGTACTTCCAAGTAAATAATATAATCAATCAATCAATCAATAAATCAATCAATCAATCAATAATTAAATGAATAAAAAAATTTCTCATAAACTTGTCAAGGTTTATTAGGGACTGGAAGAAATGCTGCATGCGGTCTCTGAAGTGAAGGACTTACCGGGATGAGTAGCGTTGGGCCGGGAGCACCTGGGAACCCTCGCAGTCCGTCGATACCATCCTCTCCTGGTTCTCCCTACAAGAGTAAAGATGTACGCAAGGAAACCGATCAAAAATGAGCAAAATCATGACGAATATATGTTTGCATTGAATCTCAAGATAAGCAGTGGGCAGTGGTAAAAAAAATTGAGGAATGTGGCGACCTTTCTTGCCATCTTTAATGTACTACTGTCTGCATCAAACGAAAAAAAAAACCACAGGTTAACAACACCGCCCTCATCGGTGTGGATTGACTGTTTTCCCGAGGACGGGCACCGTTTGTAAGGCGTCACGTTTCAGCGACAGTGTTATTAAAAACACTTTCTAAAAGTAAATTCGAGTCGTCGTCGAGAGCTCGCAAAAGAAATAAACGAAACTCATGGAAGCTGAGATGTCGATACTCACCTTTTGACCTTTATTTCCCAATGGACCCGGTGGACCGTCATAGCCCAACTGACCTGACGGTCCCTGGATAATAAAACACAAGCAAACGTATCACACAAACGTATCATACATCAGTCGTCATTTAAAAAAAAAGGACACAGCCTGAAATCATTTTTACCATCATGATCGACACTGATGTGTAGCAATAGACAACTGACATTTGAAGATTGATCTGGGTGACTTGTCATGGCCACAAAAATTGAGAACATGAAATAAAAAGAGATATTTTCTATGCACTGTCTATGTATGTATGTATGTATGTATGTATGTATGTATGTATGTATGTATGTATGTATGTATGTATGTATGTATGTATGTATGTATGTATGTATGTATGTGTGTATGTATGTATGTATGTATGTATGTATGTATGTATATGTGTGTGTGCGTACGAGCGTGCATCTATCTATCTATCAATCTATCAATCTATCTATCTATCTATCTTTCTATCTATCTATCTATCTATCTGCCTACCTATCTATGTGTGTGTATTATGTATGGATGGATGAATGGATGGATAAATGGATTGATGAATGGAACTGGGATAAATAACTGGTATGGATGTCAGATAAATGGATATCTGGCTGGCAAGCTGGCTAGATCGGGGCTATTGGCCGCTGAGGTATTTGCTCTATTTATAGAGTGTGAAGGATTGAATACCATGCGTTACTTACCGGCGGGCCTGGTGGTCCTGGTGGACCAGGAATATACACGCCCTGATGGAAAAATGCAAAATGTGTCAGTGGTGGTAATGGAGTTCGTCGGTATACAAACACCCCAGTATAATGGGAAAAGTGGGAGAAATTCTTCATTTGGATCGTAAATTTCTATAACTACCTGTTCCTATAAAGCGTTGCTCGAGACGGGAATTCGCCGCCTGGCTCGCAGGAGTAATTTGAGTACTTCTGTGAAGCGAGCCTAGATAGCTTGCAAATTTAACTCCGATACCCATATATGCCAGGAGACGTCAAAACGTCTTTTGCTGTGGCAATAGTATGATTCTTCATTTTTCAAAGGTGTCAAAAAAAGGGATGTCAAGAAAAGTCCCGGTGAACAATGAATTAAGGTAGAGTGCGCCTCAAGAGCAGAAACCCCGACTCTCAAACTTTCAAAATACTTTTTTCAGTCTACCATTTGTGGGGGTCATTTTGAAGCTTAGGAATTAAATGAAGTTTTTTGTGCGTGCAATTTTTGTGAAAATCGAAAATTTATTTTTCCCCACAGAGTTAAAACAGAGATGGCGGCCATTTTGAATTTAAATGTCGGCAAACGTTGGGAGATTCACTTGTTTAGTAACAAATTTGGCACGCTGATCCCCCTTTTTCTATTCTTGATTTTTAAGGAGAATGGTTAAAAGTTTGCCCGAGGGAAGTTTGCGCATAAGTTTAAGGCTTTCATTTTTGAGGCGCAAACTACCTTAATGACCCACCAAAAGTTCTACAGAAGTTTAACACCAACATTGCCATCGGAGATTAGCCACACATAATACATATGCACAACACACGTATGCTACGTAAAGAGCATTTACTATGAGCCTATACATGAAAATACAGAATGTATGATATCTTGATGTTGTCTAAAAGCTCTCATTGATGCTAGACCGACATCTACCCGCACTAGTCAGTGCTGTCATTAAAGCCATTTTCTTTTTCTCATATTCTGCCTTTTCCCCGTCTTCCTCAATGAATTTTTGATACTTGATATAGTGATAGACTGGAAATTTTCCGTTGTCCTCGACGACATGACTGTTGCAGCCATTTCCCCTTTTCGATAATAGCCCGGGTTTCCATGCGCCGAGAGCACCAGAGTCCCGACCCTTTTGGTGTCTGTTTTGTAGCAGCGGCGTAACCTTTGTTCAATGTTAGCCACACGCTAAAGCATTTTGTGTCGGTCTAGCGGCATGATCACTTTCCCGACAAACTGTTGCGATTCCCGGTGAAAGTCTCGCTAGTGGGGGGGAAAATATGTGTGATTTTAGTTCCACTTACATAACACATTGTTACATGTTTAAGTAGACGGAGGGTATAAACTATGGAGGCTATGTTAGTCTCCTACAGTGAGCATGGAGAGAAAAAAGTAGCAAAGTCTGCCCTGACTTTGTTGCTTGCGATGATAAACGTTGATATGTGTACGGGACAATGGGTTATGATTCTTAAGAATGTGCATATCGAGGGAAAAACCTGTATACTATGAAAGGAAGAAAACATTACGTGCTAGCAAGGAAATGACTTAGAAACAAACAAACAAACAAACAAACAAACACACGCCATAGCTATATATGGAAGCGAGCTGCAAGAGCATGTATGTTGTCACTTATTATCGCAAGTTTCCTCGTGTTTTTGCCATCAACAATGACAAAATGTTATTCACTGATTGTCGACGGTTCCCATGGCACGTCGATTCAGCTGTTTTAGAGCCACGGGTGTAAGACTATCATCGCCGTACACAAGGCCAACCGACAATGATACCTGCACAATTTTGAGCCAGAAAACCCCTAGCTCTTCCCATTAACAGTTAGCGGTCAAGTGTAGAATTCTGCGCTTTCTTGACATAAATACATTGCTCGTCCCGCTACAGTGTGGTGAGGCTATTCTGAATTCTTTGCGTGCCGCGTTGCCATAGCAACTTGGTTCCTGGGTAACCAAATGCAAAAGCGAGACAGAGAGTGCGGACTCCTAATGTGCATTTAACCACGATCCTCATTTCTTTCGCACTTCCCTTCGTCAGTTTGAATCAGCTACACCAGAAGCGAAATAATCATTATCCTACCTTGGTATCACTCTGGCTATTAATTAGCCCGAAGTAATTTTGAAACGCTTTTGGAATACGCCTCAACAAATTGATATTGGCAGCGGCTGAAAGGTACATGTATATGCTGATGATAGAGACCGTGATTTATTAATGAGAGGAAAATTTTGGTATGCATAACCGACTGTATATTGCCTCCATACATCAAACACTTCGCATGCAATGTGCTTGAAATGGCGTCGAGAGATTTTCACGATCGGTGTTCTTGGAACGGCGCCATCCTCAACCATGTGATGACTTATAGCGCCATCCTAAACCTTCTGATGACTTACATTTGTACCAATTCATAATTGCTTAATTCACATTCTCGGATATTTCAAGAATCCACAGCGCTGAATAGGATCGTCTATTTAACTATCAAAAACTGGTTGACAAAATCGCCACCTTTCGGTAAACTGTCCTTCATATGATCTCCCACTTTACAGATATTCAACCTGGAGACACCTACACACTGAGCAACTTGCGAAGAGCTGTCTTAATCCGAAATGCTCATTCACGACAGAGAAGAAACGCACTTTAAACGCAAGAGTCAATAAGATCTTTCTACGTCTGTTAACATCAAGGGTTAAATGAGCTAAAACAATGCAATAACTCTGAACATAAAAATGACGTGTTATATGAGAGAAGGGATTCGGGTTGAGATGTATTATTATTATAGATGAAGACAAAGTGGACAGACATTAAATGGATTAGCAATTACAAACACTAATTAGATTAGTCGAGAGTGGTATCTGATTTGATGAGAAGACTTTAATGATTATCGTAGCTGACTTATGGTATCTATTAGAGGACATGTACAGAACCATGCACAAATGTCAACGGTGACGAACACATACCGGCTCCACAACTGCAGGTTCGCCTTTTTGACCCTTCAGACCTCCGCCGCCCTATAAAAGACACGTTTTATATACATACATGGTAGAGTTGAATGCTTTGTATTGGGTTTGTAAAATACGTACGTTGTGGTTTGTTTGTTTTTTCGAGTGTGGCGTTTTCCTACGCTCTGATATTCAAGAGGGGAAGTTCTAGGAAACACACAGCGCATGTCAGATCTTGGCAATGCCTTGATCATGAAAAGTGTGTGACGTAAAATTATCGTGAAAAGATTGACATTTCTTCCTGGCCATGCCAATGCATTTCAGAAGACAAAATATTGTCACTTGATTTTCAATACACAGCTGTCAGATCCTCAGTATCTAAAAGTAGATCCAAGCTACATGCGGCTCGACTTCAGAGAATATTTGTATTCACTCTTGACTGTTTTCACAGCTTTGCCTCAGTATAGCTCTGAACTATAACTGAAAGGTAAAAATCAATCTTCTATATTTTACTCTTATTTTCACAAAAACCACTGACATCCACTCACCCCATTTTCACCTGGTCCAGGTTTAACGCCGCCGCCGCCTCCTTCGTCTGGTCCTGGTTTAACGCCACCATCTGGCCCAGGCACAGGCTGTAAAATTCCGATCAGAAACAAATATCCGAGGCGGTTAGTAAAACATATTTGACTTAATAAATCTAATTGACACCTTCAAGGCTCCCGTGTGATATGGTTGTGATGATGAAAAAAGACTATACTTTAAAGGTACACTTGAGTCAATAAACTCTCGTAGATGATGACAATTAGAGGTTATTTCGAAATATCGCCTGTTCCTGTGTCGTATAAGCATAGGTGTCATTTGTGCTGCGTCAGACACGAGACGGAGTCAAGTGTCTGACGCAGCACAAATGACACGCATGCGGATAAAGACAAAGAACAGGCGATATTGGGTAATAGCCGATTTATCATATACCCATGCCCAGAATTTCACTAATACTTACGAAAAACCTTAAATTTTGAGGCTTTACTTTCTTACGCCTTGCGCATAAATATCAAAATATTTGTGTGAATAGGTTTCATTTATAAACTATACAAGAAGTCAACATCACGCGCGACATCGCTGCGAGTCGTCCATATGCATATCTCAATGAATCCCGACAAGAAAGACACCGGGATTAAAAAATTGTCGCACAGGGGGGGACTTTTTAAGGTGCAATACGCTATGACAAATGTAACCGATCAAAAACTGTCCTTTGCTTCAAATCTCTCCTGATTTCGATGGCGCTTGATCGTCGTACAGCACGGAGATGGGCCGCCATTTTTGTTTACACTGAGAGTTGCCATGTCAACAGGTGTCGCGCGCGCGACATCGCTGTCACGCTACGCGCTCGCTATCTGTTCGGAGGTAGACCGTGCCATGCGAACGGGAGAATGTTTGCTAGAGCTTGTCTGAAAATACAAGAACTTTAACAGAAAAACCATGGGGAAACATTACAAGACTCAACATATTATTTCCGTATTTAGCAACCCGAAATATTTGTGTTCCTCAAAGCCCTTCAAATTTTTACGTCGGCGACATCGCTTCGCAGGCGGAGAGCGGCAGCCATTTTGTTTGTTTAGGTTGTTTACAATCAAATTGCAAATGTAGTTCGGGAATTCTCCAAAACCGATGACGTTTATCGTACATATCTCAACGTTTACCGTGAAATATCGCGGCTGACATGTTACTGTAAACGTCACTAGGATGAGGCGATACGGGCATGGGTATATGATAAAGTTACTTATCAATATGATTGTACTTTAATTAAAAGAGACAATGTATCATCGTGGCAGATTGTAAAGTTAAAACGAAAAACTTAAACACGAATTGATCGAACAAAATTACGGTTGATCGAATCCATTACGGTTGCAGAAGACAGGATTAGTGACTTTAATCCTGATATAGGCTACTGAATTCGTTGTTTCTTTCTTTAATTCTCATGGAAGGTGACACACTGAATATCATCTGATATTAGCTATTTCAATATCTGTGCTATTGTCGAAATTGCAGGTCCTCATTAGATAAAATTTCAAGTCTGATTTACCGACAGAGTTTGATCAAAAGCTTCTCATCATCAATGCAAATGTTGGGCTACACTCCCGATAAATCGATTCAGAATCTTTAACACTTTTCCTGTGATCCCACCTCTACGTGTTATAGCCACGTTAGTGTTGAAAATGCACTGCAGGTATAACCTCGACAGAATACAAAAGAGCGTCCTCAAGAGGCGACGGTGTCATAAATAGGAGAAGCTTCAGATATGTCACTGCTCCCGGTCATCGTCTCACAAACCTGCATGCTTTCTTACAATGTGGAGATACACTTATGTTTTTATGTAATCTGGTTAACTGTTTACCCCGGGCTGAACTTCGGTCCGTAAATCATGTATGAAACTGAGACATGAAAGAACGAACGAACGAACGAATGAACGACCATTAGTCTAAAACAAAATGAACACTCGATACTCTCAACTTACGCCATCTGGAGTTGATCCGTCTTCGGCTTCTTGGTTTGGCGGGAAAGCCGGGAGGGGAAAGTCACAGTCTGGAGTGTAGTACGAACAGTAATCAAAAGCATCGTAGTAACGGGGTGACATGATCAGTTGTTGGACCAAACCCTGAAGAAAAATAAAAAAATATATATATAATATTTTCCCGCTCATATAATAACTCTTTGTGGCAATGGACTGTTTTGTATTTTAAGGACTTGCAAAATCTGTGCGTGCGCACGAATGACTAAAATATGTTTTGAGCGTTTGTAAGTCGCATCGATTTATGTAGGGGCCACAATCTCTGTTAAAGATGCAGTACCCAAGTTTGACAGCCTTGGCATATTGTGTATCGCGATGGCAAAAGTTCACAGCATGCCGCGTACACTAGCAGAGTGAACTGACGCCAATCACCGATGAGCGAGTTGTCAGAGAGAATATTCGAAATACTTAAAATGCCTGGATACTTAAATTTTTCATTAGTCATGCCTAATTGTTTCTTTAGAAAATAAATCACTTGGGCCACAATGAAATTTAAATCTTGTATAAGATATGTATACTGTCATAGCATACATATCTTATACTTGTATAAAACATGTATGCTATTAAATAGCATACATGTCTTAAACAAGGTTAGGTGGATTGTATACAATATTAACTTGAACCCTTTGAGTGCTGTAATTTTTCCCACCATAATTTTTGTGCCACATATTTTACATTTTTTATAAGTTTTTTCTGAAATTATTTGCATAAGTTTTGACCAAATTGCCATCACATTTCATCTGCAACAGTTTTTCATCAAACTTTTGGCAAAAATCTCAAAAAAATGATATGGTGTATCTTATAAAGGCAACAAAAAATGACTTTGGCGCTCAAAGGGTCAATGGTCTATAAGTGCATCGACCTTTCCTCGCATGTTCATGAAACAGATGGCTAGAGAATCAAATACTGGACATTGTTCATTTAATAGTGTTTACAATTGAGGCAAAGATACTCCTGTTCCTTACAGCATGTTTTTTGATTAAAAAATAGGAATCGTCAGTACATCGAATCCACATGGAGATTTTTATGCCAATGGAAACACCAACGTTGACCAAACTGGGTCTCTATTACTATGCTTTGAATCACTTTTCTGGGAAACACGAGTTTCAAGGTATCACAGCGCTGAAACAGGCGCACGAATTCATTGAATATATCAAATGATTCTCAACAAAATAGAAATATTCCTGCCTAAAATTGCACTCCCTTTGGGTGAAGCCTTGTGTAATACGTATGTTGACAGAGGACTAGGGGCCGACTATTAGACCTTAGGTGAGAGGTCAAGTTCAAAGTTGGACAAGTGCAGCATGCAAAGCAAAACAATTGTTGCAAACTTTCAACCTTTTCAAAAACAATTCACATTCCAGTCGCCCGTATAGGCTTTGCACAAACAGAATGCATGTCATACGCAACCTGAGAACAAAAAACGAACAATTTTTTTAAAGGATACAAAAACTTTGTGTGTATGCATTCTTTTCCCACCCTTCTGAAGATTTGGTGTTCGAACCCTTCGTGTAAGAGACGGAGTTCCGACTCTAGAGCTTCTCTGTACTTTCGGTGCACAATAACCGTAAGTTATGGGGTATGCCCTAAACCAGACAGACATTCTAGATCAAGGAGTTTTCAGATGCCGTCAACTAAGCTGTTCGTGCCAAAAGGTGTTTGTGCGCGGTTTCTCAGCGGGCGGGCAAATTTCAAACCTAACCAGCGGGCGGGGAGAAAAAAATCGACATTTACTGTTGGCGGAGAAGAAATTTCATTATTTTCAGCGGGTGGAGAAAAAATTGTTGACTGTGAGTACGGGAGAATACGTAGAGGGAGGGGAAATCTGTGGCTGACAGAACTTGAGGGGAAATTAAGCGTCTAACTTAGAGGGGAGCAATGTTCGAAGGTATACTGCTAGCTGCTCGCTTTTTTTTGCGTTGATCTGGGTTGCCTAGTTGGGTATCTAGTGAGCAATGGGGAATTTCAGTAGTGGGGAGAGGGCAGTGGGGAGCTTGAATTGTTGTGGGGAGCGAGCAGACTATATACGGTACTGGAGGGCAGTGGGCATCAAAATTCAGTGGGATGGCATATTTTCCGTGCATGCCAGTGGGAAGGCAGTTACGAACAGCTCTACTTTCAACTCCAAATTTTAGGACAAGGTCAAAAATAAGTCAAATCGGTATTATCAGCCTTCAAAACATGTTTTGTGATGATTTTGCGAAATTGATGAAATTTACCAGATGGCGTCACCTGAGGTTTGGCACATCGCTTCCCCTCTTCTATGGGTTGATGCAGCGGGGCTGTTGTATAAATACATATCAGTGACGCTGAGGACATTTTACTTTTCATTTTACCAGATCGAGTGGATAAGTGGGGCTTTATGTGATTTCGTTTTCGAAAATCGGTTCGAAATTTTTTCAAAGTATTTCCTCCCTTCAAAACATCTAATGGTAAATCCCATAAAGTTGTAATTGACAGAATCTTCACGAGGGAGTCACGTGGCGCAATGGGACTAGGTCTCAGTCGACGAGAAGAAACCGTTTATGGCCAATAAATGCTCATGAATATGGGGGCAGTGTCATAAATGACTGTCTTTCAGACGATCACATATCATTTCTTGTTCAGATAAAAGTTTCATCCCACCCAATATCATATTGCAGGTACAAGGACGAACAGCCAATGTTCCTGTAAGCCCATGCACAGCTTGGATCAACTATGTTGGGGGCGCTCTGCTACAAACATGCAAGGCTATAAATGCTGAGCAAGGGTAAAACTATACTTAATTTCAAATTTGTTCTGATCTGCCAAACAATATTTTTTTTTATAAATATTTAACAACACGTCCTACACGAAACAAAAATATGGAGACCTCGTCATGGCCGAGGAGGTTAAATAGTATATTGGGATATGTAGTGAGCGTTTGACTCTGTCGCCTATTTCTGATTTTGTGACTCAAGTTATTTATGCAAGTCTGGGCACCGAGACATGTGACCTTGCTGGTCACTGGAGCACAGCTCTCGACATGTACGCGCCACACAAGAGATTTGGCATGTAAATAACTCACTGACATAACTTCCTGATTTATGCGTAATTGTATATTTGTATTCTGTACATGATATGGTTCACATTTACCTAAAGCCTGCGTTTCGGTGACAGACAAATTTCAGTCTAGTTTAACTGACAAGACACTTCTGCGTTACAGAAGACAGACGGCTTCTAATAATAGACTTTTTCAGCTGAGTTTGGTGCGGAATTAACATACGCAAACGGAGTAGCGACTTTCACTTGTCTCTGTGAGTCCTGTTTTTTTTGCGCAAACGTGGCTATAAATGTCACTCGGGCGGCGTTTTGGCTCCCTTTTTACGGCCGACATGAGTAAACTATTGGTGCATAATTGGTGTTGTAATTGAGTGTCAACATCGTCTGTTATTGTCGTAA
Source organism: Ptychodera flava (assembly GCF_041260155.1). NCBI lineage: Eukaryota > Metazoa > Hemichordata > Enteropneusta > Ptychoderidae > Ptychodera > Ptychodera flava. The sequence goes on from NC_091943.1 coordinate 20,234,517, forward strand.
ATCGAATAGAAAGGGAATAAATAAACAGCTGGTGAAAGGCTACTTGTCTTGCTAGGCAAAATATCTACTTTTACCTATACTCACTGTAACAACGGAGGTGGGGTACTCCTTGCGGTCGCGCATGTGCAAAAAAGCATCATTTTAGGATCTTTCTACGCTGGAATCGAACGAATTTCTGTACGAAAACTTTGCCAGGGTTGAGTCCTGTGGTATACTTCATACTTTCATTGCGTTACGCCTTTTTTATTAAAAGTCTATCAAAGATATAATTAGAATCTGTTAAACAGAAGATCGTTTTCTCTGTCAAACCTTCCTTCTTGAAGATACGCACGTTCACTGACCTGTACACGATTTCGTTTTCTAGTTTTCAAGATAGTCTAGAACCTCCCTCGGTGTGCGTTCTTAAACCCAGATTCGTCCAGGCGCATGCAGACAAAGGGACTTGTCTTCAGAGAATTTACTGGACAATTAATGACTTTGTGATGACTTTCTGCCCGTGGGCTTGTCTACACCTCAGTTGATTTAAGGCATGAAAGGTCGCCCGCGTGGCACGGCGACTCATCAACAATTGACACCTTTGAGCTCCCGAACAATCACCACGAAGCTGTTGGCCGGGCACTGTTGGTGGAGTAACTGTGCTGCAGGCCAGCAAAGCGAAATCAGCAAAAGTACATTTTGAATGCACCTTGGGGACAGATATTTGGACTCTCAAAATGAAGTGTTGAACTCATCACTTCGCATTAAGGTAGAACGCACCTCGGGGACAGATTTTCGGACTCTCAAACTTTTACAATTCACTTCTGATATACCACATGTTGGGGTTCATTTTAAAGGTCTTGGTGTAAGAAAACTTTTCACCGGCTTAGTTTTCTGAAATTCGATTTTTGTTTTTTTTTCTCCATAGAGTAAACACAGGGATGGCGGCCATTTTGAATTTCAAATTACGCCTTGTCCTGAAAGACGATTAATCTGTCCAATGAAACGGGGCATGTGGTTGGTTGTCAAACTGTGCATATCTCTGGTCGGGATACGTAAATCTCTATCGAACGGCACCTCGATGATATTTTCGGACTCTAAAACTTTTACAATTCTATTCTGATATACCACATGTTAGGGTTCATTTTAAAGGTCTTGGTGTTAGGAAACTTTACACCGTCTTATATTTTCGAAAATCGAATATTTTATTTTTCTCCACAGAGTTAACACAGGGATGGCGGCATTTTTTAATTTGATACATTCGTAAATGGTTGGTAGTTTTTTTCTTCAGTACCAAAATTTTCTTGGTGACTCCCGATTTTATTCTCGATTTTGAAAGAGAATTGTTGAAAAGTTCCTTGAGTAAAGTTTGAGAAAATATTTAAGTCTTTCAATTTTGTGGCTTATACTGCCTTAAAATTACAAACTCAACCATCGAGTCGGAGTTAAATCCGATTTCAACGATACACAGCTTGCGCCTTTTTTAAAGTTCTCTCTGCAGCCTATTCTGAGATGAAACCAGTCAAACACTTTCCCTCCGGAGAATGATACAAAGTGTTACGCCTTGTCCTGAAACACGATTAATCTGTCCAATGAAACGGGACATGTGGTTGGTTGTCAAACTGTGCATATCTCTGGTCGGGCTACGTAAATCTCTATTGTGAAGTGTTGAACTCATCACTTCGCATTAAAGATAGAACGCACCTCGGGGACAGATTTTCGGACTCTCAAACTTTTACAATTCTCTTCTGATACACCACATGTGGGGGTTCATTTTAAAGGTCTTGGTGTAAGAAAACTTTTCACCGGCTTAGTTTTCCGAAATTCGATTTTTTTTATTTTTCTCCATAGAGTTAACACAGGGATGGCGGCCATTTTGAATTTCAAATATCGGTAAATCTTGGGTATTTTGTTTCTCTAGTACCAAAATTTGCACGGAGATCCCCGATTTTTATTGTTAATTTGGTAAGAGAATGGTTGAACGTTTCGTTTGAGAAAGATTGAGCAAAAGTTTAAGTCTTTCACTTTCGAGGCGCATAGTACCTTAACTATATTACGCGGAGAAGTGAGGGCGCCCTTGTAATTAATGACACAACTCTCCAGTGACTAACGAAGCTCTACAGTCTATGCTGCGACCCACAAAGGTATTCCGTTTGTAGAAATTAACGTAGACTTATTCAGTGTCTTCTATGAATAATTCTTTTTGGTGAATGCAATGTAGACGAGAAATCACAGCTGTTATGTTTGACCGCGACGTAGAATATCGCGGCGAGTCGCTATCGATCGCTTGCACTCCACGCATGCTCCAAACGCGCCGCAAAAATCAGATGCGAAGGCGGCGTGGTTCTGATCGTAAGGTGTTATAACCTGCTGAAATGACTTTCTTTCACATAACCACTTGAATCAAGTCTAAGATTAACGCTGTCATGCAGTTAAGCTCCGACCGTCTTATTATTGTTTGCTTCCACTGGTATAATCTGCATTGAATTGGGAGCCACGGATTTACCCTTCCAATATAGCACATCTGTACTAATTGCGGTGACTCGAATAATTCACCACATTACAACGCGTCGCTGAACAAATTGTCGGCAATTCGATGCGTCAAGTCCAATTTGCACAGCAATGGGCATGGACGACAAACTCATAAATGTCGCTGAGAGCGTTAGGCTACTGTCACTCCCTACTGCGTGAAGATGGCCAACAATGCAGGCGCTTTGGCCTGGTCCCCTCTCACCGCACATAAGCTGTCACGTGCTTAAAGGAAAACAATAAGTGGGGCTAAAAATTACTTATGTTTCTGGTCATTGCCCTCGTCACTTTGAGCACAGGCTTGCCCTGCTACCAGTGAAGGGTTGGACAAAGTCCCTAGCTCTTACATATTCACAAACAAACGGCAACAAAAGTATTTTGCAGTTAGTAAAACAAAACCCATTACGTTGAGATAAGTCGCATAACAAGGGAAAAGGCCTAGAGAGTATCACCGAATCACTGTCGCCAACTTTTTTTCTCAGGGATTAGATAGAAACAAATTTCTCTTTTTCTCTTGTCCTTTGGTTTACGTAGTATGACGTGCTTTTCATTTAACTGGCTAAACAACAGTGGCTCGAGCAAAGCAAAAAACCATGCCAGACATCAAATGAAAGTGATGTTTTGATTTCGCAATGTGCTCAGTCCGCATTAGTGTTAGCCACTTTGAGATTGAGATTTTGAACGGGGACGCAAGCGTTACCGAGAACTTGGTATTGATATTCATGTCTGCCCGCCCAATGAGACGTGGCGTTCTACCGCCCAGGCGCTTTCACGACAAACACACCTTCGCAGCTTGCTATCTGGATGGCCGCATACATAATTAAGGCCCCTGGGTGTGGGAACTGATCGTCTGCCGATGGCCAAATCTAGTATCTGTACGGCATTTCATGGGCGTTGCGAATTCCAATAGTGTCTGTAAAGCGGACGTATTCTAGACTACGGCGATCCGAGGATTTGGCTGTAATGAATTTATTTGTGAGATTTTTCAGGAATTTTGGCGGAAAACATGTCGGTGTATTTGCAGGCAAAAGAGAAGTACCTCTGAGGTACATAATAGGGTCACCTTCGAAATTAATTAGGTACACAAAATGGCTTGTCAACATTGATTGACAACTTTCCTCACTGATACATATCATGTACACTATTTGGATATGACCGTTTGCTTTTCTGGTATGACACCGTTGTTAAAGGTATACTGTCACCTTTACAAATTTTGCCACAGTTACCATGGAAAGAGAAAATCTAACCAATCACAGATTTTAAGCGGGTGGCCGCTTTTTAAACACAGCGCCTTCACATGGGCATTTTGAATACCAAGGAAAACCCCTTTGACCACATATGGGCATATTTAGATTACAGGTGACTGTATACCTTTAAGGTAATTCGCCGAAACTGATTGATTTTCACCTTTGCTAGAACTTTCTTGGAGGAAACTTTGACCATTCTCTATCAAAATGAAGACTAAAAATCGGGGGTCACCATACAAATTTTGGTACTAGCGTAACAAATTATCCAACATTGATCGATATTTGAAATTCAAGATGGCCGCAATCCCGTGTTCAGTGTTCGATTTTCACAAAATCAAGATGGTGAAAACTTTACTTTTCTCCAAAGCTTCAAAATCAGCCTCACGATTGCAAGCTGCAGAGCAGAAAAGTATATTGGAAAAAAGTGAGAGTCCGAGTATCTGTCTGTCCCCAATGCGCCCTCTACCGTAGCAACGGTGATTGGAAGTCTTTTCTCCTTGGCCTTGCTGACCCTAGGGCCGGCCCGACTGCTGTAAATTTTAGGTCATGTGCTATTTATTTTTTCACCCGGCAAAGTTGACCCGTGAATGTACTTTGGATTCCTCCGGCATGGCAGAATAAACAAATGTGAAGACAAAACCAATATAGGATTGCAGCCAACTCCGAAATTGCTGGCTCATTTTGAGGATTGTTCACGCTACCATTTCGAAGACTTCTGTGCTGCCCTTCGCTGTAACCCTTGGAATGCAAAGTCAATTGGGGATTTTCCCCAATATTTTGATCAAAAATTGCAGACATTGAAAAGTAGTGTCCATTTGATCCAAAATTATCAAAAATTACAGAAAACTTTGTAATAATGGTAAAATTTTAGTGGGAAAGGTCACAGCACTCATGGGGTTAATGTCAGGGCTTGTTGGTTATTTTCAGACGCCCTATATCGTGATATGAAAACTATACAAATACTTCGCCGAATAAATTGAATATGTCTGTGTCAGGAGTGGGTAGTTCACGAAGTTTCAGTTTCGAAGATAAGCTGAATGGTTATTCAGAACCGTGCCACGTGGAATGAAACTATAGGCATTTTTGTTATACCGAACGTAATACGACAATTTGTAAGACCTTGCGTAATAGACATGCTGTCAACATCGGTTGCACACAGGTTTCTTACAGCAAAAATACTTAGGCGCGATCGAAGAGTACGTCTATGTTCTTCGAAAAATAAAGTCGTGTCCACTTTATTAATTCTCACAGCACAGACTGGCAACGATTATTATTATTATATAGGAAGGCTGTATGTTGTATAAACTGAGAGGATCATAAACGACTCCATTATAAAGCGTTCGGCCAGACCTCCAACTGTTTTACAGGCTCTGTGGGCCTGATTTTGGAATAGCGCAGCCTAGGTGACAGAGACTATTTGAACGACTGCAAAAATAGCGTAGCGTTTACTTGGAAAACTGTGAAAGAAACGAACTAGAGTCCAGCCCGTTAATTTGGGACACCGTACACAGTCGGCATTTGGAGAGCTCCAATTCAACCGGCCAGACTCAAGACAATTAAAGAAAAACAGAAAAATGACGTGCAACACACTTCGTGACGTCAAGGATAAACGAGAGCGCCGAGAAACACAGGGTGAATTTCTCGTCTCTCGTGTTCTATCTAGATGGTCACTCAGAGTGTCACAGTAGAGCCTGACCACTTATACGTTGATAACGACCTACCTCATAGGACCCCTGCCGAAGAAGCTGTCTTCCGACGACGACTATACCGGCTGTGTCGATTTTCACATCAAGCTTTCTGTCTAAGACTTTGGTTTCATTGTACGAACAGTCTACTAGTATAGACATTGTATTTCCTGCTATCATAAGTCCTATCCTATGCCAGCTGTAACGGAAAGAGAAAAAAGGAAACGTTTCGTCATTGTTTATTCTAGAGTTAATGTAATTTTCATGAAAATGCATTAAAAAACGAGATTACTAATACTACCCTTTGTCTTTGTTTGGGACCTAACCGTAGTTTTGGTATGGTAGGGGTATGGTCCTTTAAAATTTGGGTGCCATACCAAATCTACTGAGTGGTCCCAGAAACCTTTGTCTGAAACACAATTACATGCTTGTCTTTTCAATATAAAGCGAGAATCGAGCACTGTGTACTATCGTTATTGTCGAATCAAAGAATACATATAAATCTCTGGTCACCGTGACCAGTCATTTCATCTTTGCGCGGAGTCTTAATGTTCTGTGGCGAGTTTCATCATTAGCCCTTAAAACTTACATAAAGTATTTTCGTTTCTATTTTCTTAAGCACACACACACACAGATACAATTTTAATCTTGATTCTAAACATGGTGATACACGAGCTGAATGTGTAAAAACCAATGTTTCCAACCATTCTCTTTCATTGTAGGAATACATAGGATACACGTGGGATGAATAAACAGGCAGGTGACCTGCAGCGGCCGATGTAGCAACGTTTTTATGTGTACTTGGGCCTCAGCCCAAGTACATTTGTTTTCATTCCGTGGGAAAAAACTGTAAGGTATAACCATTTCTGGCTGAGACCAGGGAGGGCAAAATGTATTGGCTTCATCTTTCTTGGCATAATAAATGGCGTAATGATGTTAACTGAATGGAAGTGCTGCTCTCAGCCAGTCTTGAATAAGTGAGATGTGAATATAAATGCTTCTCTATCTGAGTTTTGGCCACAAAATCTTCTGAATATAATCAAAATGTGCATCGAATGCAACAATTAATGCACCCTCCGTTCCTAGGCGATGGCACGACCCTTGCTACACCCACTGGACGAGCCAAAGTGGGAGGGGTAATTTCGGTTTGGTCGAACAGGAGGGCTCGAGACCATAGTTTAAATTTAAACTTGAAACATGTTTAATCACTGACAAGATGTGGATTAGTGTTAATCAAAGAGAAAGTTTGAAAAAGAAAGGTTTTATATCCCGGACACAATGAAAAACATTACGACTGGAAACTATACCCCCGGGTGAGAATAGTAATGCCCACAGCGATGGAGAACACTTATCCTTGAGCTGAGAAAACCAGACCATCATTTCGAAATAGAGCTGCAGATTCGAGAAGCTCGTTAAAAATAGCTAGGTACACCCCAAGGGGTGGTTTCGCGTCTTGAGGGCAATTTCGCCTCCTTCATTTAGAAATCGTACGTTTGTTTTTCCAGGGGAACACATCATTTGACACAAAATTTGCATGAAAAGGGGTCGCCAGTAAGCACGTGGTCAAATCTGGCATAAGAAACAATATGAAATGTTGGGTAAAGCCAGTCCAAAATAAACTGATTTGAACTTTTGTGTTTTGTAATTTATACCACTGCAGTAACATGACTTTTTTTTGACAACATCACACAATGTAATACGTTTTGAAACTGAATACTCCGACGTATTCTGTGTCCCCTTTGCTAAAAAATACGGTATGCCGATTACCATGTAAGGAGATGATGACGTCGAGACAGATTTGTAGTGCGTTTGGTCTTGGATGGTGCACGAAGTTTTGTCGAGGTAGCTTGTGTATTTATTTCCTAAATGGGAGATATTAGGGTCGATCTAAAAGAAGGCCGAAAAATGTTATGATACTCTAAGCGAGCTGAATTGCAATGCGAATGGTTGGATAATTTGGAGGATGTCTAGACTGATCTCGTCTCATTAAGGTTATTTGGCGGTCAGTATTGAATTTCAACTGCGTCACAAGTTTGCGTCGAACGGTCAACGAACGATATTTTAGAAATCTGGAGACATGGCACATCGCAGTTTTATTTTAGTATTTTATATTTTACAAAAGATGTAAGAAGCAATGATTTTGTTGAAAATTCTGAAAAAAATATAGGAAGATTTGATCGCGAACACATTTTCACTTGGGGGTCAACTAGCCCTGCGTACGATGCTGTGTGTTCCGCTACAGCTAACCGCCCCGCTCACCACAGCCCTGCAAAGACCCGTACGTTGGGTCGGTGACTTCAAATCCATTTTGGGACTTGACGTAAAAAGCCAAATTACTGCCGAAATTCAGCGTTCTTGGGCCCAAGTCGTATCCCAGCCTACCTCAGCTACTCGATCGCTTCCAAAAATGACAGTCTTTTATTCACTTCTCGTAAATAACCGTCGATGTCGGCAGCTCTCTCGCTGGCCCTGCGTACTATGCTGTGTGTTAGCTGTAGCACATAGCATCGTACGCAGGGCTAGGGTCAACATGGGGTCGCAGCCATGTTGCCTCAAAACTTATTTCTGTCTGCACTCAAAACTCAAAAATGTCGCATATGAACCTGAAAAATCGATGTAATTTTGTCAAACTTCGGCGAAATTTCAGCCTATAGACAAAATTTCATCTAAGTAAGGTAAATTTACTGAAATTTGATCGACAAATAATCCTGAGCTTGAACGTGACAGCTCGCCTTCTCCGGGAAGTCATGCATCCGCCAGCTGCCCATATGCCGGGTGCATGAGATTGTTTTCAAGCGACGGCGGCAGACCGTACGGGGCTTTGGATATGAACCTACCGCCGGTGTAGCTGTAATAACTGTTGCGTTGTTTTTAATCACCATGGACGAAGTCCGAGGTCCGTGCGTCTGTTCACGCCTAGTACCCAACCCATACAGATGCACGTCGATTTGTTTCACAATGCTTTCAAATTTGGCCGTGTTAGAGGACTTTTTAGTTTACACCTCCATAGACTCCCACGTATAAGGCAGTTCTCCATAGATTCGCATGTATGATGCCAAGAAAAATAAAAATTTAGTTTCTCATCGTATTCATATTGCCTAAAGGATGCAGTGACACAGTTTTTTTGTCCCCACGGATAAAGTCCAGGGGGCTTATAGATTGGCTCATATCCGTCCGTGAGTCCATCAGTGAGTCCATCGGTTCGCGCAGATATCTCAGAAATTTTGACAAAATATCATGTGACCTTGGTGACCTTTGACCTCAAATATACATTATTGTCCATAACTCAGTAACCACAAGTGCTAAACCTTTCATATTTGGTATGATGGGACACCTTATGACGCCACATATTGTACCCCATTAATTATGTGCATATCTAATTATGAGCGAGCCAATAGAGCAAGAGGTCTGATTTCTGGTATATAGGGATAAGTTAACAATATAATTTGTTGACAAAACTTCACGTGACCTCAATGACCTTTGACCTCAAATATACATATTTGTCCACAACTCAGTAACCACAAGTGCTACACCCTTCATATTTGGTATGAAAGGACACCTTATGACACCATATATTGTACCTCATTAATTATGTGCATATCTTATTTTGAGCGAGCCAATAGAGCTAGAGGTCTGATTTTTGGTATATAGGAATAACTTAGCAATACAATTATTATGACAAAATGTGACGTGACCTCAATGACCTTTGACCTCAAATATATATATTTGTCCACAACTCAGTAACCACAAGTGCTACATCCTTCATATTTGGTATGATAAGACACCTTATGACACCACATATTGTACCTCATTAATTATGCGCATATATAATTTTGAGCGCGCCAATAGAGCTAGAGGTCTGATTTTTGGTATATAGGAATAACTTAGCAATACAATTATTTTGACAAAATGTCACGTGACCTCGATGACCTTTGACCTCAAATATATATATTTGTCCACAACTCAGTAACCACAAGTGCTACACCCTTCATAAATGGTATGATGGGACACCTTATGACACCACATATTGTACCTCATTAATTATGCGCATATCTAATTCTGAGCAAGCCAATAGAGCTGGATGTCCGATTTTTGGTATATAGGGATAACTATAGGGTAGAAATCTAAATATGCCCATCTAAATATTAGACATCTACCATCGAGAACAAAAGAAATTTGCTGTAATTTGAATATTTAAGGAGTTTAAGCAATTCCCGCTATAAATAAAGAACCCCTGCCTCAAACTCCACAAAAGTTGCAAGACATATTTTGCCGTTATCATGCCATTGCTTCGTTTAATAACCAGTTAATCAAATGCCTCATTGACAGGAGGAAATTCAAGACCATATTTGAATAGTAGTATATATTGTCCTCAAAATTACTCTATCACGGCCCAAGTACTCATTGCCTTCAGCAATACTGCCTTGTGTTTATCTGAAATCATTACTACGTGGCATCGGGGCATATCGCCTTAAAAGAAAATCTAATTGACATGGCTAACAAATATATTTTTATATTCAAGCAAAACAAGAACGTTTTCCGAATACTAATGACAGAGGCGAAGCAGATTGGAAAGAAGATATCATGGGGGACTTAACAAAAAACAAATACTGGAAAACAAATTCCATTATCATTTGAACAAATCGGAATGGTGCCATCCCTACATGTAGGATTCTTTGAAGGTATGCCCTTATTCAGGTGATTAAAATTAGCATAAAATTGCATAACTTGACTTATAAGAGTTGTGCTGATCATGCATCGTGTTGTTTCAAAAATGTTCTTCTCTGTGCCGATTGACATCTGTCAAACTTTTCGTTCTCACTCAGCATTCAGCCCACAACCAAGCCGTTCATTTTGTAGCCCCGCAAACTAAAATCGCCAAGTTTGCAGAGGTACAAAACCGCCGGATAGATTGCGGACAGCTTGCGCAATTTAGAGAGAGTCATGCTCCGAGGTCTACCGTCGTAGTGAAAGGACGGAGTTGTCTGACTTGTAATATGTAATGCCCTGCCCATCCAATAGCTGTTCCTGGGGATGTACATATTCGTTGCTAGCCCTGCGTACGATGCTGTGTGTTCCGCTACAGCTAATCGCTCATGAGCGGGGTGGTTAGCTGTAGCGGAACACACAGCATCGTACGCAGGGCTAATTCGTTGCGTAACTCGATGCCCTGCGAGGCAACCGTTCCATTAACCTACATATGATGATAGCTTCTACACAAATACTATATTCACAACCCGATCGTCAAGAGAGCAATTTCTATCAAACACTGTCTGCAGTCGGTAGTAGTTGACTCGTTTGTCGGTGTGCTGCCACTGATAACACAAAACTACTTGTATACCTCCGCCAAGTGATATTTAACTTCAATGCGCTTACTGTTTTTAGGTTTCCCATAATATGCGGTTTGAAAGGAGGCCGGTAAACCACGATTTGATAATGAGCCAGATGCAGTGTTAATTGATTCGTCTGGACATCGGTAACTTTGTAGGGTCGACGCCAAAAATTGTCACGGTGTACCCGGCCGATTATGTAATTTCGATTTATCAGTCTTCTGTTTTCCTTTTACCGCTGTACTCCTCAAACGAGAATTTGATAGAGACTTTCTCCCCTCCCCCTCCATGATATTTTTTTGTGTACACAGATGAAGAGGTTAAATTAGCCTTCCATATCATGAAGAGCGGTTGCCCTACATTAATTAACCCGTGGGTGGTCTGTTGAGATCGCCGGACACCAGTGATACTGGTAGAGTAATGGCGGACGTTTAAGCTCACCTATCACTTATAATTGAGGAATTTATCTCCTGAAACTGCTGTTATCGCAACCTCGAAGCTGTTTAAGGTAGAATGCGCCTCGAAAGTGAAAGACTCAAACTTTCCTCAATGAAACTTTCAACCATTCTCCTACAAGAGTAAAAATCCGGGGTCACCTCGCGTGTACTAGAGAAACAAATTACCTGACATTTACCGATATTTGAAATTCAAAATGGCCGCCGTGCCCAGTGTTAACCCTACGGGCAAAAAATAAAAATTTGGATTTTCGAAAAACTAAGACGGTGAAATTTTTTTCTTATTCAGAATCAGAGAGCTTTAAAATGAGCCCAACAAGTGGTAGATTAGAAAAGAATTGAAGAAATTGAGAGTCCGATTATCTGTCTCCGAGGCGCATTCTGCTGTAATGTTTGATGAAATACCAACTTCAAGAACGTGGTCAGGCGGTATTCTTTTGCTTGTTGATACGGTTATGTCGAGTTATCTATGTAATTAGCTTCTTCCTGGGATGTTAGGAATGTGGGCTGTAGACTATCATTAACAGACATGTAATTTAATGTTATCTTGTCTGATTTTTGTTTATTTTCTAAGGATCAGTGCAGCCCAATTGTGCAATATCCGTGAACATATTCCTGTACCGCCGTAATTACTTAATGAACGAGTCAGTCAGCAATGTCCATCAAATCTCCGTAACGTCTTACAGTTCTGAAAAGATTGACGGAGATTGTCTAGGCTTCTTGCTCCCACATCACTTCCCATCCGCCCCGGACAAGATGAGCAAAATTCCAAAAGATTATTTCGGCCTAGGACAGTTCATTTGTGAAGCAGGTTGGGAGAAGGAGAGGAGTGAGAGGACCGTGAGAGAGAATGAATGAATGAATGTGTGAACCGAACTCTATGTTTGCTACTTTGCTGATCAAAAGAGAATCTACATCACTGTTTTTCTTTTTAAAGAGTATTTTTATCATTTTAATAGTGGCTCCCATCAAAGGTTACGGTCGAGGACCCTCTCTTTATTCACACGGTCAAGTCGTACGAAACCCACCCTACGTATGACTGAGGGTGTGAATGACACTTGGAAGTGCAGAGGAACAATTTCTTAGATATTTGTCTGGGAAATATAGTATATTTTCCTGGTTTAATTTCTGTTCATTCAGATTAACTGCCTTCCAATCTGATATCTAAGGAAATAAATGCAAGCAATCCCTTTAAAAAAACGTGAATTGTATCGCCTGTGAACTTGTGAACGACAACGTATCTTTCCATATTCTGAGATAACTCATCAACGTCATTACAACATCATTCATTTGAAAAATTGTGGGCAAGCATTTTTAACAATTTTCACATTAACCAAAATGTTTTTGTTTTTCGCAAGTAAAGTCATTAAACAATATTATAAAAATGCTTCAAACGGACCTCTACTGATTACTTCGCACAGGAAATTTGTTCATAACTCATTATGTCAAAGAAAATGCTTAACCTGAGCTCTTCATAAAACTGAAATATGGCGAAAAAAGCACTGAAGCTTTGTGAGATCATTTGAATGTCACATAAGTTGAAACAAAGAAATGTACAAGAAAAACGAAATATGGGGGGGGGGGGTAATTGAACGCTTTCAATTCAGCAAAGGATTATATAAGATGCTCTAGCTTGGCATACAGTAATCGAACTGACTGTGTTGACTTTCTTTCTTGCCTGCCAATGTATGTTTTAACATTTGCTCTCAAGGTTTTGCAGTTCTAAGATTAGTCATGATCACGATCTCAGATTGGTACTGTGGTAGTGGAAGTTTCGTTCGTAATCATACCATACCATACCATACTATACCATACCATACCATACCATAACCTACCATACCATACCATACCATACCATACCATACCATACCATACCATACCATACTATACCATATCATATCATTCATATCATATCATATCATATCGTATCATATCATATCATATCATATCATATCATATCATATCATATCATATCATATCATATCATATCATATCATATCATATCATGTCATATCATATCATATTATACATATCATATCATATCATATCATGTCCTAACATATCATATCATGTCATATCATGTCATATCATACCATATGTAATATCATGTCATGTCATGTCATGTCATGTCATGTCATATCAGTCTACCTCAGCGGAAATGAACTGAGATCACTTTGCAAACTCGTTGTGAACGGTCCTACAGGCTACAGTCGTCTTGTTTTGCCTTTGGCGTTGAGTAATAACTTTAAAAGCCATTCTGAGGGTCAACTGTAGGTCAATCATCGAAATGTGCAACGAAAGTTCGATGAACCGCTGTTTGGTAGCAAGTACGCCGGGACATTCTACATCGTAAATTGCTCGCGCGTTGTCTATGGACGTACGAGATCTCTCGCCGTGGACGAGAATTCGACGCATGCCAAAAGATGCTTCAAGTTTGAAGCAGGCGGTCGGTTTCCATCTGTCCTCCAGGATTGCCTTGGTGGATCTGGTCAGTGCGTCATTCGAGGATGAGGTCAAACCGGTTCGATTAAAGAGCATGGCGTTAGCTGAACTAGAACTAACCTTCATTAAAAGAAAAGGTGGCCATCTGACCGCGTAATCTGGCAAGGTCTCTCTCATTCCTGATATTTAAATATCGCCACTTCCGTCGAACGCCTCGGCGGTAAAAATACCAAAGAATTTATTTCAGTGCGTGTACAAGGGCAGAGTGCACCGGAGCACAAGTCTGTGATCGCGCATTAACAGTAAAATGATAACATGAACTGGAGGTTACTGCTGAGGGCGAGTTGCAAATATGCTTTCTAGTTCGTATCCCGACATAAAGAGAGATGCATCTAGCGCCATCTAGTGGGAATAGGGTCACGTCGACATATCCGAATTTCAAAGTCGTCTCCATGAGCTTGCTGGGGAGCTTCCACCAAAAGTAAAAAATCTAGTGGTCTTCTACCACAGACAAGGGGATGATATGGTAAAAATCCACAATAGGATGCGATAAGCTGCATGAAACTGTCTCATTACATATTGTTCACATGTCTTCCACTCCGCTGAAAAGCAAAATTAGTCCTTTTCCTCTTTGCAATCACTGAAAAGTGTACTTAAGAAAATATGTCTGTCTCCGTTTACAAGACCGGCTGGTCTGAGGTATTTGCGTGGGTGTCTATATGTATACAATTAGTGCACCGCCAAAGTCAAAATACTTTTTTTTTCGCTTTCTGGCCCAGATGATTAGAGTTGTTACTCAGAGTCCAGTCATGTTACATGCATGTATTTTGCTCGACATTGCGTAGGTCATCCATTAAAATCCATCGAACATGATGTAATTCCCTCAATTCTATCGACTTTTCCGTTGAACACATCTGCTTGTATACACTTGTGGTGACTCTGAAAGCTGCAGAAGATCGTAGATATGCAAACAAAAAGAGCTAATTTTCTGATCATATTCAGGCGTGAACACGATACTTTCCTAACACAAATATAGACGAAGCAGACGGCTGCTTGAATCTGTGTAATGATTTTTTTCTGCGAAACTGCGCAGTTTTGTCTAAAAACTCTCCGTAGATTTTGTATATGATACCTAAAATCATATCAAAACAACGTAGAGATACTGGACAAAAATCTATTAAAAGATATAGGACAAAGAGCTTGCGTATTCACAATTCCAGACGGTTACTTTGTTTAACGTTTTTATCACTCCTTTATTCTCTATAGTTTATTTACTCTGGTCTGAGTGACACTTGGCCTCTCAAGTGGCTAAAAGCTTTGCAGTAAAGGTAATCCTTAGTTTTGGGGCTACTGAATATCGTGTTACCCAAGCCAAGTCGTGTATGGCATTTGGTCTGCTTAGCTTTGACCTTCATGCCACGCCGCTGAGGAACCACCGTTAGGCATTGGATCATAAAGGCACATATTAACAGATGACACAGTTATTCCTTTTTCACAGGGTCAATAGTTTTCATATTTGCTGATACGATGGTATTAGTGTTTCCGAATTACTTTTTGGATATGACACAAACTCGCGGGTGAAACATGCAAAGGCTTGTACGTATACCCAGAACGCATCCTCCGCCATCTTGGAAATTTCTTGCCAATCTCTGTTATATAAAGAGGTAATTTTAGCATTTCAAATTTCAAATTCAATGATTTACATTCACGAATACCCCTGTTTTAATTCCACGACCCGATGTAAAGAGGGCTAGGGGCAACTTCACCGTAGAACCGTTCAATCGTAACCGCATGGACAAAGTTTGACACTTATACAAAGTGATGTAGACGTCCTTCGGCCTGCGTCTGTGTCGGTATGATAGCATGTGATTTTGATAGCGAGAGAACTGGTGCTCCACCCAGCGATTAATCACACTGACAGTGAGTTGAGGATGAGCTTTGTTGTATCGGCACTATAAACAGACAGGGACCTCCCCGATGAGGGGGAAACCTCCCATTTTATAACTAAGAAAGATTAGTTAAGAATCACAAACAGACCTAGACTCTTTTTTAAACAACAGAAGAGCATTTAGCGGCGAAGTTATGACAAAACGGCAAATAAAAACGTCTGACCAGTGGTTGTGTTAAATATCCACCTTGTGCTTGCAGAAGAGAATAACTCCGCGTCTATTATGGTGCTTGTAATTGTGTCTGGGCATATCGGAAATGAGGTGAAACAATTTTTAGCGGGTGGTCCCAGGCAAATGCAATGAGGCTATAGGGTCGCATAATGGTTATACAGTTACCCAAGTGATTTCCTAATTGAGTAAGGGGGTATTTATTTACGTGTCGTGGTAACAGTCCAACCCTAAACGCGTTACTTTCTAATCATATCATCCAATCGCCGACTTAATATAAGCCCCCAGTTTTCTTGTAAAGCAAACAACCGAATCCGAAACTTGCGGCAAGGTTGCCGATGACCACCGGCGCGAAACGTTCAAGACAATAGCAATCTACTGCTCTTCCGAGCACTTCGATCATCATGTGAAAGAAAGGGGTAAAATAACAATACAAGGAGCAGACACAAAGGAATCGTAAAACGGTCTGTTAAGTGCCGAGAGGGATATCGAAAAAGTCGCTCACTGACTTTGGAACAAAAACAGAAGGATGAATAAAAATCAGATGCAAATATCCAAGAATGATATGGCTGCCATGAGTAAGTTGAGAGAAGAAGATATGCATGTACGGATCTATACGTATTCTTCCTTTTATCGTTATCTATCCATTATCCACCCATCCATCCATCTATTATACGTATAAGTCGTATTTTTAAAACGATAAATATCATGTATATGCATAATAGTTAGATAAATGAGCAGATAGATAGATAGATAGATAGATAGATAGATAGATAGATAGATAGATAGATAGATAGATAGATAGATAGATAGATAGATAGATAGATAGATAGAGTCACGGAGAAGATGCATACAGAAGTTAGATAAATATTTGTATGTATATAATAAATATATACATGTATATATATATAATTATCAAATCGATTAACTTGTACGTTATATATATATATATATATATATATATATATATATATATATATATATATATATATATATATATATATATATATATATATATATATATATATATATATATATATATATAACTTAATCAGAATAGGTGTCGGTAATTCCAAAAACAACGGGTCTTGTTTTTAGCATTACGACTGAACATTTCAGAATTGAGCTGGACTGTGTTACTGTCTCCAGTAGCCCAAGGTCCAATCTTTGTTTTAAACTCGTACTTCGTTTGAATTAAGGTGGAATGCGCCTCGGGCACAGATAGTCGGTCTCTCAAATTTTCCTGCAATACTTTTCTTGTCTACCGCTTGTGGGGATCACTGTAAAGCTCTTGGAGTACGAAAATTTTGGTATTTTGAAAATAAAAAATATTCCTTCTCATGGAGTTAACACAGGAATAGCAGCCACGTTGAATTCCAAGTATATAGAAATATCAGGTAATTTGTTTCTCTCGAAACCAAATTTTGCGCTGTGACCAATGATTTTTTATTGTTGAAGTTTCTGAGAGAGTGGTTGAAAGTCTGAATGAGGAAAGTTTGAGCAAAAGTTCAAGTCTTTCACGTTCACATACTACCGTAAGGGCAAGACTTCAATCAACTCCAAGAAATAGACGGGTCAGAGTGGAATTTTGTGACCGCGAGTTACACGTCACCGTTGATAAGCTTTGGTCACCCCTTGATTGTTATGTTGCAGTCTGCGTCGTCGCTTGTCTAAATACAAACTGCCAATGGCCCATACTAGGTAGAGAAACTTCTTCTTTTATAGTAACACAGGGTCATCCATCTCTCAACATTTCTGATTATTCTATGTGGATATAAAGGAAATCCGTTCCCGATCTTGAGCTATAGACGTCGAAGACATACTGAGAGGAGAGGATATTACTGACAGTGAAAAATATGGTCCATCGGAAGACAATATATAAATGGGAGGTACTGAACTCCAAGCACCTGAAAAGTCAGACTTTCATTCAGTTGCGATTGTTGAGTAACCACCAAAGGCAACTTCATATGCATTGTGTCGATGCCCTTGAGTGTCTCCACATCAACGGGCCCGTGAAATTGCTCCTGTTTGCTATTGTCTGCGATCTAGCCGGTGTTTCGGGGTATGTAGACCCCCAAGCAAGCCATAGTCTGAATTCTAGACTATTGATCAATATTCTGGCAGTCGGTATGTACGTATGTACTTGTGTGGGTTGGTTGCTTCTCTGCATATCTCAGCAGTAGCCTCAGCAAACGGTTTTTCAAATGTAGATGGCCTCGCCAAAGTGCACAAGTCTCGCTGGAATTCTGTATGTAATGGTGGTAAAAATCTATATAGGTTTTCGTCATGTCGACTGAGATCACCATTTCAATACAACCCTCAAATATCTTGGGCAACTTGGGGGTTCTGTATCGGTTAATAAGCTAGATATTGTGTCGAAAGAGCTTCAAACCTCGATGGGAAAATGACTGGCGCAATAAACCACGTTTCTCAGTGACTCCTACCACCCCACGCCACCCCCGCGAATCAATCGGTTGACCCCTTACTGCGGCAAAATTCGAACGCATTTTGCAACAGCGTTTTCTTGATAAAAGAAATCGTTTTGTGGCCATCCCCTGAACGGCAAGGAATTATATTAAACAGACTACCACACACGTGTAAAGGAAAGCCATACAACTACAAATAACTGTAATCGGAATTAATTCAATAATGGCCTTCTTAGGCTGGCTCATATCCTCAAAAGATTACAACGCCCATTTCAAATCAACCGGTAGGCCTTGCTATGGATTGCGACAAGATTACAGAAGTCTCGCGTCATGATTACAGATATTATACTCAAAGGACAAATTTACACTGCAATTAATACCATTAAGATTACAAACATTTAAGCGTTAGTCATCTAGGGACTTCTGTTTACCAGGCTTCACAAGGTCAGGCTCTCCCCCCCCCCCCTTATTACATGATATACTCATAAAGACCTATTCTTAGTTCGATCACCAAGAAGATTTGAGGCACAATCTTAGATATTCATACCATTTTATCCGGTATTTTTCGAGATGATACCGGTAAGTAACGAGGACTTTAGCATTGCATTCTTTCTGTCCTGGGGCTTTTAACCTTGACGGTCTCTTCTGTTACTGGAAGACAATCCTCGCATTTATTGGAATTTCTTCGACAAAAGACACTTGTACTGTAGAGTACGTCAAGTTGAATTTCGCTCAGAAGAGTTCAACATATCGATACCGGACCGAAGGTGTAGCACAGCCGGTCCCCGGGAGGGCTTCGGAGACGCAGACAGGCGCTTATTTTATTACCGCAAATGTGTTTAATCCTGTCACGGGTGTTGCACCCCAGACAGTCACCGGGTTTCGGGGTTACTTCTTCCGAATGCTCGGGTCTGACACTGAAATACAAGCCACCTCGGCGAAACATCGTCTCTGCTTTCAACCGGTAATCGAAGCTTGAGAGCCCGGTTGTATGGTCGGCCGATACGCGCCACTGCCGTTTCTATCGGTTGGCCTGGGTGAGTGGCTATAGGATGTTGTTGAACAAGGTAATAGCCTTAATTGTCAATGACAGGGTGTTGACAGCCGTCGGAAGTGTACCAATATACGGTGTATAAACACGTGAGAACGTGCGTGTTTGGAGCGAGAAAAATCAAGGGTCTACGTGGCAGCATTTATGGAGAGAAAAATTTAACCTGCATATAACGCATACCGAGCGCGCTTCGTTCTAACGGAGGACAGTCTCAGTATTTCGTGCCATGAAATGCACAGTTGACTATTGTGAACGTATCACGTGAGCGGAAACAGGCCCTAAGCGCCCGGGAACGAAGCGAATTCGATTTTAATTGTCCGAGCCCGGAACGAACAGATCGAAAACGCATGGCGACGAAAGTAAAATATGTCGAATTTTGACAGAAATGGTGTTTATGCAACCAACATTTGCACTTTACGGTCATAAATATAACAAGCGTCTCGGTGGAATTGACATGTCTGGCCTTAATGAAAATCTATATCCTTTTAGGTGCTACGTCATCCGTATTTATGATGCGGTCAAGTACCTTTGCGAACCCCTACATACCAACCATTCACTTGCTTTCTGTCAACCTCTGGACCTTTCCTTTTCTCTCGGAAGGAAAATTACGCCGACCTTGATATGACCGAGAGATTTGGTGGCTTGTCCTGAACCTCCCCGTAGTTTTGGTATATACTTCCTTAAAATTCACTGGGAATTTTTAGACTTTCTTGTGGACGTAACTTTGATACTTTATAAATAAGCATTGAAAAGAAGTTGATTCGATCTCCCGACGCAAGGGTCACTGAAAATGTGAAATATTATGGGTAAAAAGGCCCTAGTCATCTCGGACAACCTCGCAACGAGGCCATCGCTCGCATTTTTTGTAAGCACGAGCTTTCAAGCAATGAAGGAAGCGGTATCGTTAAGATTGTTCGTTGAAGTATCATTAAAAACTATAAATTGCGCATCTCCGTCACATGTCATTCATGTTAACTGCAAATCAAAAGTGCAAGCTGTCGACCAAGCAACATTTTTAGATATTTTAAGGTAGAATGCGCCTCGGACTCTCAATCTTCTTTTACTGATTTGGTCTACCACTTGTGGGGGCTCACTTTTCTCATGGAGTTAACACGTTGATGGCGGCCATTTTGAATTTCAAATATCGGTCATTTTTAAGGAATTTCTTTCTCTAGTATTAAATTTTGCAAGGTGATCCCTGGTCTTTACCATTGATCTCTAAAGGGATTTTTTAAAAGTTTCCTTGAGGAAAGTTTCAGCAAAAGTTTAAGTCTTTCAATTTCGAGGCGCATACTACCTTAAGAATATATCAACCAACATTGGTGAACCAACATATGAAGTTATCTCTTGGAGCATGCGCGAACCAAATCTGGCAGTAAGAGGACACGCTATCCAAGCGAAAATCATTTCTACTTGACCAAAAAAAAAATGGGACGGGGAAAAAATTTCTAAAAAAACAAGCAAAAATAAAGGTTGTTTGTGAAACATTAAAAGTGGTCGAAAAGTCTGGTAAAATGTTCTTTTCGAAACAGAACAAATGTATGGTATGGATAGATAAGCCTACGATACCAATCCTAGCATATAAATGTCTTTTATCAATAAGGAACTGTCGACCAATATTTATTCCAAAGAATCAAACTGCTGCCATTGTCAGTTGTGTTGCCAGTAGTCAATTTGAGTGAGGTCTGAACAATTACATATTTTGTGAGCTTTAATCTGATCAGACAAAAGCTATCGTTTTCACGAGATTCCCCCCAAAAATACCCTCGTAGACTGGATCGAATTTTCTCTTGCGATGGAGCAGAATACACCGGTCTGGCTTGGGAAAATTGGCATAATAGGAAACCTCACAATGGCTTCAACAATGCAACCGGTATCTCGAAACACTTTTCCGTGTTACAGCCTGTCTGCTACGAAATGGACCATAGAGAACGCCGATGTCTCCAAGTCTCGAGTTTCAACTAATCTCCGAGACCTAAACTGACCGGGGCCCCACTTTACCTCTTCCACAAAGGGGGAGAATAGCGTCGAGAGCAAGCCTTGGCTCCACAGAGGGCCGGTGATGCCAGGCGTCTTGTTTTCTGACAAGGTATCATTAAAGACTTAACGTGGCGCTACCCTTCATGAACCGGCGAATAAATTTAAAGTTCCATTAGCTGGAACTTTTGATATTCTTTACAGTATTTTTAGACTGTCTGAAAACCGCATATATTTTTTTTCTTTTTACTCCTTAAATGACGTTAAAATGTCCAGTGTTTAGCTTATAGGCACGGCATGTGCATACATATATCCGATCTTATCGCGGAATCCGAGTTTCGGTCCGGACCAGAAATGATTTATCAACAATAACGTCGCAGACTGGAGACATTACATTTCATGGAGAAGATGAGTAAACTACAGTTATCTCGCTGAACGAAAACTGAGAAAACAGGGTCAAACCTGACAGGTTTTGACACTTAAACCGGAGTATTTGTTTGATGGGGTATTAAATACTCTTGGTGGTTGATTCATGTCGGAAATGCAATGATTCAATGTTATTTCCCATTAAAGGTGTACAGTCACCTGTAATCTAAATATGCCCATATATGGTCAAAGGGGCGTTCCTTGGTATTCAAAATGCCCATGTGAGGGCGCTGTTTTTAAAAAGCGGCCACCCGCTTAAAATGTGTGATTGGTTAGATTTTCTCTTTCCATCATAACTGTAGCAAAATTGGAACAGGTGACAGTATACCTTTAATGATAAAACATATGGTTCCTCTCTGAACTCGAGCGCGACTTTTGCCTTTTACTTTTCTTGAGAGCGATTAAGATAGTACACGGCTCGAAAGTGAAAGACTTAAACTTTTGCTCAAACTTTCACCAACGAAACGTACAGCTATTCTCTTACCAAATCAAGAATAAAATTCGGAAGTCACCGTGCAAATTTGGTACAAGAAAAACAAATTACCTAACATTTACCGATATTTTAAATTAAAGATGGCCGCCATCCCTTCGGTAAGTCTATGGGGAAAAATAAAATTTTCGAGAAACTAAGACGGTGAAATTTTTATTACTCAAAGATCTTTAAGTAAAAATTTAAGAGCAAAATATCTGTCCCCAAGGCGCGTTCTATGGTGAACTTACTTTTGAGTCAACAAAAGACCTTTGGTCCCCGACATACTGATTCTTGTAGCATAAAGAGTAAGCATTCTCGTCACTTCACCCTTCACAGGTTTTAAAGAAACTATGTTAACTGGTCAGTTGGGCGACCGTTATAGGTTGTCATGGAGATTGTGGCCTTAGATTGTATATTATTTGAGTTTGAAAATGTATTGACTTGTCTAGATATTTGCAAAACTTAATATAAAATTCGATTGTCGTTATGTAAGACATAAATTGGAAAAATCCTTGCAGGTTCGGTCGCCAAGGAAACGGAGGAGGGTGTTTCCCAACCATCTGTTTGAGTCCCCCGCCTCTTCCGTGGACGAGGGAACACAATTTATACATTCACCAAGTCACAAAGTCTGCAGAATAAGGTCACCTCTGTTATCGCCGCTTCCCCATTCAGGGTAAGTTTATCGTTTGTCAAATATATCGTTATAGCATTGTGCATTGTCAGTCGGTCTCGCTCCTGCCGTCTATGGGTAAACCAATATTTAAACTACCCGATGCTACTATTATTTTTCTGTCGGAACCATGGTATGAAATTTGAAGTTCCTGTAATAAGACACCATTTAGCCACCGTGTATGTACGGTAGCAGGTGATTCAGTATGCCCGATGGTTGGCTACGCTGTCTTCGCATTCGGTCGACGAATGACCGATAATATTTAGGCAGTCATCGTTTTCTGAGGCGAGCTTTAAACTGTCCGCTGCTAGGTCAAACTGGACATTAAAACCCTCAAACTTGAGCAAAGACGAGGGCTATCAGAGCGGGCAGTGAAAGTTAAATAGAAATTTTCTACCCGGTACACTCCCTCCCTCTTGGTTTGCATGTAACTTAAAACCACTAGGTGAGGTATCTGTGTTTACATGGGCAACCGATTACCTTACACCGCGACAAACACGCTGCTTTTGAAGGTGGTGAAATGGGGCAGAACCTGAGTGAAAGACCAAGACTCGACAAGGTTCTCTCTCAGTTTGCCTGGATCTTGAGTACAAGGGAGAGTGGTCGATACTGCAAGTCAGAAAGACGACCACCGGCAATATAATAGGCCAGCGTAAGCTATCCGACCAAGGCTAACAAGTCCTCTTGAATACGATCATTTGTTGACACAACTTGTGGTTTCTGAGGACAACCTTGTCTGGAGTTGTGCAAGTGCGTGTGTGCGTGTATACATATACACATACTTATGGGATGGATGTAGTAGCCTATGGCCCACAGATAACCTCCACGCCTATGATGACACGATCACTCCTCTGGTCCTTTTGGATCCGAGGGCCGGTTCGTTAAGAAAACCAGTCGACTCCTTGATCCAATATGCCGTCCTATCGTGACGACATACTTTGTCAAGATGGCTTGATTTCAGAAGCATTTATAACGCACTGCCTCATTGCAAGATTTGGGGTGTCCATCTGTATCTACTACCAAGTGACTAATTGAAAGTTTGGACTCCATTGGCCGCTTGGCACGGACCCCCAACGACAAACAGAGGCAAAGCTGTTGAATCTTGGAGGTCGTTACGGGATCATCTTGGGCACTCAATGACCATGACACCGTGACCGAAGCCATGGCAGAAAAATGTGATCCTTAATATCTCCCATTTGCCGATTTCCACTCTTGGCTGGTCACAGAAAGCCAGCCAAACACACGCTGTCTCGAAGGTAGCCATATTTGCTGTGTGGAGCTTCTTCCAGTCGAAATCAATTGGCCTGGTGCATTTTGGAATCGGGCGGGGTAGTGGTCTACTTTTGAAGAATGTCAGAGTAAACATAACTGAAATTACGCAGTTTTCTGTAAGATGTCCCCCCATGTACAGTTTCTTTCAATTGCAGGGCACTAAATAAATTGACAAGGGCCCTTGAATATGTTTAAGTACACATGGCAATACCGCGACATCGTTTACCCACAGGCTGACGAAACAAGAGTCATGACAAAATGCCAGGGGTGTTGTTGTGTAATAATAGTGTACAGATGCGTGTAAAGTACACCACAAATGCGCAAATTGTTGCGCTCCCCCCCCTCTCTCTCTCTCTCTCTCTCTCTCTCTCTCTCTCTCTCTCTCTCTCTCTCTCTCTCTCTCTCTCTCTCTCTCTCTCTCTCTCGCAATGTGCCTTTCTCAGAGTCACACTGACGTGTCTGTCGTCATTCCGTCAAACCCACTTTCTCTCGAACGGGTCACCGGTGTCACATCTTGACACTATTACATAATAATCCGCATACAATACCGAGTAAAACCGGTCAAACAGCAAAACTTTGAACTAAACAATTCTATGGTTATACCCTCTTAGAAAACACTCATCTTCCTTCCGTACTTACTCGTCGTCAGCGACATTGACATCGAAAATAATCGTTGATTTTGGAGCTTTTTGATCGTCATACGAGAAGATGATTTGTGTCCCGACTTCCAGTGAGACCTGCGGCGTGCCAAGCCGATTGTACACTACTAGTAAATATGAGCTGAGACCCTTGGATGGCTTCAGCGTTGCTATGATTGAGAAATCTTCTGGAAACTCTGTATTGAATTAAAAGAAATGAGAAGTTATGTTAATTGGAGACGTTTTTTTACAAAGTCGGTGGGTACGGACGAATTGTACGTTACTGGGGAGGGGGAGAGGTGGCCGATAAGTGTGTTGCATGCACTTTACGTATGTTACAGCCTGTAACTTACAGGGCGATATCGATGACAATTCCGCCCGAATGCCCTGTCATCGAACTGTATATTCATTTAATAGCTTGTCGGATCCCTCATGAAAACCATGCTCTTTTCTCGGCTCCATCTCCCAACGGAAAAGAAAATCCTTTGTTTGTATCCTTCAAATATGCGAAATCAACACAGGACAAGCCGTTGATCAAAATAATTGCCCTATAAATTGCCCCGACCCTGGACAAATAAAGTTTAGTTGCTATTGATGCTTTTAGAAGGCCTTTGGCCTCTCCTAGGGGATCAGAGCCCATCTTTTCAACAGGTCCTGTTTAGAAACGCATCGTTACATAAGAAGACACTGTATTCCATTCCATTAGTGAGCGCGGTGAATAACCTTGTACGCGCAATCAAGCGTGGGCAGGTGTAAGTGACACGGTAGAATCGACACTTATGAATTGTCAATAGCACTGCAAAAGCGCCCCAATGATCGTCAACGTAAGGACGAGCTGTTTTTGTATCAGTAAACTCGACGATTCCGTACCAATTGTTCATGACGTTTGATAGAAGCCATCTCAAAAGTTTCACAATTACAATCGGATATAAGTTGGTTAAGCAAGATGAAAGACTTGTTTCCGACGCGAGGGAGAGAGGCGGGCTGAAACGGCGACGGCATGAATTGACCCTTATGGTAAAGGAGAAATCGCCACGTCGCTTTACAGTACACAGACATTTTGTATCCCCTCCGATGAAAACAAAGTGTTTCTTTGTACATCCTCTCAATCTTGCCCCCGGGGTAGAAAGAAAAAAAAACCCGCCAGCCGGAAGGAAAGCGGCAACTGTAAATTTATTTCGCTCCAAATCGCGTGACACAGATCCTTTGCCTTCTTCATGGCTGAGTGGCATCATTACAAGCAGTGATGGGACACCTCATTGCTGTCCCGGGTGTCTTTGGTTCAAGCATCCGAAGAAAAGATCAGACAAATTACACATCAATCACGTGACCGGGTCTCTGTCTCGACGTCGAGGAGATGAACTCCTGTTTTCGCGGACTAACTTAGATACGCCCGGCTGAGGACTTTAAGTCTTTCTCTTTTAAGAAGTCTTTCTCTTTTGAGAAAGACTGAAATTCTAACCACGATTCAATTTTGAAGACTTTCAGGGACGCAAACAGAAGTGTTGGTTTTTGCTTTGTTTTTTTTCCTGCTCTTGTGTACTTTGTTATATGTTCGTTAGACTCTCCAAAGCATGCTGAACAATTCAAATTCTATTTGTGAATATGACATCAACGCGTATAACATCCACATTTTGTTTGCCGGCGGATTCATGTCTTCAAGTTGTCGTTTCTTTAGATAGGCTGTGCGAATTCACAACACTGAAATTGTATGTTAATATTCTTTTATTGTTTTTTATAAGCCGTTCAAATACAATGCAGTCCATTAGGACTTTACCTTCACCTTATTGTGCTACACATCCATGAAGTACCAAAAATTGAAAAAATGTCAAAGGTCCCACATCCCCTGGGACAAAATCACCGATCACGGTCCCCCTACGTAATGGCTTTGAGAAACAGGATTTCAAATCTCTCAGGAACGTCGCGTCTTCCATTAGCAAAAACGAAACAAATAGCAGTTTGACATCCCCCATTCTCGTCAGTAAACATTGTGGTAAAAAAATAGGTAGGCTTACTTCGATTGTGATAGTGACCCTCTCTACGCAATGAAGGGACCATGCGGTTTAGCATCTGCACGTCTAGCCTAGAATCCTATTCTGTCCGCTTGCCTCCGTACCTCCGACCCACGGAGGCAAGCGGACGGAATAGGATTCTAGGCTACTGCACGTCCGTCGCGCACTCGAATACTGTGCCACTGTACTTCGTGTACAAAAGAGCTCAAAATAAACCCCTGATATGCGAGACTCCTAATTAAACACTGCTCTCTCTCTCTCTCTAGGTAACCGTCTATGTATTTGGGCAGTCGGTTGTGTCGGTCAGAAGAGTCAAGTATCGCGATGGCCTGGAAACTAGCCGATCACACATGTCATCTGGGGCTCTGCTGTGCAAACGCAGTGACCGGCTGGAGTTTAGAATAGAAAAGGGCTGAAAAATAGACTCTTTCACAGCCCCCTCTGGTTCGCTACACAGCTTCTAATCTGTCACTTTCAGCGATGTACACCAAGCTGTGCCAAATGTGTACTGAAACTAGGTTGCGTGTACTACCAAATGTGTACTGAGCCGATCTACTGAGCCAGGCTGCACTACACAGTGCTACACGACCTCTTCGAAGTTTTTGTATAGAACCCAAACCCTTTTCGGTACCAATAAGTATACCAAAACCTTTTGGGTACTATACCAAAACCACGGAGACATTCGTCACAAGGGTACATGAGTTCAAAATCAGGGTTGAAGAGGGCCTATCTGTCTGGTCTAGTACCTCTCCGTAGTTCCAGTATCCCAAAACTGCCTTCTCAGGGTACCGAAAGTACGCAGAGGTACTAGACAATTAGAAATTTTGGTGTGGCGGTCGTTTTACGACATACAAAAGAGCCTCGAAACAAACCCCCAAAAACGACGAGTTTGCCCGTCATTGCTTCTATTACCGTAAACCGATTTCTGCCTCGTCTCCCGCTGCCCATTATTCTTTGTCAGTCAGCTATTGAATTGGCTACAGTAGGCTTTTGAGACCGCGTAATGGACTATCGCATTCATTCAAATTTGTTTCTTTTGAAGTGTTGATGTAAAGAGGGTCTCAGAAAACCAGTAAATGCAAGTCAAATTGACTCCTCCTAAGAGTTGCACAATAAGATTTTAGAGGGGTTGATTGTATGGTCTGCCTCGTTTATCTTGGGCTCTGCAGCTCCATTTCTTTTCGCTCTCCAGGATGGTTTAAATAAGTTTATTTTCGGGATTAGGCAGAGCCGCTTGCACACTCTCCAATCGAATTTATGACTTTCTTCACATTTCAATAATGTAGTGTTATTTTTGCATGGGTGTCTTGGCTGATTTGTACCAATTGTAACCGGTACATAGGTTATTTTTCCCCGTCGTTTTTTTTTACAGCACCACACCGAAGATCTGAATGAACTGCCCCATCATAAGTAGCATGCCCAAGCGAAAGCCAATTCTTCAGTTGAAAAACGTTGTATTCAAGAGCGCTTTTTGGCTCAAAGAGTGTGAACTTGCCGCCCTTGTTACGATTTTGAAAGCGGGTTGAACATTTCTTGACCTAGGAGGCGCCTTCTAAATGTGCTTACACTAAAAACGCTTAACTTCTCAGTACTCGCATTGACACCCCTTTCCCCTCGCCACCGGTGTTTGGGCGATGTACCCTAAGGAGGCCTGATCGTAACCTTAGTACATTAGTAAAATCAGTCTGTAACAGGTCGACGTACAGCAAGTCAAAATGACCACCGGTAAACCTTGCCTTTCAAACACCTATGTACGCGGAAAATTTACCGAAAAGTTTGCTTAAATTCAAATTTACTGCACGAGCACGAGCCCTGGTAGGAGATGTTTGACTAGTACTACTCGTCTCTTGCGAAAGCCGTGTACCCAACTCGGAACTTCGTAGTTTTAACTGCATTTAGTTTTGAACGAGGGCTAGATACTAGGCGAAATAAATAAAACACCTGATGCACCTCAAAGCAGTTGAGATACTTACACCTTTGCTCCATCCTTCCATACGGAAAGTTTAAATGAATCATTGTCTGATTTGCTCTCGAAATCAAGATAAAAACTAAACTAATCCCTTTTCGATATCGAGAGTATCGATCGGAGAGGGGGTCGACCTGCTAACTTTGGTACTAACGAAACAAATTACCCCAAATTTGCCGACTTTTGAAATTTAAAATGGCTGCCATCAGTGTGTTCGGTAAAAGTTAAATTTTCGATTTTCAAAAATAAATTTGTAGTTACTAATGAGCCCCCGCACGTGGTTGGCCAAATAGGTGACGTAAAATTTTGAGAGTCCGCCTATCTTTCCCTCCGAGGCGCATTCTACCTTAATAATCGTGTCTGCAAACACACTGGCGTAGTAATTACTTATGTGTGTGCATATTGAGCATGTTAGCGGCTGGTGGCAGGCAGAGTCTATTGAACCGTAAACAAAGCACTGAAAAAGAAAATTTAAAGCCTCTGTATCTACGACTTTCTACACAAATTTCCGTGATTTTATTTCCGATGTTCATGTTGTTTTACTAATTACGGGATATTTCTTTATGTGGGGATACAGTTGCAAAATGCATGGCGAAACTTAAAATGGTATCTTAAGGCTAATCCCGGAACATTATGAAAACAGTGCTAAGATGCGCAGTCAATGAAATAACACAAAGGTTTGTCATTGAGTTGATAACCAACAGGCCAATAATAACGTTATTTGTCTAAGGCTGCGCTCAAAAAACTTTTCAAGGGGAGAATCTAGAAAATTATCTCTGCTGGGGAGTACTGCAATTCACTATGAGATGAGTGGATTGTAAACATAATTTCCCGAACTTTCTTCACTTGACGAGAGGGTCAGTGTAATCAAACAAAGTGGCTGGCGCTGCGCAGTCTCATCGACGATTTGCGACAACCTTTATAGGCGTGAGGAAATTTCGACTTTTCAATGTTTTGCCTACGATAAAGCGTACTTCAGTACGGTAACTTCTGTCCAAGCAACATTAACTGAGACGTAAGTAACTGTTGTCGTAACGAGGGTCGTGTTTTACGACAGGGTACGTCAGTTGTTTCTCAGAGAACTTTGTAATTTCAACAGGCGTATACACAATCAATCTCACTTAAAAAGCTCAGAATAGTCCGTGGTAGTTGCCTGAGATTGAAGCCCCCTTACACACGAAGAAAGGAATTTGAAGATGAACACCGCACGCAGTAGGTGGGAGGAACTCTGTTATTCAGGAGAATTTGTCTTGATTACCGTGTTCGCAGAACGATATATTAAACATGCGGGGAAATTGCGTGGGGACAATTGCACTTTCTGACAGGATTTATCGGCGACAGCGTCGTAGCTCCCATCAAAAGAAGAGGAAAGGTCGGTTCAACAAGTAGACTCGCTGTGTTGTTTGCAGGCTCCTGAATTCAAATGTGACACTTCCGGCATACCCCGACAGCCCAATCAGCTCAGGTCATTAACTTTTTGTGCCTTTCAGAGAGACTACAAACCCGTTTTTTGTGCCTTTACACAATGACGGCCAAAGGACGTTCTTATGTCGTGCGATGAATGTAAATGCTACGGTGCGATGTGCGGCATGCCCAGACCCAACCCGGTGACTTTTTGAACCCGGCCAAGAGCACAGACTAAATTTAAATTTTACTTTGTGCAGGCATAGACCCTCGAGGAAAAACTCGAGGGTCGTCGATGATGTGAGAGAGTAGACACACATAAAGCCGGGCTGTTCGGTAGGGAAAGCATACAATTTATGTCATTTATCGCATTTGCTAACAAAAATTATCAGACGACGTAAATGTTGACAAACCGATAAATTTTTAAGGGCAGCACATGAGTGTTGAAAAGATTATCACGCTGACAACGGGCGTAAGGGCTGACATCCCACGCATGTGGCACGCATGCCAGCGACGACATTTGTTTTGACTAAACTTCAGTCGCCCTTTCTAAGGAAGAACGGGAATTTACCATGTCAGCTTGTTTGGAGAAATAACAGTGCTCAAGCTTGTGACGAGGTTATTGCCCTACATATGCGATGGGATTTAACGGTCGCTCATCAACGAAAGCGAGACTAAATCAAAACAAAGGCGTTTTCAGGATCGTGTTTCGGGGAAGAAGAAAAATCGACCATCCTCTCTATCACAGGTAGTTCCATTGGCGAAGAAGTATAATTTGTGGCGCCCAATTTACGCATCGTCGTAAACAGCAAACCCCTTTGCGGCAACAGCTTGACTTTTTGCGTTACAACCGTCTGGAAATTATTTTTCAATGCACCAATACCATACACTCAAGGCTACATAATATAGATAATGCAGTGTATATTATGCCTATCGGATGGAACGGAGACCAGTAACTAGCTCCTTTATATGTTTATTTCCTTTATAGACCCAGACAGTCACGGACCTCAGAGCTGTTTGTTACATATTCCATTACAAGTCTGCTCATTGGAAACTTACCTAGTAGTCGCACCTGTTGTCGCGTTGCCACTAAACATAGCCTTATTTGATGATTTTCTTACTATTTTTGTTCTTTATGTCAGTTGGAAATATGGTTGATTTTCTTATTATTTATTTTTTTGTATGTCTGTTCTTGTTTCACTGCCCAAAGCATGTTAGGGAGCATTCAGTAATTACAGGGGTGGGCCGGGGTAATTCCATCCTCACCAGTTCTGTAAAATGTGACCCTCCCCTTATCCTCCTTCTAAAGTGCGACCCTCCCCCTGTCCGATATTCTTAAGTTGACCTTCCCCCAACCACTGCACTGTGCAGTATTCTCCCTAGGAATAACAATTGGTGTAATTATTATGTACTTATTATGTAGGTTAGGGACAGAAATTACAGTGGGAGGGCTGGCGTTTTGGGAGGGATGGTCGCGATTTATCATGCAAGCATTTTCGAAGGGACATGATATTTCATACATATTTTGTGCAACTATAAGAAGGCAAGATGTGGCTGATATGCTGCTTCACCCAATAATATCAAATCATAATACATGAGAGTCTATCAGGCAAACTATTGACACCCCCCCCCCGCCACAAAACAAACTGTATCTGTACATTTATATATGTTTGATGATATATTTAAATGTACTTTGCTTGAATCGGGAAGTAAAACGTGCATTTGTGTAAAAGAAATTAGATTTTTGGATTTCATTGAATATGTTGATTTACTATTTATGGCAGGCTATGAGAGAACTATGAATTTTTTTTACTATAAAACTAGCACTATCTGAGCATTCATGGACGTTTGAATTGATATAAATTTACTGATTAGGGTGGTTACAAGTCCATGTGTGTGCAAAAAATTTGATTTTGGAATTTCACTGAAATGTTGATTCACTATGAGGAAACTATGAATAATTTTTCCAGTACAAAACTAGGTAAATCTGTTTATTTATGTACCCTTTATTATTGATATTAGTGTACTTGATCAGACTAGAGTGATTACAAGTCCATGTGTGTGCAAGAAATTTGATTTTGGCATTTCACCGAAATGTTGATTCACTATACATGGTAGTCTA
Organism: Ptychodera flava; assembly: GCF_041260155.1. NCBI lineage: Eukaryota > Metazoa > Hemichordata > Enteropneusta > Ptychoderidae > Ptychodera > Ptychodera flava. The sequence continues at coordinate 20,266,734 of NC_091943.1, forward strand.
TGAGGAAACTATGAATAATTATTTTCCAATACAAAACTAGGTAAATCTGCAGTGTGTATTTATATACGCTTGATTATTCATATTGCTCTTCTTGATTAGACTATGGTGGTTACAAGTCCATGTGTGTGCAAGAAATTTCATTTTGGAATTTCACTGAAATGTTGATTCACTTTTCACTGAAATGTTGATTCACTATACAGGGTAGTCTCTAAGAAAACTATGAATAATTATTTTTCCAATACAAAACTAAGTAAATCTATGCATTTATGGACGTTTGATAATTGATATAAATGTCCTTGATTAGATTGGGGTGGTTACGAGTCCATGTGCGTAAATGTTGATTCACTATACATGGTAGTCTATGAGACAACTATTAACATTTTTTTTCCGTATCTGTGCATTTGTTGATGTTTGATAATTGATATACACCTTACCAACTGTCCCATATGTATTTGTCTCTCGTCTTTCATCAGTTTTAACTGTTTAAGGTGTTTAATGTAGGATACCACTGTATCTTCTTTGCTTGTTAAACTTGTGGATAATGTGTATATATTTAAGAGAATCGGTGTATTTCGTCATTGACAATCGAAGGTTTGGCCGTAAAATTAGCTTCTATTAAAAGTGACCCTCCAAATGATAGGTTTATAAAAAGTGATTCTCCCCCTTGGACAGTTTTCTAAAAGTGACCCTCCCCCAATTCCCCCGGAACACTCCCTGTCATTACTGAAGGCTCCCTTAAAACATCTGGTGTTGAGCTTGCCAATACAGCGTCTTCACGTGGAGATTACACTGTAATTGTTAACATTTGAACTCTAGTTAAGATTTGAACTCTAGTCCGGACCAAGAATTCACTTGTTGACAATAACAATGTTGTATACACATGCTGACAATGTGATTACTGTGTATCTAACCATGCTGAGATAGAGTAGAACAAGACATTGTATTTGACATTACACAAAAATAGTGAAAAAAAATCACAAAAGTTGAAGCTACTGGGCATTTGAGATGTGATGTATTCTCCGACGATAGAGGGAAATGCATAGTTTTTTTTTGCTAGAATTCCAACTTAAAACTCACTGTTTGCCGGCATCAGTTTCACCAGAATGTAATCTCAGCAGCACTTTTAATTTCTGTAATATTTTATTTTTTCGTAAAGTCATCCCTTTGTGCCTATCAATGGATATATGAAAGCAACGCCAGTGAACTTGAAGCTCATAGAAAAGTAATTTGTCGTTTACAAATAAGCAAACAGATTCTGAAGAAAACTAACTTGTCAAAGGTTCGCTGTTTTGTTGAAAAGAGAAAATCCCAATTAATTTTGCCCCTACAACCATTTTCATAGAAAGAGAAGTTGTGTTGCAACCGAACTCTTTCAGCCTCGGGGGTATAAATTATCTACCGTGTAGGCTGGTACTTTGGTCGCCGAAAACGCGGGATGAACTCAGTGTTGCAGAACACTGTCATAATATTTTGACGTTTGGGCTATTCCGCCCCATGTGTGGTATACTTTCAACGCAAACATCGGGTGTAATGACAGATGACACATATATAGAGAAGCGGTCGGGATATGTTTGACGTGACCTCCCCACTGATTACTGCAATACATCACCCAATCAGTAAAAAAGATGGCGGCAAAATACGAGCTTGGACGAGATGTCCTGCGCATGTGCAGGTCGACTTGACCGAGTTACAGATGAGCGTGCTTCGAGGTTTCTCTGCTCTGGTAAGGGGTGCAAATGCAAGTTTGCCATACCTTATTTTGTTAATTCTTCTCAATTAACACGAATTAAAATTGCAGAATAAGAAAAAATAAAATCAAAGACGCCTTTTGCGTAGTTTGTGTCAAATCACCTGTAGGGCCTACTTTATCTTTGAGCGGGGTAAGGCGCCGGGGTCGGGGCGGGGCAGGCTGCGAATATATGTTTGTTTTTAAGGTAGTATGCGCCTCGAAAATGAAAGACTTAAACTTTTTCTAAAAAACTTTGCTCAAGGAATCTTTCAGCTACCCTCTTTCAAAAGCACAAATAAAATTGCGGGTCATCCTGCAAATTTTGGTACTAGAGAAACACATTACCCAAAATTTATCGAGATCTGAACTTCAAAATGGCCGCTAACCCTGTGTAACTCAACGGAGAAAAATAAAAAATTCGATTTTCGAAAAACTAAGATAGTAGAAAGTTTTCTTACTCCAATAGCTTCAAAATGAACCCCCACAAGTGGTGGATCAGAAAAGAATTGTAAAAAAATTTTCAGAGTCCGAATATCTGTCCCCGAGGCGCATTCTACCTTAAAAGCGTGAATCGAAGAAATCGCAGTTAGTTGAACACACTCACCATCGAACAGTTCAGTTGTCGGTATACTGATCTGAGCGTCGGACGTCAACTCGAATGCTACGTCGTTGGTATAAAGTGGCGCCAAGGCCCTGCCATTGTCCGGTCTATCCGAGCAGAATCCTTCGGCGCTCTTGACTCCCTTGGGGAAATTACGAATTCCGGCTACTTCGAGCACATCTTGGGCACCTGTTACAAGCAAAGAGAGGGAGGGAAATTTAAAACGAGTCAATATCAATGCAAATACTTTAGGAGGAAACGTTTGCCCATTAGCCACGAATAAGCTACAGTCGAAAAGTAATATGCGAATACAAACGAAGACTATACTGTTGATAAACAATCATTAAACAGTTCGTGAACATGTAAGACGTTCAGGCTAGTCCAAATTGAGGTCTTAAGCTCCTCAGAAATTAAAAAGCATAATCTTTTGCTCAAATTTTCCTCGAGGAAGCGTTCAACCATTCTCTTTCAAAATCATGGGGAAAAATCAAAGGTCACCTTGCAAATTCTTATGCCAGAGAATCGAATTAAATTTATCGATGTTTGAAGTTTAGAATCCCTTTGTTAACTATCTCGAGGAAAAAAATCAGATTTTCACAAAAATAAGACGCTGAAATATTATTCACCCTAAAAGCTTAAAAATGAGCCCCCACAAGTGGTAGATCAGAAAAGTATTGTACAAATTTTGAGGGTCCGAATATCTGTCCCCGAAGCCACTACCTCAAAATATTTCTCAGGAACTTGGTTTTTCCATAGACAGTAGAGAAAAAGTTTCTCTACAGTCTATGTTTTTCACAAAAATGAGCTTGTAAAATCTGTGATACATAAAGTCAAACAACGTTTTCAGGGGTTTTGTTTTCATGCAAAGTTTAAATTACAACGGTACAGAGAGTTAATTGTTGTGATGCAAATTTAAATATAAAGTGTCGCTGTGACGGTTTTCCCATTTAACTCGCAGTGACCCCTTATTGACCTTTTTCCAACGAGCCCCTACCTGAACTGACATTTTAGAGAGAGAGAGAGAGAGAGAGAGAGAGAGAGAGAGAGAGAGAGAGAGAGAGAGAGAGATCCAAACAGAACGAAGACTTAAATATGCGAACATGCGCTTTCTCGAAGTTGACTATTAGAGAAACTACCCCTATTCTCGTAAGCAGCAGTGCGCAGACCGAATATTCTGGTCTAGTCACGTGATCTGCCACGTCGTCGACAGTGTGGTAGGCGCTTTTGTCATCAGTGGTGTGTTGGCGCTTAGCAACCTGATTCTGTGAGGGCCACAGATCGAAAAGTCATGTGTGCACACACTCAAAGAACTCTCAGACTGGCATCTATAGCCCAGTCATCTAAGGTAAAACTATGTGAATTTTAATGCTCTAAACGAGTGCTAGACTCATGACTGACTACGCCCTTTTCAGCTCGTTTTGCAATAATGTATGTGAGACCTATTTAATATATACCTTCACTTTAAACTACAAGTTACTATCCTACTCGATTTGGGACATGCAACTGCTGTTGGACGGACGCAAACTTATGAAAAGAATTATGGTAAACACGAGAATTTCAACAGCACAAGTTAAATCAACTGGTACTGGGAATAAATACGACAAGATGACATCATATGCAAAGACTCATATGTATTGACAGCGGTCGTACCTATGCTGCAATACACGCGTACTCTGCCAGTCACGAACACTTTTGTTTGACCAAGTGTGACATTGAGAGGAGCGGCCACTGTTTATGATTTCGGATAACGATCCTAAACCTTAATACATTGATCATTTGTTCGTGGCAATTATCAGTTGTGTCGGGTAATAGCTAGTTTGGAATTTATATGCCTCGCAATTGAACTTTGGTTGTTCTCCAAGTTCTGCTAAGCAATCATCAAACTATGACATTCATTTACTTAATGCCCTATCATACGTGAGCTGCGGTCGGTTTGCAGAGATAACTTATCTGGCATCATTCATGTATATTCTATTATGGCTGACTGGTGACCTTTTTGTCGATGACCGTTGTGAGAAACGGACAAAGGTCGGTGATTTTTTTAATAAACGCGGCATATATCCAACGTACTTCGTTCGCTTTCATGTGCTATTTTAAAGACATTTAAGTGAAGGAAATTTCCACAACAAGTGCCATTTGACATACGAACGTGCCATTTTGATTTTACTCTATGACCTTCTGTGGTTACTTGTTGACCTTTTTTTGCTTTCTCCGGCATGAATGAAATACTTGAGAGGTCAAAGGCAATGCTCTACGACTTACATTTGGAAACGCTAGATTCGTCTGTCTATAATATTGGGTTGTCAGTTTTAGAGCCTTGACATTGCGTACATGTGTGCCTCAAAAACAGTAGCTATATTTTATGTTAAAATTCTTACCAAACCGAGACTAAAAATGTGTGGCCGTGACGTGCACAGAAACAAATTACCGAACAACTACCGATATTTGAAATTTGGAATTTAAAATGGCCGCCAAAAACTACATTCTCGGAAAAATTAAGACCGTGACAATTTTTCTAATTAGAAGAGCTTTAAAAGTGAGCCCCAAAATTGGTACACCTTGAAAGTTATATAATCATTTGAGAGTCCGGATCTGTCCCTGAAATGCATTCTACCTTAACATGATAAGCACTGAGTGACGTCATCAACTCATCAAAGAAGAATCCAGCTGGACCTATTGTGACTATAAAAAACCCCAAGATATACGGAAGATTCAATTCGAGGCAGCCACAGTGAACGATCTACTTCAAAGTTCAAGCGCCATCAATCAGCGATCACGACTTTTCTACAGAAAGTTCCACTTGTAAATCCATTTGTAATGCTATCCTGACATCTGCGTTTAGAATTAAGCTCTCAAAACTTTGAAATATAACACACCACGTAACAAGCTTCCCCCCAGACACGGAGGGAAAGAAAGACGTTACGTCATTGCATGGGTTGGCGTGAGTGGAATGACTAAATTCGTCATAGTGTTCACTTCCAAATCCACCATGGAAACAAGGTGGTGTAGAGTGTCCTTAGGCTCTCGGCAAATGGGATGGTCATAAGGGACAATACATATTTGTATGGCTCGGCGTATGCAAACTTTTACGCACGAGGCTGCCGATCCATCTTTCAATGCTTGCATTTGTCCACCAGAACATTTTAAAACCGTCCGCCGAGTATCCTGCAAATACGCTCTGATTATGACCTCCAGCATATCGCGCATTTATATGACTTGCTCAGACAGACAGGATGTTTAAACCCTAGCACAGCCGCCATGACACGTCAAGGGATAGACTCAAGTACGTTCAGCAACGAGTTCGCAAGGAGTTGCCAATGTATTTGAGGATGAATTCCCCAAACATTTGGAAGGTATAACATGAGTGTGAAGGCCTACTAAAAGCATGTGTCCTCTTTCCTGTGCCAAGATCCATCACCGATTACCATCCTCGTTAATGCTTAACTTCCCCCCACACACAGTACAACAGAATGCTACGACGAGGTATTTAACTCTTTGATATTCATGAACAACGCCCCCCGACTACATGCTGGCATTGTCCGGTGTCACCAGGCTAATATGGTTCAGGCATAGAGGTTGCCAACATGCTCCCTAAAATATGCGAAGCCTTTATACGCCCGCGCTGCATCACTGAATACGTGGCTATATTTGACAGACGGCGGGGAACCTATCTCAGGACCCTGGATGGTGTGATTGATGACGTAACCCAAGATCGAAGAGACTGGCCGAGAGGGAAAGTCTAGTTCCTATTAATTCGAAGTGTTAGAAATTTCTCGACCGTAAATCAAAAATAGAGTACTCTTTGAACTTGTGAAGGCTATTTCAACTCGGTCAATTCATGAAATCACCGTTTTGATGTCTCAATATTGCTTCTCGGGTTGACACGTCCCCGTTTACCTCAAAGGAGGTAGAACCGAGCTACCTCTTCTACCCTCAATGTTTAGATGAAAGCTTTGGAAAGCTCACTGATTGTAATCGAGGGCAGTGAGGGGGACACAGGAGCAATACGCACCGAATTCTCGCTAAGGGACTGGTCAGTTTCTTCGGCCGGGGGGGGGGGGTGGATTATTTTTGCCGACGTCAAAAAGGGGCTGACCCCCCCCCCCATTCCAACTTTCGAAAACAGGCTGACCCCCCCCCCTATTCCAGCTTTCGAAAACAGGGTGACCCCCCCCCCCGCGCGACAAAGGTAAAACAAAAAAAATATATATATATATATATATATATATATATATATATATATATATATATATATATATATGTGTGTGTGTGTGTGTGTGTGTGTGTGTGTGTGTGTGTGTGTGTGTAATTTAAACATTCAGTCATTCTGTGTTTTGATGAAATTGTTGTCATGTCAGTTGTACGATAGGAACTTAAAAGTGTCAATTCTAAAGTTGAATACAGTGTTTTGAATGAGCTGTGAATGTACTCCACTCTTTTTTATGCTTAAAGCAGATGTCCAGAACTGTTGTAAGACAAGCGACCTAGCGGCCGATATAGCTCCGCTGTGTCTATGTAGAGAATAACTATTTTTTACACATGTTGATTAGGAAGGTGGAAATCTTTGATAGCTCAATGCAGAGGCCAGAAAAAAGTGGCTAAAATAAGCTGCAAAAATACACAATTGAAGATTTCATCATACTTTGAATATATCACATGGATCATCCCTAAGAACATGTCAACCAAAGCTATCTGATGAGTAGTTTTTTGAGAATAAAATTTTCTGACCAAAGATGGCAACAATTGCCCCGAAAAATGAAACTGCAGATTTCATCATAATTTCAAGAGATCAAATTTAGTTCATAACTTCACATATAGAAACCTGTATACCAAATTTCAAAGCTGTTAGACCAGTACTTTTTTTGAGAAACACATTTTTTGACCAAAAATGGGAAAAATTGCCCCAAAAATTCAAAATTGCAGATTTCATCATTATTTTTAATAAATATCATTTAGTTCATCTATAGAAACCTGTATACCAAATTTCAAAGCTATCGGATGACTAGTTTTGGAAATACACGTTTTGACCAAAAATGGCAAAAATTGCTCCCAAAATACAAAATTACAGATTTCATCAGAAATTCATTATATATTACTGAACTCATCTGTAGAAACCTGTATACCAAATTTCAAAGCTATCAGACCACAAATTTTTGAGAAACACATTTTTTGACCAAAAATGGCAAAAATTGCCCCAAAATTACAAAATTGCAGATTTCATCATAATTTCAACAAATGTCATTCAGGTGATCTGTAAAAACCTGTATACCAAATTGCAAAGCTATCAGATGAGTAGTTTTGGAAATACACATTTTTTGACCAAAAATGGCAACAATTGCCCCAAAAATACAAAATTGCAGATTTCATCACAATTTCAATAAATATCATGTAGTTTATCTGTAGGAACCTGTATACCAAATTTCAAAGCTATCAGATAAATAGTTTTGAAAATACACATTTTTTGACCAAAAATGGCGAAAATTGCCCCAAAAATACAAAATTTCAGATTTCATCAGAAATTCAATATATATTACTCAGTTCATCTATAGAAACGTGTATACCAAATTTCAAAACAATTAGACCAGCACTTTTTGAGAAATACATTTTTTGACCAAAAATGGCAAAAATTGCCGTCAAAATGCAAATTTGCATATTTCTGCACAATTTGAACAAATCTGAAATAGATCATCCCTAGGGACATATGTACCAAATATCAAAGCTATCTGACTGGTAGTTTTGAAGAAGAAGATTTTTAAAGATTTTTTTTACCAAAAATGACAAAAATTGCCTTAAAAATACAAATATGCAAATTTCACCACGATTTGAACAAATCTGACTGAAGTCACCCTAAGTAAACTGCATATAAAATTTCAAAGCAATCGGACAAGCGGTTTCAGAGAAGAAGATTTTTTTACCAAAAACACCAAAAATTGCCCCAAAAATACAAATATGCAAATTTCACCACGACTTGAACAAACTTAAGTGTGGTCACCCCAAGTGAACTGCATATAAAATTTCAAAGCAATTGGACTTGCAGTTTCAGAGGAGAAGGCAATTGTTGACGGACGACGACGACGACGACGACGACGGACGACGGACGACGGACGACGGACGACGACGGACGACGACGGAAAATCAACCTATTTGATAAGCTCCGCGTCGCTGACAGCGGAGCTAAAAAATGTGATTGTGAAATATTAGTGCATGTTGCTTTCTAATACTGAATTCTCATAGAGGAAACAGAAAAGCATCATGCAGATTTCATAATGATCAGTACACTTTGCAAAACAGACTGTCAATTTACAGACATCGAGATATATCTGACATAATATCTCTGATATATTAATTTACTGCGCCCGAAGGGCACGCCGAAAAATATTAAACATCCAGATATCTCTAATATATATACACATATCTGATATATGCTGAAGGGCATGCTGAAAAATATTGTTTGATATTTTAAAGAAATGCGCCCGAAGGGCGCGCCGAAAAATTTTAAACATACAAGTATGTCAGATATATATATATATATATGTCTGATATATTAAAGTTTTGCACTAGGGCGGGGCTCTGAAAAATGTCTTATTATTATTAAAGTTATGCGCCCGAAGAGCGCGCCGAAAAATGCAACTGAATGATGAAATTTGTGGCTGGCACAATGCATTTTTCGCAAGTATGAGCCATGTCGAAATTAAAAAACACACTGACCCCCCCTATTGGGCATTTCAAAAACATGGTGACCCCCCTACCACCAAAGTCAAAAACAGGGTGACCCCCCCCCCCATGAATCCACCGCCCCGCCCCCCCCCCCCAGGCCGAAGAAACTGACCAGTCCCTAAGCAATACACTTCATCTACGGGGGTAATGACCTATTTAAAGAAGGCAATATTCGCATTTAAGCATCATTTCTTGTTTACAATGAACACCGAGGATGATTATCTGTCTATGTTGAAAATAGGTTGGATCAGAGGTCGAGTGTAGGGGGAAGAGGGAGGGGTCGATTCCCACTGACTTTTATCCCCACTGACATTTTATCGATGAAGTCGCTGCCTTTAGGATTTCATTTAGCTTGTTCAGGTTGTGCATTATGTAAGAAATACATTACACTGACCAGGTATACTGAACCGATGAAAAATTGGTCTGCGAAAATATTCTTTGAACCTCACTTCCAGACAAACAAGGCAAAAAGAAAGGGGAGACAACCGAGTGACACAATGCCTGGGCACTTCTTGAAACGTGCTGATGAGAGGAGACCGTCTGCCAGGATAATGTCTAAAGCGCAGCGTAGAATATAAACTTTTTTATTTGACAGTAAAATCATGTATTGTCAATACTAAGTTGTGTTCGTGGGATATTTCGTGACACAGAAAACATCTCAAACAACGACTCTTCTCTTCTCGGGTTACTCCTCGCCCACGTTGATGGCAACACATGTAACCTCCAGTCTTAATTTGCCTAGGAACGAGACTGAGTCTTGGCGCGAACCGTTTCTTTCCCGACAGACGACGAAATTTCCCATGCCCTAAAGTTTCCTGAAATTTAAAAGGCGAATTTTGCGCTACGCTTTCTGGCGTGGCTGCCGAGAGGAGCTATTTCTGACAAAACTTCCCACCAGCAGGGAGACATATGGAAAAACTATTTTGAATCAATCACAGAAAATCGATGATTACTCGAAGTGATTTTCGAAAATGTGAAATAGAAATATACCGGCGATAAAATTATACTGGCTCGCTGCATATTGCCGCAAAAGGGTAAGTTACGTGTTTTATCACAAAATTACGACTTCTGACAGGATCATTATCCCGATGACATCAATACCATACACTTGTTAAATGTCTGCATAAGGAATAAAGCAAAGCATTTTAACAGACTGCATACCCGTATTTAGTTGATTATATAATGATGGCGTGCTCCAATTTTATCAGAACTGGAGTAAGTTTAACACATCAAGTTGAAATATATCAGAAGAGAAGTTTTCCGAGATGGAGATATTTCTAAAAGTAAAAAAATGGGAAATTTGGCCTGGAGAATTACGTTGTACATACTTAATCATGAATTTAAGTCTGCATGATGTTACACCGGGGCATATACGAATTTAACGATTATCGAATAGATCCTTACATTGTACATGCTGGATAGAAGGTCATTTGTCATTGAAAACTAGAAAATGTGACAATAGCCCGAGCTCCTATAATTACAGCTCAGCTTTGTGTCATTTTAGCAAAAGGTCGCATCATAGATAACAGTCTCTTCTAGAAAGTTGAATTTGATTTTTCTCGCTCGTACTGCCACAAAACACTTTGATGAAAAAAGTCATTTCAGAAAGAGTGCACTGTTCCTAATGTTTGGCAAAACGCAAACCACATGTCGTAAGATGTGAGCGTACGAAGCATGGATCGATAAATTTGCAGTCTGATTCGCAAGGGATCAAGGCAAGAATTTAGAAATATGTGGAATATGGGTGGGAAATCTAAGGAGAATCTTTCCAAGGTATTGCCCGACCTGTTTATCCAACCAGCTGCAGTTTTGTGTGTAAGACTACAGGACTAGATTTCACATAAAGCTGGAGTGAAAAAGAGAGAGATGAAAGATTTACAAAATATATTTTCCTTTCGAATTTCATGTTCTTTGAAACAAAACATGAAAAGGAAGTTTACATGCATTAAAAACCGGATGGTGTTTAATTTTCACCTCCAGTTCGCACTCTAGGGGTTGTCAAATGATGTGCGGTCGACTAAACTCTGACTCGGGGAAAATACCTTTTAACTATTTTGGTCTTGTAATTGGCCGTATCGAGGTACCTGTCTGTTGCTGTTTTAAGGTATGATGAAAAATGACGCTTTTGAAGAAAACACGAGACGACGAACGTCTGTTGCTGTTTTAAGGTATGATGAAAAATGACGCTTTTGAAGAAAACACGAGACGACGAACGATAATTTCACCTCTCCATATAGATGACGATGAACACTCCGCTTCAAACAGAAAGACAGTGGCAACGCGACTTGCTCTCGCTTGGCACGAGATCTTGTGAGACAATACTGGTAGTAATTTACATACTGACGCATAACTTACGCGGATAAAAAAATTGCATTTCACGCGAACATTCAAGCTTTTTTCAAAAGTGTTCGCTTTGATAAAGTCCAGCAGACTATATCATCTACACAAGAGTAAAACTACTTTAAAGTTGCTATTTAAGTGCCATTCCTTAAAACATAGCTATCCATAACCATCCAAGCCACAGTGTTTATAAATTCCCATAACAACGTGCGAAGTCAGGCACATCCAATATGCACTTTAATAGCAAAGCACATCGCCTGTGATTTTGTGAAAACGCCACCGAAAAGATGTCTTATTTACCAAAAAGACGTAAAGTATAAAAATAACTGGACGGTTGTCTTATGGTATGAAATACGCTCCCATACTTTCGCTAGGCGTTTTGAGTCTCTTACGCTACACGTGTTAATATATGTAAAAGTACTTTTCACAGCAGAAGGCCTTTCCGGTAGCTGCCGCTTTAAATTTGATAGCTCTCTTGTCTTTCATCGAACAATCACTTTCGACGAGACACATCAACGTAGGAAGGAAGAGAATGGGGTAACACGAGACGCAATGAGTCCATCACACGCCAAGTAGCACAGCTCTGTTACCCATTGCTAGCCAGACAGAAGCCTTGAAGTTGTAAATTAAGACCAAAGTAGTGGTAACGGAAAGTGACATTCTTGAAAATGAGAACCCCAATTAAGAGGCTTGACTGCAGCAACATAATGGCTGCCCAGTCCCGCGTTTTAGCGCCAGAATTCGCAAGGGCTTTCCGCTGCAACAAAGTTACTATAGAGTTACTGTCCACGTTGGCAGGTTTTTCCACGGGTAATGTTTCGGTTGTGGCTTTTTAAATATCTGGCGACATATTTCAAATAACCCACGGTCACAGTAATTATAGGGCTAGGAATGGCCTTTTACTGAAGACTCTAAGCGCCTTTTTTACCACCTTCAGGTAGATGTACCCTGCGCTTTCTAGCAAGGTAGCGCTCACTAGATGTCGCGGAATGGGCTGGTGATATTCAAAATTCAAAGCCATAATCGCCGTGCAGGGGAGGGTCGTATTGTCAATAGTTACGTCTTCCGCCAAACATAACAGATACAGATCTCATGGTACTGGGGAATTTATCACCATAACTACCAGGCTGCATGTGTTACACGCTATTATGTCGAAGTTATGCAGATTTAGTGGATGCTCGCTTTTTCTATAATACTGGATCAAAACCTATGCGACCTAACTTATCCGGAAGTGAATGTTCTGATCATAGGACGCGCCACTTTTTGGTAAATCATTTGTGCTGGTTAAGTTAGTACACGCCTCCACATTGAAAGACTTAAACTTTTGCTCAAACTTCCCTCAAAGACTCTTTCAACCATTCTCTTTCAAAATCGATAATAAAAATCAGGGGTCACTGGTGCAAACTTTGGTAGATTTATCGATATTTGAAATTCAAAATGGCCGCTGTCCCTGTGTTAACTCTACGGAGAAAAAATTAAATTTTCGATAATCCAAAAACTAAGACGGTGAAAAGTTTTCTTTCACCAAGAGCTTCAAAATGAACCCCCATACGGCGTGGATCAGAAAAGAATAATTGTAAAAGTCATAGAGTCCGAATGTGTGTCCCCGAGGCGCATCCTACCTACAGGTATGTTTCCTTGCCATGATAAAGAGCGTCTCACAGATATGAATCGGTCCGATCGACTACGTTTACCCCATATCGAATCAAGGAAACGCTTTCTACGAGAGGGGGGGGGGGTTTCTTTACAAAAGTCATTTGTAAACTATGTCTCCCCTGAAACACGTCTGCCACCATTTTGCCCTTTTAACTTGGTGAAAGACGACCCTCCTAATTTTGACATGAACATTAGTCTTATCATCATATACCTCTTGTTTTCAAACATTCCACCACAGAGTATACGACTTGATCAAATCAAACTTGTCTTTTTATTCCGGTTATTTTTTTTTTTTTGCAGTCCAGGAACCCAATGGCACAATCATTTCAGGAGTGCCGCCGAAGCAGGCGTTCGAACAGCCTTCTCTGCTTTAACGCCAAGTCTTATCAGCCCTTACATTTTCCACAAGGGCATAAAGTGGCGACGATATAACCATCTGAGACCAATACTTCATCCTAAAGAGACGCGAATTACCAGTATGAGTAACGTTTCAAACTAGAACTGAATTATATTGATGCCATTTTGCATTTCCGCGTCTACTTGAGATAGGAGCTTGCCCTTTGAAAAGTATAGCAGACCGCTGGTGATATAGCAACCGGGGGGGGGGGGGTTAAACTATATTACAGGTGACAGTGTATGCGATGGGGTATTCGTGATTTCCTCCATCCCAACTACTCCCTCTGTGCTGAGATATACAAGCGGAACAATAACCCTATAGGAGGAGGAGTGATGAGCCAATAGGAGAGATCCGTGCGCCATAGAGAGATTGGGGCGTCCATTGCTTACTAATGGAACATAGCCTCTTACATAACGCTGGCGATCATCTTTCAACCCTTGTTTAGTCCTGAATGACAAAAGTCCTTCATTTTGACTTCCAAAAAGGCGAAAGATATAAGCATAATGAGCTTGGGTGTGAAGGCTGCCATTCTATTCAAATGAAGATACCATATCCATATTCATGCTTTTCCAACTGGGCGAGAGGGGAAAAAATGCTCTTCGTTGAGGTCAGCGGAGAAGACAAAAGAACCGTTTCCGCGACACCTTTATAAAACTGTGACAACACTCTGGCCAGAACAGTTAACAGTTATCAACTTGTGTGAATCATATGTGCTTCTGAGAACTACAAGAAACGGTCGGGTAAAAGTACGGTATATGTATCAGCAAAACAACTGATGGGGGTTTTGCATTAAATTCAGAAGGCCCTTTCTCCTTGACTTCATTATGCGCTGATTAGGTCCCTTTCTAAGTGCCATGTAACGAACGTAATCTGCGTAAGCATTTGCAAATGATAGGCCGGCATTTGCCTAAAGTAGATGTTATCAGCGCGGTATGTCTTCTATGTGAATTTTGCAAAATGCACGTTGCTGACCGATTGTACCTTCAAAGGGAGTGAATGCTGTCGCATGGGCATGGAGGTTTTTTTTAAAGGAAGCACACTTGTCGAGTACAAGTTACAAAAGAAGACTAAACGAAGCTCGACACACGGCTGGGTATTTGGCAGTTTACCAACTGCGACGGAGGTGTGAAAACGAAAGGAACAATTATATGCAAATCAATTAAATGCCATAAGTGAATGGCTACGGAGGTCTGCGTGATCAAAGCGACAATGTCCGATTGCCGGGGCCAGCCGCGTGACACTGAGAGAGCAATCCAAAAGATGGGGGTATAGGCAGGATGTCTTGGCTGTGGCGTGACAATGTGGTATCAGATGGTCGCTGCAAGCCAAGGCCTTGACCGCAACTGAACTGCAAAAGTCACCACAAAAGACTTTGACATCTTGTTTCATTTGTAGCCCGACAAGGCGTCGTGAAGGAAAGAGATTTCCGAACCATTGGCTGGATCATGTGTTAGGGAGCTTTCAGTAATTATTCACGGGGTCGTCGATAGGAATGCATGAAATGTAGCCATGTTGGCAGCCATTGCTAACATTGATCTGAAACATAGTTCACTCTGCCCAGTTCGTCAAGCGTGACACATCCGGGGAGGAAAGAGTATATATATATATATATATATATATATATATATATATATATATATATATATATATATATATAGTGGTAGTAGGAGTAATATATATATATATATATATATATATATAAATATATATATATAAAACACGATTGGGACTGATTAAGATTAATTGGATGGTGAAGTAATGTCTGTTTAATCAGCAAATGTGAGCTCATCTACTTTTCTTTTTTAAGTTATACGCTTTTTACATGATTAATTTGTAATGTAATATCGCAACACTCAGCTATATGGCAATGGCACTAAACATTTTTGAGAAATTTGAAAAATATGAAGACCCAATTATCCCAAATTAGTTCCAATCGTGTTATATATATATATATATATATATATATATATATATATATATATATATATATATATATACACACTTATCATCAGTTATAGTTGTGGTAATAATAGTACTGGTGTGACAGCGTGTCTTTGTATGACGGCCCGCAAAAGCTTCTTTCCCTGCACGAAGATAAGCATAATACTGTTAATGCAGGGCCCGAAAATTACTCTTTTCAGGGCTATCGATCCAGACCCGGTGTGAAGTTGAACTAACATTAACATATGTAATTACTTTCGACACACCTCTAGGCTACCAGGTATTCAAATGAAAGCGAATGCAGAAATCACAAAAGGGGCTGGCATATTGGTTACTTGACCTCCAAGAAGTCTAGAATGTAAAGTTTGCCCCTCATGCACGAGTTGTCTGGAGTTGCTTGTCTGTTTCCAAATAACCTCCGAATAAACTCGGAAGCCGACATAACAACTTCTTGATTCGACGGTTTTGGGGGAGAGGTTTTGGGGGACAGCCCTATTAATTAAGAGGGTAACCGGTATCGTAATTACCAAGTGCTCTCAAAAACCAAGACAGCATGTATTATGTAGTAGTTGACCATGTACTGCCTTTTGCCTGTTCAGTCGTCAAACCGACTATTGGTCTTTTCCAGTCCTTTTCTGTGGCGATGACGGTGATATCATGCATCATTCTAACCAGCGGCAGATGACACAAAAGACATGGAAAGGCGAACAGTGCAGAAACCTTATGCATAGTTGGGACTCGGACAGTTTAGAAAATAGACCTTATAAAATATTCCACATAGGATCAACGGCTTTCTCACGTACTGAGACGTAAGACGCCAATTGGCCCAGGAAAATAGTTAAACACTCGGCACTTAAAATCAGGATTACGTCCTCGATAGAAGATGCACATCAGAACATAGAGCACAAATACATATTTATATCGTTTCATCCATAAGTGCTAACGTACAAAGGGAAGATTGATAGACAAGTGGACTACTTGACTGACAGACAGATGGACAGACAGACGATCAAACAGACAGGCAGGCTGTTGCAAACGTACGAAGGGAATAGATAGACAGACGGACAGACAGACAGACATATCCACACATATTGAGATTGCCGTTACTTTACTTTACTTGTCTATTTGCGGGGTAAACGCACTATTGGAATATTCAAAAGTATTTTAAAACTTGTGCCTGTGGTAGGGGAAACTCTAAACGCATGAAGTTGAATGCCTTGATTTCCATGCTGTTTGTTCAACCATACCTGAGCTGTCGACAACCACGACCAGACATGGGTACGTGCAGATATGGGAGGGCAAAAATAACACATGTGTACGTTATTTGCAAAAACGCTTAGGGCGAAATGAGAATTCATCTTAAAACACAAGTTTTACAGACGTAATGGTCCGTTGAGTAAGGTAACTGGAAGATTCATTTTCTGAGAACAGCAAGTTCGAGATCTAGATTTGGTAAGGTAACCCGACGCACCAACGGGGGATGGTGATTTCGAGACTCGAGGATAACGTTGTGTTCCTGAGTGAGACAATTTACTCAGTGTATATACCTCACCTTATAACTGGAGCTTTCGCATGTTGGACGATGGATTAAATGAAACATTAACTGACGTTAAGAACTGACACCACTTTGCCAAGAGATTTTTTTTATATTTTTCCCCGAAAAAAACAACTCGGAGTGTTCACAATGTCTACTTTGAGATAAGTTCTGGGACACACACTATATATCCCGTTACATTTGCTATGCTGAACCTAATATCATTAAAGCAAAATCAACAGATCTGCTCGGGTAGATATTCCAGGATGCTGGAATTCCTGGAGGATGAAAAGTAGCGGATAAGACTTTCAATTCGGGCCATCACAGAGATAACAGTCCCCAAAAACAGATTAAAAGTAATCCATTCGCCGATAAGAGTGGCGAACAGTTGGCACTCTGATTAAGTTAATGAGTTGATCATTTCTGTGGATTCCACTTCCAGTAATTCTTTAATAATCCGCTTCCAAGCCAGTTTGAAGGAATTTCTGCAGACGATGGCTACGCAAAAGATAAACTGTCCGGCTTTGTGCAAGCTGTGAACGAATCCTCAGCGAGTGGGCGTTGGGTGTTACGCGTACCCGTTGCCAGGACAACAGGACAACAGAGCGTCCCTGCGTGCTGTCTAAATTGTTGAAATATTTTTATCATGTCATGGCAAACCACTTTTTCCGGTCATTCTGTTAAAGTCTGATAAATCTTCACTTCCGTTATTTGCGGGTTGATATTTGACACTCTCTTCGGTGATAGTGCTGTTGTACGCTCGGAGGATAGCGGCAACCTGTGTTCCGTAAAGTACTCGAATTTGATAACAAATCACAATGGAACCGGTAGCACTGGTTAGATAGCTTTACACGACTGGGTTGGGTGTCGATAGGTCCTACTTTGTCTCTTGTTTACATCTGGTTCACTCAATGGACTTTCGTCCATGATCTGCCTTCAACGTATTGCGCTAAGTTTGCCTCAATGCAGTGCTTTTCTTCAGTGAGGGGTTCAAAATATTGGCACAAACGTGCTAGAGTAGCACGTATTTTGTCTGCAACAGCTCGTAAACATTGCGGAATGATGCAACAGTTCCACATGTTTTCGAATCGAAAAGATCGGACTCCGTCTCGGGTTTTACGTTGAGAGGCAAATAGATTCAGACTTGGACCGCTCCCTTTTCCTCTGCATTTCCCAACCAATCGATATTCAACACTCACCAAGCTCTCTGAGGGATGCATTTCAACACGGGCGATGATAGGTAAAGGTGTGTGACGTGTGAACACTCAGCCACAACGTGCCGTTGATTGATTGATCCAAGGGGGGAAAGGTAGAGACGGTGTGCGCTTCCGGTGCCCGCGAGTTGTACTTCATGAACTAGTCTCTTCGCCTGAGGACGTAGACCTCGCAAAATTTCTTTTCACTTTCCCTTTCTCTAGCGAGAAGTCGATTTGACCCAGGTTTGAGAAAACGCATCTCTGTTATCAAGTCATCAAAGAAGATGGCTGACCAGCTATGACCATCACATAATTGAAATCGCTAACTTTAAGAAGTAGAGCGGGAGGTTAAAGGGCCAACATGAGATCTAAATAGCGTGCCAGGATGGCAATATATGAGATAACAAGCCTTGACCAGAGTGCTGTCTAGACAAAATCTAGCAAAACGTTTGAATAATTACAGCGTATTACTTCCAAATGTCTAAATTGAGGCTTAGTTCCAAATTTACTTCTGGGTAACTCCTTAGCACGCATGCGCCAGCAGACTGATAATTTGTGTATTGAATACCAACATATTTTGGCTTTTTACTGTTTTTTGGTGGTGCTAGAATCGCAAAGGGATGCATGTAGCTTCTCCGCGTTCCTGATTCGACGGACCAACTTCCGACAGGAGCCATGCGATAACATACCACTTCTTAAAAGTTTGCCTTGAGCTAAAGTTATAGAACTCAGCTTGAAACAAAAACTGAACATGAAGTCAGTTTACTTTGCCTCTGTTTGTTTGGAATTTCACCTCTCTACTGTGAGTATGAGTTAATGGTATTCATGGGTACAAACTTGTTTCATACATTAGTTTGCTGTATTTCTGTCTAACGTGTTACAGGAGCCTCAAGTGCTCAACAATTTTAAAGCAACAAAGGTTGTGAATTCAAATGAGATATTTTTGGGGGGTTTGTTTTCGTCTTTTTTTTGCTGAGTGAGCGCGGAACTACTTTCAAAATGGCGTTCACACAATGGATGCGATCTTTTTCTTCCCTCCGCCATACTGCGGTTGAGAGAAAGGAAATTACTTAGCAAAACGCTGGAGTTAATAATCACATTAAGAGTATCTAAGTAATAGATAGTTTTGTCGTTATGTGGCCACATTCTTCGCTGTCAACACCTGAAACGAATTCTTCGCTGTCAACACCTGAAATGAGTTAACCATTCAAGTTATAATAGTAGAAGCGAAGCACACAGATTTAAAATCGAACCTACATTACTGGTCTAGTCAGAATGTGTCGGAATCAGTTCTCGTGTATAAATTTGATACAACGTAACATATGCATGGGACAGGCACAGGCATACTTAAAACTTCAGACATTGTGTATGTATATTATTGGCGATGATTTGCCTTGCCTGTTCACATCTATAACGCTTGATGATCAACCCAAGTCACGGAAACCTACTTCATGCTTCGTGTTTGGATCATTGTGTTATGTAGGTCCCCCACCCTTGTTCACTCTGATTTATTCGAACAAAGTCAGGTGCTGAGTCTTGTACACTTGCAAAAGCAAACCCCATTCTCGCGAGCCAGAGCATAATTTCCGCTCAGCTGTAGTGCTAAGCTGTTGCCGCAAAGAGGCGCGTGGTTTACGACGATGTGAAAACCTTGCGTTCCTTTCCATCCGATCACAACTTCAGTGCGAAACCCTACCGGGACACCATACTCGATCTGGCTTAATGATACAAATTTTATGCGCGACCCCCATTTTGTTCAATCATGGCGAGGTCACATCGTTGTGCGTCCTTGCACTATGAGGTATTCTCTCTTTTGGTTGAGCAAACGAAATGACCTGGTTATGGCTAGTAAACCTTTCAACCCAGACTCAATTAAGTAGCTAATACAGCTATTCTGCAAAGGCGAGTCATTTTGAGCCCGGCGTTTTGTGTCAACACATAAAAATCATTCACACGAAACACATAATACTTTTATACAATGAGCGGGTGTACCGATGTAACTCCATGGCATAGAAGGCCAGGGTTTCCATCTTTAATGTGTACTTTACGTGATTCCTGCCGATATTTCTGGGACAAACTGGCATCCCTTAAATGTTATTTAGCCAATGAGCAAAACTGAAATCATATGAGCCATTCATTTTGTGGCGTGTGACAAGTGTCTGTCTGCAGAAAGGACTGAAATGGCTATACGTTTAGTCTTACATGTTCGCAAGCAAGCTCTGTCTATGAACGATGCACTTTTTTGATATTCATGTAAAATGACGTCATAGCAGTCTGTGTTGCCACACGGGATCTACATTTATAGACAGACAGAGGAGATGACTACTGAAGAGTAAATGAGCACGATTTATGCGATAGAATGTGTAACTGATAGCAGCGGGCAAACAAGATCACGTGACCCCGTGGGTTGCAACCTAGATGTGCGGATTACACCTATTGAAATTGTTATACCATACAAACATTCAATGCGAAAATAAACCACCAGACCGTGAAAATGTAAGAAGATAGAAAATGAAGTTAAACACTACCAAATCTCAGTGTACTCACGGATGATCCCGTGGACCCCCTTGTAGGTAATTTTGCTTACATCCTAACTGAACTTTATCGACGGTTTTATGGCGGGCTATAAATAACATTGGTAACGAGAATGGTTTATGTCACCGTGGAGGTAAAAAAAAGACGTTTAAAGCTTTTTTCCAACGCCATAGGGCTAAAGATCAATCACTTCGTACAATGCAAATTTCCAGGACAACGCTACCTTCTTCCAAAGCTTGCGAGTCAGGATCGTCAATGACACAGTTTTCGTCGAATACCACAGCAAAACTACAGAGAGGTAAACTAGACTAGAGCCTGGCTGGTAATTTTTAACATCTCATCATGGCAAAATGAACGCTCTTATTTGCACTCGTACTATCGACATGTTTGTTTTATTCCGCACGATAGCATTATCAAGTTAAATGTCTACGTTAACTTCGGCAATGTACAGGCGCAAACAGAAACGCTGAATCATATAAACAGTGACAAGGCTGTTGACGGTTTGAACCGACCGTCGCGATTCGAATGATTTCACTACAGTCTCTGGACTCTCCGGAGAAACTTAATTTCACGTTTCGCAGGAATTCTAGGCGATGACGGAGTATAACTGATGGAATTTGTTGGTCACATCTTTCGTTTTTTTGTACCTTTCCTTTCGACATCAACCTGGTCCGAAATCCCTTCGATGCAAATTTCGAAAACAAAGCGATGTATAAGCCACCGCGTCGGGACTGGATCCTATTTGTCAATGGCCGATGCTCACTGCATGTCATCGGTCGAACACTGCAAAGGCCTGATAAAAAGGGGAAAAGTTTCCGTGTATTTGCTTCCCAAATCACACACTTCCTTTGACATATACAAACATAGTCGGTAGGTTCAGGAGGACATATCATATGCAGCGGAGACAAGTTTTGGCCCTAGGCGAATCCTAGCAAATACATTCAAGTGGTCCATGGGTCATCCGCTGGGCCGTTGCCCATTCTAACGTTGAGGTTCGACTGGCTGAATATGCAGGAAGTCACACAGCCAAGCTGTGTCATTCAATGGGACTTTACTCCAGGATGGTGGAAGTCGCCCTGTCTGTGACCTCTCTGCTGAAGGCATACTCGTCAACAGCGAGATGTCGCGAGATGCGCACACGATTTTACGATTTCAAATTTTTCTGCCATGGAGGAACGAAAAACTGGGCCATGTGTAAATGTCAAGGTTACCGTACCTTTTATTCTTGTTGTTGAAAAGCGAAAGAACTGCTTTAGACTCTGATCGATGTTCTTCAGGAATTCTTATAAAGATTTCTGCTTTGATATCTGACCAGTGATTTTTACAGGCCGGTTCATAACTATTCTCACCGGGACCAAGCTAATATGAGGCAAATTATTCGCGGTCTTCGTGAGAACCTGGGGAGATTAAATTTAAATTTGGTGAATCAAATTTTGTTAGGCCTCACCCGAAGGTCTGACAAAAAGTGTATGGTAATTCTGCAAGCATTTTCGAAGTTATCCTCTCAACTTATACATTAATTAGTAAATCGAATAAAAAGCATGTAAGGAAGTTTTAACATTTAAGACTCTTGATCGTACAATCGTATGTCTTTTCGCACAAGTTCAGGGACAACATTCAGTGTGGTTCTTCTATTGTAATTCATTTGTAACGGTTGCTATCGTTGGGTAAAAGCGAGCATTAATGAGATTTTTAAGCGTTAGCTCGGTATGACGCTTCTGAAGTATTTTTTTTTTGCACACGATTCCGGTGTTCGGTTTGAACAAAGGTGGCTTTCACGCCGTCGTAATGTTAGACCCGTTGTTACAGGAGTCAGACAGACACATATAAAGAGATTTCCAGACGTCCTTTTCAGCTGAGGAAGTGCTACTATGGGATGTCTTCAAAGCCAACACCTGTATACGTGTCGTTGTTTTTGTCTTCAAACCAGAAACCCTGAAACCACCGGGCCATTACAGCAACAATATTTTTCTCGGTTTACACCGGAGGCTGCGATTTTCCAGTGACCACATGTGGGAATCGAATTCAAATGCCAGAATTTCAACAAGATCCGCTTTGTCTAGACTAAATGGACTGTTTGTGAGTTGTGTCTGACCAGACTTGCACACGCTTTTAAGATTCAAATCCAGCTTTCCTTTCCCGTCTGGATGCTCGGTCTTCTGACAGAGGCATGTCGAGTTGAATGATGGGTAGTAAACACACACTTCTCATGACATTGATGGGTGCATTTCAGTTCCTTTCTTAACTTCCTTTTTTTCTAAAATGGCGTAAAAAAACTAAAACTTATTGCGTCTGTGTTTGTAACACCATGATTAACTGCTGTTGACGTATCCTCTTCCAGTGGAGAAAAGAATGATAGGTACAGCATACACCTCAGGTTGTAAAACAGACGACAAACTCGATCCATCAACTGCCAAATTATACGTCTAGTCATCATTTGGCGAATTAAGATAGGATTCGCCTCGGGGACAGATATATGCGCTGTGAATTTTTTACAAGGTGTTTTTGTCCAGCAGTTTTGGTTCATCTTAAAGCATGGGGTAAGAAAACTTTTAACCGTCTTAATTTTTTGAAAAATCAAAAAATTTGATTTTCCCCCATAGAGTTAACACAGGGATGGTGGCCATTTTCAATTGCAAATATCGGGCAATGTCGAGTCATTTGTCTCTCTAGTACCGACATTTTCAAGGTGACCGTTGTTTGCTATGAAAGAGAATGTTAGAAAGTTTGTTTGCGGTAAGTTTGAGAAAAAGTTTAAGTCTTTCATTTTCGATATAATGTATGTATATATATATATATATATATATATATATATATATATATATATATATATATATATATATATATATATATATATATATATATATATATATATATTCTGCGCGGAAAATGCGGGGTTGTGATAACAGTGCATTTACGTCTGTCAAAATAAACATTCTTTGACATAACCTTGTGAGCTTTAACAAAGGCGGAAAAGCAGATATTTCAGAGCGCGTTGCTGGTTACCTTGACACTGGCGAGTTCGCGACTTGGCTGCCATGGTAACATAGTGGGAAGGGCAAGCCCCTATTTTTATCGAATCCTATATTTGTTTATAATGCAAACGTCTGCTGCACCGGCGACGTGAGGTCATAGACCCTTTCGAGAGACAGTAAGTAAACACAGTCCGGTACTGAGCAAAAGACCGGTGGACGAGCTTGCAGATGTGTGATTATAAAACCGTTGGCTAAAGCCTGTACATACAAACGACACGAGTAACTCATCATCTAGACATCCTTACAATTTCTAGAATAAAACTATTAATTACTGACAGTAGCTTAATTTGTCTAAGTATTACCGTAAGGCGATGGCAAAATGCTCGAATCAGGAACCCGAAGACGTTCCAAGAGACGTGTTGGCCAAATCAAGTATGGATGGTGTCGACGCAGACAGATTGAGAACAAATTGGGGGCTGGGGGGGAGGAAATCAGGTTTCAGCATTGGGGAAAATATACGCTGTGCAAAGTCAGTGTAAGCAGCTGCAGTTGTTCGTATGCGGATCGTTCAACGCATGGCTGACCTTTATCACGGGGCCATTTCTTCAGGGGGAGCCAGATATGAACATGCGCACGCTCCAAGAAAGTTTGTATGGCATTAGCCGAGTATGTCAACCGACTGCTGAGTGTAATGGGAGGCAAGGCTGTTCCCCACCCTTGTACGTGACGGCATTCATCTCAAAATATATGTTTAAAAAGCAACAACACTTAATGCTGTGAGACTTCTAATGTAAGCCTCGAGGTATAGCGTTATAGAATACGTGCATGTTGATAAAACGGCGTGTTGTTCACATGTGCTTATGTATACTAACTTGACGCTTGGAACTTTAAAAAAAATGCCGTCCCGAGACGGTGAGAGGCGTAAGGCTGTTTACAATGTTGTGCACACTGCCGTAGAAGTGTGATGCTTGCTTATGTGATAGTCTAAATTCTTTGGACATCTGTCGCTTCATTCAGTGATGAAAGCTTGGAATTTGTGTCACATAGCCCCAATATGCTCTTCAATGAAAAACGTCTTTAAATAGGCCTTTTTTGGCGTACTGCTGTTGCGCGTTCTTCCATTCAAAGATTTCCCATTGATGAAGACAAGATGAAGATCTCAAAAGTTTTTTTTATAGAATTCAGATTTAAATGCGGCCGAACCTTAACCATACTATGCAAAATACACCACTGACAAGGTATTAGAAATACAGCTTGAATCGGTTGACAAAGCTTCCTTTTTCCAAACCTATCCAAACCTGTGCTCTCCCGCGTTATCTTTCTCGATCACGGTGCACAATCGTTGGTTTGCAAAATTATATAATAATTGGCAAAAAACCTCGGTATGCGGTGTGGTTGTGCATGGAATTTGAATCTTATCCTTCGCTTGTTTTGTTTTTCAGTCGTCAACTTATAATTTTGTGAATCACTGACTGTTAAACTGTAAATAACCAGCCTTGACAACGGAAGATAAGTCCCTTGGCTCATTAATGAATAGGATGTCATCACAGCAAACCTTTATGGCACTTCCAGCCGACCTTCTTCGTTCCCACTCAAAAAGAATGCCAGACCGTAGGTCACAGCTTCAAGCGGAAGCCAACATTTGTCACCAGTGCAAAACAGATGCTCATTTGCAAACGTTTTAGGCTGAGTCTAAAGAGCATATTTGAATAAGTTTTTATTGAGCTGTGTAGCTGGCCACAAAAGTCAGTGGCAGTCACAAAGAATCAGCCAGTGACTCCAATTTGCCACAAGAATAGCCCAAACCTGCGGCGCAAATCGGCCACCCAATAAGACAAGACAAGAGTTATTCGGGGGTGTATCGTCGATAAGACGAGCTGTTCATGCAGTTTATTGTCTTAATGCATGGAGGTAAGAATTGCCCACATGCCTGCATTACATAAGAACTCCTTGCATATAGTGAAAGAAATCAGTGCACCTGGAAGAAAATGACATAGCCCGATGCACTCCCCCCTGACTACAGGGGGTCAATTATGCCGAGGTGCCAATTAACTGTACACGTGAAGGAATGCAATGCATAGCAAAGTGTGATGTTCCTCTTCAACACCATCGTTTTAAGAAACCAACGACTTTCGTCTTTCAGGGCGTAAATCACTTTCCCATGTCCGTCCCGGTTTTTTATGTAACCAGGCATCCTCCAAGCGAGATATGTTGTCGTCTGCAGGCGATCATTTCACCATCCACGTAGCTGAAGTAGATAGTGGCGCATCTTGTGTCACCGAATATCAGTAACAAATTGTGTATTGTAGTCGTGGTCAACACTATACCAAGTTAAACATTTCTGTGACGTCAAGCAATGCTTGGCAGAATTAATTGACCACCAGTGGCCAGTGTGGCAAGTGCATACAACTATTTTAATCGCTATTCCACCTATTACATACATGTAGAACCACGAAGATTTAACAGCTCGGCATTGCATGCGACGAGGTTAAATTGAGTTAAAAACTACGTGGAGTGCGATTCCATC
The DNA here is from genome assembly GCF_041260155.1 of Ptychodera flava. Classification (NCBI taxonomy): domain Eukaryota; kingdom Metazoa; phylum Hemichordata; class Enteropneusta; family Ptychoderidae; genus Ptychodera; species Ptychodera flava. The sequence goes on from NC_091943.1 coordinate 20,292,882, forward strand.
GGCGGTTTCGTAATCTTTCCCCCGCTCACAGCATTTTAAGTTTCTTCCGACTAAGCGTTTAGAGGGATAAAATGCAATTTCTCTGAACTTCATGCGATTTTGTATATTCTTTGGCTTCTTCAGTGTGTGATGAGGGAAGGCACACACGGAGAGCGTTGCATCTCGTCTCATAAAGGGGTCTTGGTAGTGCATTGCGAAAACAACAGAGTGTTTGAGACTACGTCCGGTGATTCGACGCCCGAACAACAGTTTCTATCCCCGAGGACCAGACTCTTTTTTTTTCACAGTTTTCTCCAACACAAGTTGCCTATTGATCATCCGAGCCGTCAAATGCTACAATGAGACAACTCTTTCGGGATTGCTATATACAGCGCGCTGTGGTCCGTGACGCTTGCATGCAGTTAGGCCTACACGTATTCGGCCAAATTGAAACCATATCCAGTCTCTTATAATTGGCTCATCCTCAGAGAAATCAAAGATGCGATGCAAGACTCTGCGTCCAGATAAAAAGCCGGGCGCGGGCGGTGGGCTTCACGCGCCCAGAAATCCAACATCCTGGGCTTTGATTATTCATTCGCCTAGGCGGTAAATGATATCCTAAAGTGTCGGAATGACGATTGAAGAGGCAACCCTGAACATATTTAAGTTTGTCCCTCCGGGTCAAGTCCACATTGACGTGTTTTCAGAAAATGGCGTCCAATTTTGAAGGTCAGCCACCAGAAAGCGTGACAATCTGTTGCTCTTCTTTCGAGGTGACAACCCTTTCGTGTCAATCATTGTAGGCGTTGGGATATCTGTAAATAACGGTCAACATTGCGAAAATTCAATCCACCATTACCCTGCTAAGCCTTTGAAATGTTGAATGTGGGCTACTGTGGACTTTTGTTACAACTGCACAAGCCCTCCTTTGAAGGTTTCGGCACATCAGGGTCGGGGGTCAGGCACGTTCACGTGTTTTGCGTCCAGATTGAGGACGGTGCCGCCGTGCAGTTAAAGAGAGAACGCTTGCTGCTCAGGGACAGAAGCAAGTGAATAATAGGCTTCCGTGTCACCTTGCTCGCCTGTCTACCATAGCATGCTGAATTCTCATCATGGAGTTTTGTTGTAGACAGACCCCATTACAAAGCCAAATCACATAAATCTATTCTCGGTAACATAACCTCTGCCACACTGTACCTAAATATGAGGTTATCAGACACCGTGACGTCACGCTATTTCTGTCTGCTAACCACCAACTGACTCTCGTACAATTCTTTTTCTGCCCCTACACATAAAGATGATCCTACCACCACTTGGACGTGAGCTTCGAGTAAAAAACTTGAAACAAAAAAACTTTTTTTCTGTCTTAGATACATACATCTTTTTTCACGTCAACTTGACAAACAGAGGATGAATGGAGGCTTTGTTGTCATGGTGGCGACTGCAGATTGGAGAAAGTAAAGTGTAGCGAACCTTTAAAACCTCTGTTTTCAGTACAGTTAACACGGCGGAAAGGGCATTAAACTCGGTCACTCACTCACTCAACTCAGCTCACTCACTCAAGTTAACACAATTTGGATTACAAGCACAAGTTTACACGCGTAAGGACACAGTGTTAAGATGGCTGTTTCGGTTGTTAGCAATGCCTTTAGGAGCCTGAATAATACACCACACTGTTTGCTTGACATTGAAAGCAACTTAGATGACTACAACCATTTTAGAGGAAGCTTTTAACAATGAACAAAAGCACGGTCAAGTCTGATTTTCTTCGCTCAGTGAAAGGGCTGGTAATGAAAGTCAACTCAATTGGCTACCTCGTTCGCAACCGGTTTTCCTTGAGATTGACAAAGGCCAGCACGCTAAAAAGGTCAAGCTTTTATGAGAGTTTCGGCCAGTCAGCGCACGCTTACGGCAATCGGAAGAGACTGCTGTAAACATGGTGCGTTGTAAAAATCGTGAGCGAATGCATGCAGATCAAAAGCCAAACGATCATATAAAACTTGATAAAGATAATATGCATCGACATCTATCTCCTCACCTAAATGGGAGAAATTGAGGAAAATTGAATATGACAAATTGAAAAGGCATAATTTCAAATATAATCATATTGTTGATACGATTTTCTTCGGTAGCTCCCTCTCTATCTGACTCCTTTGCTGATAACGAGGTAATAATGGAAGAAAGTGCGCATGCGTATCTGTAAAATCGGTTTTTCTATTTAAAGGTTTAATTAAGCTTTGGTCGACAGATCACACCGCTATGATAATCGGGGTTAGATGTCAAAGCAGTTTTACTCAATCGTTGCTTTTGACTTTCAAAAATCATTTTATGGAAATAACCAGAGTGAGAGAATTGGCATGGTATCTAGCGTGTACGGTGACAAACTTTAGTGACCCATACTTTCGTGACCCATTAGTTTCGCGTTGTACACAGTAACATTTCAAAAAAGTTATTCTGACGTAATGACCGAACACCGCCACAGAGATAAACTATTGGTTGACGAGAGAACCACACATGCGCAGAGGAGACAAGCACGCCCTTTGGACGCTGGTTTCACTATCTCAATTCCTTAACCACGCTTGGCAATTTACCGCCAACACGATAGCATTTCTTGAGCGCAACTTGTTTAACTTTGCACATATTAACTTAAGAAAAGTAAGGAAGCTGCGGAAATAGAAGAACACCTTTTGTCAAAAACCGAAAAGATGGGCAGAATCTTGCCCGCAATGAAGAAATATTGTAGCTAACCACGTGAACTGGACTGTTTTCCAAGACAGATGATAGAGACACTGTTATTATGTGCAAAAACGTCACCCAATATACCACGGTTTCTAGCCAGGAAATAGTCGATTGATAATTCCACTACCTTTTTCGGTATGACCTTTAACTCAAAATAACAGCCATAGACTGCGTGCCTACTTGGAAACAACTGTCTTTGTGAAAGTAAGAATGCTGCAGATACGGTAGGTTTGATTGTCCAGTGAAAAGTAGTATTGAGGGTTGACTAGCAGGCAACCAGCAGAGGGATAAACCATAGACAGTAGAGGGGGGTACACTAATTGCTTTTGTCAGCAGTAAAGCTCCAGATTTCTGCCTTTGAGCCAAATCATACTGCATTGTCTTTGAGTAGTTATTGAGCGTCATGTTAAAAGTTTTTCAACGTCATTTATATTCACCACGTTCAAAGTTACAGGTGCAAACTGATAAGAGTAAGACTTCGGTCAGCCATACTGGATTTGGCGGCAAACACAATAGCTATTCACTCTACAGACTTGAAAACGACATGGAATGGCTTGCAGTCTTTAAAATCGGATCACGACGAGATGTGACCAAATGAAGGCAAATTGTGACCAGTTGCATCCTGACAGAGCAGTAAATCTCCCCGCAGTACTGTCCGGCATGTCAGTGCAGTGGTTCTTGAGTGTGAACAATCAACAAGATGCTCTTTGTATTTTCGCAGCAACGTTTTCTGTACATCGGCAGAAATTGATCATGCCATGTCACTGACAGATACATGTAATCACCTGCAGCAGTGACCCGTTAACACTCCCAGTGAGAGCGTCTGCTCCGGGGCTCCTTCCGATAGGTCGCACAGTCATATAACGTGAAGCTATGCCTACAGTCTGTTAAAATGTATGTCAAATGTCACCGCTTTGAGACGCGTATGGTTAATGAATTAGCGGTGAAGGCTGGCCTCGTTTGCCACGTTTTGGTGGCCACTACTGACCTTTTGAACCACTCAACCGAGGGAAGCAAACGTCCTAAACTCTGTCTTACCAACCTCTTGACAATTTTGTCGATTTCAATGTCACTTAATTTCCAGGCACATTTATCAATGTATCATTTTTTCCATGTGTTCTCATCGGACAGGTATTTTGAAACTTTATATTCTTGACCCTTACAGTGACGCAGATTCGTAGAAAACCCTATTGATCGATAGATAATATTTTGTATGTACGACACAAATGTATATCTAAATTGAATATGATAAAGCCATTCCTTGATTAAGCCTTTTGTTGTGTTTTAATAATATTTTGTCAAGCCGAATGTTTACAAAGAATTGTGACGACCCCCCCCCCCTAAGTTTTCAGGTGCGCTCTAACGAAATCGGTTTAGTAAGATCAATGCGCGCCTCCCGTCAGAGCGACTTCCGGATTGTTTTGGACATTCAAAGTTCGGTGACACAACTTGACTACTGATCAAAACTCGAATAGTGACTCAATCGGCAGGCTTCGTGTTAGTTCGTGCGAGGGCCGGAAAGAAAGGAATTCCACCGAGTAAAGAAGTCTACACGACCCTGTGCATGAAATCCCCGAGGGGTTAAATTCTGACCTCCATACTCTCAGGAAATGTCGCTGTGCCAAGTCGAAACAACGGGAACTCAAAATGCACATGGTTAGTCTTGACTCAAGGTTGAAACGAATCTGTTATGGGCAGTTGTTCAAAGGAACTACTTGGCACAATAAGGCGTTAGTTTTGACACCGCGAAGAACCAAACAAGCTGCCAGTGGCTGTATGCAGCAGATCAATGATGCCACTGGCCGACGATGGCTGTAACAGCACGTTACATCGGCTGATGTGCAGCCTTGCGCGTAGACTCGCTGACACTCCGCGAATACGACACACGGTCGCAAAGAGTAACTGTCTGTTTGTAATTGGAATATCAACGTAAACACGATGTCAGCATTTGGTGTCCACCCATGCATCCCTCTCACCCCCCCCCCCCCCGGTTGGCCAAAGAACCAAGAAAGGGTCACTTCTATTAAAATGAAGGTCTTGCATGTAGACCTACAACATGGCCCAGACACCATGTGTGGCTATTAAGCCGTGTTTTCCCTAAAATTCTTTCATCGAGTTGCGGAATAATTTGAATAACTGTTTGTTGTGCCGTGTACTGAACTTTAAATATCGCGGTCGACATACTTCAACGGGGCAATGTAAATCTTTAAATACCAGCTTGAATGGCCAGTACAACTTGTTATTGAATGGCAATAATAGGTCCTTTGACTCCGCTGACAGTGCCTGATCCAATCTTTGAAAGTCATCGCGAACTATAGCCCGACTTATGCTACTCTGCGCGCTATCAAAACCAATCAATGCTTACCTCGTGCATTCCATCATTAGCGATTCATCGACATATCAGCACGGCCGAACTAAACAACCCAACTCGTCGCATCGATGCCAATTAGTTTAAATCAACTCTGAACGGATGAGCAAATAAGCGGTATTTTTCTTTATCGCGGAAAATACTGTTTCCTTCTGGTTATTTTTTCTCTCTTTTTCTCCATCTTGGGGTCCAGAGATCGCTGTGACTCTGACAGTAGCCTATGCATCGGCACCTTTGCCACTGCACTTTCAAGCAATTTTGGCTTCGTGCCATGCCAGTCAAGCTGTGCGGCTGCCGAAATTCCCCGACCAGGCTAAGTCACACACGGCCCCCTTCCGAAAATCCCCAGAAACCCGCTAACCTTCCCAGCCCGGGGGCTTTTCATCCCCTTTCCGCTGCCCCTCACAATGAAAAACCCGAGACGCACAAAACAACTTGCAAACACTAATTGTGTGCATAACGATTGCATTCAAAAGAGGAAGAAAAAGTGCCCGAACTTTTCACGGTAGAGTTCGACGTCTGGCCGATTGTCTGAAAGTTTTCCCGTGTTTTTGTAACCTTCAATCGGAGTAGATGACACGACCCCGCACAGGAGACCAGAGGGAGGCCTCTCCTAATTGTCATTACTCCTTGAAGATGATAAAAAAAATTGCGCCAAGTGTCTTTGAAGTGACTTGCACATTACACGCATACACTGATAACTATGGGAGCTGTGGCATCACGAATGTCAGTTCAAATGGTCAGCTCGAAAGAATTTTTGGGCGACATTAACCTTCACGGCACTAAACAGCATTCCCTGCTCAAAAGGGGGTTTGTTGCTTCACACGGAATATACAGAGACATAGTCATCAGCGGACAAACTCTAATCAAAAGGACCCCTCCACTTTCCCTGGGCTATGAAAAGTTTCAATGAACTTCAGGCGATGCATTAATTGCGCCTGTTTACTGGCTCTCGTTCGCTTTGTGATGAGTATTTCGCTTTAGAAAAACAGGCCAGCTAGAAATAGGCCATAAAATCAATCAACTTGGGCAATGATCGAGTGTACACAGGTCAGCTAAGATGGTAGCTGTACAAATTCTATGGCTTCAGACAGGAAACGATACAGCATCTACTTAAGAATGCCGAACGAGATGATGAATGGGGGACGAGGAAGGCTGCTGTGATCGAGATGTAGGAATCAAGACTTACCTGGTGGAATGGGCACTTTTGTACATTGGCTACCTGCAAAAAGTGAAATTAGTAACAATACGAGCGTTTGCCTGTCCCATTGGCTTAATTTATGCCGGTTATACATCCAAGTCCCTGCCATTACCAGCTTTGGCTACAGTCCAAGTAAGCCTCCTCTGAAACAGCTGTCAAACACTAGTGGCACCCAGCCATGGGTCTCCTCACAGAATTGAACAAATAACCGCGGCCGGCCCAAGCTCTGAGTGCTGTCTACCAAGGCTCGATCTCCACTCGTTCTAAGAGCTCGCCAGAGTGAGGTTGGGGCTGCAGTGACCCCGGGTGTACGTCACAGCCAACCCGATCCACCAATAGCAGCGCAGGCCCAAGAATGCCTACACTCCTTAATCTCGCTATTTAAAAGACATGCAGACAAGGGACCCTCTTTCCAGAACTTCAATCAGCGAATCATGACCACGGAAGCCGGTGCAAGACAAAGATATGTCTGGTGCACGCCCCGGGGCAAACAACATTTCAGGCAATAGAGGGTACCAGTGTTTATTTGCATCCCACTGGTCTGTAGTGGTTTCCTTTCAATGCAAGCAAAGGCTACTTAATCATGATTCCCAATAAAACGGCATAGCTCGAGCGGCCTCCGTTATTGCCACTTCACAATCCAGACCCTTCAAGTAGGAATCGAAGTGCCATCACGGTAGCCGATTCAACGTCTTGTCTCTCTCAGTGTGTGTCCCTTTTATTCCTCTCCCCTAAGTTTGTTTTTCCACCCTATTCCAAGTAGTCTGGCCGACTAGGACAAATAAAAACACTCATGAATATTACAAGAAGAAGGGTAAAAGGGAATGGTGAGAAGACGGACATTTTTATAAAAGAGCAAATACTCATCCGCTGAATAAAATTGTTCGTGCACCACTACAAGCGAAAGCAAACACTCAAAGCCCTTCTGTGTATGTGAAAGTTGATGTAAAGGAAAGCGGGGGGATATAGATTGCATCGTTGGAAACCCACAAGCGTAAAGCTATATCGCCACTCGGGGGCGCACCAGACTAAGAAAGAAGGCCACGTCAACGGAAGTAAAACGTAGAAGTGGGTGGGCAATGGCAGCTGCTTGAGGCCTGTTAAAACCTTCACTTTTCAATATCCACAGTCTATCCTGAATTTTACGTATACTACCATTATAATAAAGGCAATCGAGTGAATGTATAACCGAAATGGTTTTCACATTTCGCATAAACCACTTCACCAAACGCTTATCTTTGTAGCAGTCGGTGAACCAGGTCAATGCGCCACCAAGTTGAATGAACTGTCGATTCACTATTCCTGGTTCCTTTCAGGAATCGACCTGTAAGATGCAAGCACACGCATCTCAAACTCACTCATCAAAGATTAAATAATAATTTTGTGTTTGTACTAGTAGGGCTGAAATGGACATATTAGACCGAAACAACTATCATCGGACACTATTCGTGTGCCTCTCCAAACAGGAAATCTGTCTCTTCGAGCAAATTGAAAATATCTTCTGCATTGATAGATTTGTTGTTTATAGCGGTTAGCCTTTTTTCTCTCTTTGGTTTGTTTCTTTGACTTTTATGTGTATTCTTAAAGTGGACTTGGGGAAGGGGTTGCATATTGTATCTCAAGGACAATCAAATCCTTCCAAACCAAGATAATCTAGCGTGACAAAGCGGATATGAGACATGGTCTTCACTTTCACTCAAATTACCCAAAGAGCATTCTTATGTGAATGGAGGAAAGAAAGCTCTTAAGAAGGCCGACTCCATGAAAAACAGGAGAGACCTAGATTGTCGACCCTTATGTGTCGACGGGTATTTTCATTCGAGGGATGGGGATGACTGTCACACTGGTCTTTCAAAGGAGTAGAGCTTGTGGTCTTTCAGACGTAATGACTGACTGACCCCGTCCTTCATTTAATCAAAACGCTGATGTTTAATATCAGCGCGTTTGGTTTACATGTTGTTAGCTGACCAACTATCAGCTTTGTTTTTCCCAGTGGTCACTGCCCGGACCGATGATATCACATCATCGCGCCATGTTTAATAAGTTCCAAATGCACCTAATGGACTTGCCCTTTAAGGCCCTTTGTTAAACAATTCCTTACGAATGTCTCTGTCCAGTGCATCACCCAGGGGGTATTATGTTAACGATTGATGGACAGTCGAAGCAGCCGCGTAGGCGATGGATGCCTTGTAAACAATGTTTTACTCATGGAAAAAGGTTACGCAATTTTTTTAAACATGTAAGAAAAGCGCGGTATCATCCTCTACTGGTGCAAAATTGTGAGCATACCACGCGACGGATCAGTTTACCACCAAACTTTCTCTGGGACTTCTTTTTGCTTGTTTTTAGCTAAGTCGGTTTGTTTTCAAATAGACGAGCGCGTCTTTATTTGTCGATAGTCATCAATATAGAACCCGATCGACGGATTGGTTGACGGTCCACTTTCGCTGAAGTAAACTTCTTTTGCTTGTTTTAGTTAGGTAACGTGTTACTTGGTGCTGTGATTCGATGGTTGCATGGCGTGATTTACAATGAAATGGAAGAAAACACAACTGTTTCGAGGGAAACTGGTGTGCTCAACACAAACAAACACCGGTGATAATGTCAATGACCGATCTAGCATGCGTTAAAATTGCTGTTTCTTTGGTGACGAGGAATTTTAATGGCCTGCCGTTACTCTATCGCAGAAACGCTGATAATTCTACAACTTTCATTTATTTATTTGATAGAACTCTCTATTTCCTCTGTTGAGAGGCATTATGCATTTTTGCTGAAGAAAACTAAGCGAAAAGGTTAAACAAAAAAGGCAAGTTCACATCAAACGGTGCCAACACTAAACAGTGAACAGGCAAGTGTCATTGGCTCGTATTTAAATACGACAGTGTTTTGAGTCCTGTGTCGGCATATGCAAACGCACATTTTCGCTTCCAACCACCAGGTACATGCACTGGCTCTATTGAGGCCACGACTGAATGCCGAAAAGGTCAAAAACTGAAGGCAAACCAACGATCTCTTTCACATTCAAGGATAAGCTGCAATAAGCGTTCTTGTCCATTGTATCGGCGGAAAGCACTGTTACATAAGGCCCGCCCCGATTGTTCCTGTTTTCAATGTTAGAAATTGAATGATCAAGCTACAATGACTGCCCATCAGTGAATTGCTACACCAAGGTGCAGTAATGACATGTCTTATCCACAATAAAGAGGGCCACACCTTTGGGAAAAGCGACGTATAGGTCGGTGCCGTTGCATCACATGTTTAGCCGATAACGATTTCCGCAGACGATAAGCCTGGAATCGTTGAGGTCGGACGAGATGGACGAGGCATTCGTCTTCCTCTGTAGGCAGCCCCCGGGAAGGCGACAATAATATATACCAAGCACCTTGATTGCTTGTCTGCTCCAAGAATTAGGGATGTATTATTCCCCCTCTAAAGCGAGTTCAACGTTGTCATGGTTCACTGAATTGCAATCTTCAATACCCGACTAAGGAACCAGTTGCTTGAATTACTTGCCAAGGTAATTAGAATTACGTAAGGTAAAAATGGGAGATCACAAATTACACAGAATTTAAAGCCAATGTCATGGGGTTTCTTTTTACAATAGAACGGAGATGACCTTTCTGAATGTGCTCAGAAGTGAAAAGAAATGCGTTTTAAGCAAAGGACAATAACAGCAAGGGAGTATATGCAGATGTGCAGGGATGGACCCCTATACACTTGGCGGGAGAGTTTCTTGTCTTTATACATATATATGTTAGTGTCTCAGTGTACAGCTTCTCAGTGGGTAGTACAGAGCTCCCCGTGTAGGAACTACAGATTTTTAGACGGAGATCTTTAGGGGAACACCATTTGATTTCTGGGGGGTATGGAGGATTTTGAGAAAAAAAAAAATTGTCGCCAGGTGAGGTAGAAGAAAAAAAAAATTGATCCTGTCATAGCCTGAGAAAAAAAAATTGTCATAACAGACAGAAGTGAAAAAAAAAGTTGTCACAATGCACCAGAAATTAGCAAAATTTGGAAACCCTATTCTCATGTATTCTTTGCCGGCATGCCGCCATAGGCGGCGCAAATGTTTTTACCACAAGCAATTCTTGTGGTTTTTACCCAGCACTTATGATATAAGCATGCACTACATAGGTCTACTTTACACCTCAGCACACTCAATGTTTTCCTTCCTTTTTCTGACCCAAGAAATCATATTTCAGGATTCCTGTTGCAATATCTCAATGGCACTATCTAAAGGGGACTTTTTGACTTCAATAAACTAGTGTTAAAATCAATATATTATTCTCTCAATATAAGTATATTAGGAAGATGTACAAGTTGACAATGAAAAATTGAGGAACAACAAATATAATGAAATACAAGGGAGGGGGTCACTAAAAAATTGAAAACTTCAGGGGGGCGTCACTCAAAATGTGGAGAGGAAGAAGGGGGGGCGCGGTTACTCAGGGGTTTTTTTTGCGAAATAAATTGAAACACATCTCAGATTGCACCATTGCACACATCAATTTCCCAAAATTTCCAATACGAGAGGGGGAAACCCCCTCTCGTGCTCTCTCCCTTGGGGTGTTCTAACAGTTTCACTTAGTGAAAAAATTAAAAAACACCTCTCAGATTGCACCAGACTGCACAATTGCACACATCAATATCTTGAAAATTTCCATGCAAGATAGGGGAAAGCCCCTGTGACACTTTCCCCCTAAGCCTCTCGCGTGTTCTCCCTCTGTACTTTCAAATTCTGCCCGGTCAGATATCCTAGTGAAAACCCTGTCATAATACCCATCCAAATTAAACAATATACTATATGGTTAGATACTGCGTGAGCTTTTATATCTTTATTTTATTGGTACTTGCAATTTAATTTTGATGGGTTCACCTTTTTGAACCATCATGAGATAACTGATGATAGTCTAGCAGAGTACATCAGGATTTCAAAGGTTTTTACTGTTGCTGTATTTTGTAAATTTTACAAATACATGTATTTGTATTTAACTTTTCTAAGTGGGGGATCAGTCAAAATTTCAGAGTTAGAGAGGGGAGTTACTCAAATTCATCATGGTTGACGGGGGTGTCACTCGAAATTTCTGAGTTTCAGGCCGTAAATAATGACGGCTCCCTTATATACAATGCATCACAAACTTGATGACAAATAAAAAAAAAATTGCATTGCTACTCCATTTGAAAAAAAAAAAATTGATGCAGCTCTGACAGTAGAAAAAAAAATTGCTGTCACTGTGACAGGAAAAAATATTTGCTCCCATACCCATTTCCTCCATACCCCTCCCCAAAAATCAAATGGTTCTCCCCTTATGGATGCTTTCTGAAAGAGCAACCTATTTCGTTTCAAGATGGCAGAATACAATGAGAACGTGTAGGAACCGGTGGAGGGGGAGCCTCATCGTCTGTGATAAAGGGTCGATGTTGGAAAAATATGGCATAACTTAATGTACAAATCCACAGGAAAAAGCAAAATGAGAGATTCCTAGCTTTCAATGGTCTTGAAAGGGCCATTAGCCGTCACTCGTGATGATTTGTTTTCTCTACTTTTGTTTTGTGGGTCAACAAGGGCTTCTCGTTCTACTCCCCAAAGGATGTTGAGATACTTAAGTATTCCGTTTGGCAGCCCGGGCTGTTGATGTGCAGACTGTCTTGTTATTGCTTACAAGTCAATTCTGGTCCGGACTAGAATTCAGAAGTCAAAAATAACGTTGCATTCTACACGTATTCATACTATATATTGGCAAGCTAAATAATGGGTTTTACAACAAGAACTCGCAAATGACATATAATTGAAAAATTGGGGGTAAAAGCATCCTAGGTTACAGCTTCGTAATGGCCCATCAAGGATGACGCACTTTACCGCGCAACATTGACATCATTATATGACCGACTTTTGTTTCCACGACACCTGTTGGCGTTTGTGATCGTATCTGCTTCGATTAGACATCCTGTTACTATTCTCAATCAGCAAATGCCTAGGTCCTAGCTAGCTTTTCTGTCAATTATAAATAACCGCCCGTTGCTGGTCGCTATATGATGGGATGGACCTCGGCGAGCAAGTCGTTAAGGTCTAACACAGATTGTAAGCGTTTCCACAGAGATATATGCCCTACCGACATATGCAGGAGATAATTGACTTCAGCTCATGAAAGTATGCATGCGGCATTACTCCAAGTAATCCCCTTAACTTGATAAAGGGGACGAAAAGATACAACTCCTTGGCAACTTTTAATGAAAAAATGCATATTTGGATGGACAGCCAGATGCAGTTGTGAGCACTCAAAAATCTTGAGGAAATTATCCGGATATCCTTGTTACTGTGTCTGTAAAAAGGAGATAAAAGCAGACATCATCAAATTCAAGGAGGCAATTTTACACCTGACGGGTGTCACTCGGGAGAGTGGAATTACCAAAGCGCCCGCATGCGATTGGATCTCCCAATAGTAAAAAATGCCAATAGAAAGACGGGTAATCGAGTAGATCTTAAATCTAACACTTCCACTGATTCGTAAAAAACAATTAGGACTAGAATCTCAAAGTTGCAAGGAATCCCTTCCATATTTTGAAAGAAAGTCAATTTTGCTTTCGCAACTTTAATTTAGTTGCACAACGTTTTTTCTTTCCGTGTTTAGTGTTATACAAGATTTGACCTCTTCAAAACTTCAACATTTATTTATTGTTTTAATGTGCATTAGAGTTTATATGCACGGAATGTATGTATGTATGTATGTATATATACTGTTTGTATGTATGTATGTATGCATCTATGTATGTATGTATGTATGTATTATGTGTGTATATGTGTGTGTATGTGTATGTATGTATGTATGTATGTATGTATATATACTGTTTGTATGTATGTATGTATGCATCTATGTATGTATGTATGTATGTATTGTGTGTGTAAGCATGTATATATGCATCTATCTATCTATCTATCTGTCTGTCTATCTATCTATCTATCTATCTATCTATCTATCTATCTATCTATCTATCTATCTATCTATCTATCTATCTATCTATCTATCTATCTATCTATCGATGTACAGCAATCTTATCTTGTCCATCAGTACTTTGAAATTCTCTGTGGACCGCTGATAAAGCTCGGTTCGTCACCTGATTTGCTGGCTTCTCTTTTCTTCTAATTTCAAGATATCCGAAGAATTTAACTCCACTCTGGCTGGGCCAAATTTTTTGAAATTTTCAGATTATGTTCTTTGAATGCTGTATAACAAAACTACAATTTTGTTTGGCTATGACTTTCTTACATTTTGAATGAGAAACATTTTAATTTTGCTAATCATGTTTGTCATCACTTTTTTTAAATCTCACTCTTCCAACCTCTGCCATTTTAAAATGAGGATAGATAATGCAAAATGAAATTGTCGTCATTTTCTATATTTACTCTTGTTTGAAGTGAAATATTACACATCAGAAAATATTTTCAAGTTTTTGACTTAAATTATGTTTTATCATTAACACCAAACTTGAGATTTTTTACCCAAAATATGCACCCCTTCATCCTTCGAGTAATGTATCGCTGTCATACTGAACTTAGGATTCTCTGCTTTCTGAATCTATATAGTGTGAGGGGGTTTTCTTGTCGTCTTAGATGTGAAATATTCCTTTGAAATTAACTGTGTTGGCAACATGCAGCTATAACTTAAGGGACAACACTTTTAGTTCGTGGGATTATATATGATAGAGTCATAGTGATTGTTCGTAACGAACGAAAATTTGAGATAACGCTTCACAGACGTTAAGCATACGATGTTGTTTGAGTTTGGTTTATGTCAAGTGAGGATTAATAATCGTACGTTTAATGAGACAGATTTCCATTCCATAAAATGACGCACTCAAAATAGGAGATACTTTAATTATGAACAGTAAATCTATTAAGGCTGTCGTTGATTTTCTGTGAATTAACACCTCGAGCACAAACTTGAGACGTTTCGGTTTTATGTGATTCTTATAAACAACGTATCTTACTACAAAGTATAGTGTGAGCCCCGAAATCGAAATGTTTGCTCAAACATTCCAAAAGGAAACATTCAACTTTCGAGATCAAGCATAGAAAAGCTTTATGCAGCAAAGAAAGGAATGGCCCGATATTTACCCGTACTTGAAATTAATTTAAAAAGGCCACCATCTCTGTGTTAGCTCTCCTGGGGATTATTTTGTCCATTTTCGCAAAAACGTTGAGCCGATGAAAACTTTATTTACAACATGTGCTTAAGTAAGCCCTTTAATAAGTTGTAAATTGTAAAAGTTTGAGATTCCAAACATGTATCCTCGAGGCGCTCTTTACCTTAAACAGGCGAACGCGATCAACACATCGCTATTCGGACGTTTTCTTGGCTAAAATACAATTTCTTGTTCTAATAAATAAAGTATGGATACATCATGTCGAGCGTACACATTGTCAGTAAAATTTATTTGTCAACGATAATATGACAGAATATGCACAATGAAATGTGTTAGCACGGGCAACACAAAGTATTTTACTTTGGTTGGTAGAATGATAAAATGCATGTGTTTATTGAAAAAATGCCGTCCAGATGAAATATATTATCAAAAGATCCAAACATTGTCCCTGAAATGATTTGACATCCAATGATTTCGTTTCCAGCTTTGCGCTGTAATGTAGGGTATAAAAAGAACAATCTTACACACATGTCAACATCCGTAAAGTGAATCAGAAATTGCTCCAAACATACATAGGCCCTCTCTAGTGAAATTGTGAACATTCACTAAAGTTGTGTATAATATGGGATGTCAGTTTCATCGCGTTCATTTAAGTATATTTAAAGTATTAAGGTAGTATGCGCCCCGAAAATGAAAGACTAAAATTTTGCTCAAGCTTTCCTGAATGAAATTTTCAACCATTCTCTTTTTAAATCAGCAATAAAAATCGGGGATCACCGTGCAAAGTGTGGAACTAGCGAAACAAATTGTAACAAAACATTTTGCGAGATTTAAGATTCAAAATGGCTGTCATTCCTGTGTTAACTCTGTGGGAAATTAAATTTTGTATTTTCGAAAAGTTGAGACGCTAAAAGTTTTTCTTTCTCCATGAGCTTTAAAATGAGCCCCCACAAGTGGCAAATCAGAAAAGAATTGTAGAAATTTGAACAGTATGATTATCTGTCGAGGCGCGTTCTACCCTTAATTTAGGTAACTTTATCGACGATATACAAAGATAAATGAAAAATGTGTGCGCACACAATAAGATGACAAACTCTTCGGTCTCATTTTCACAACAGCTTCTTTTCTTACAAATGTGCACATAAAAGCGTACAATTCCGTTGGGTACTGGTCTCTCTGTATAATTGTGTGCATTTAGTCATAAGGCATCAATAGCGTGCGGGTTCCTGCGACGATGCCTTCAGAATCAGGTTTGGCATCAGGTAACAATTTTTTATAGCGTGTAAATAACTGACAGCTTGTTCAACATGCTACTTCAGATTGGAATACGAATACGACTTACTCTAAACGGGGCAGTTGTATCTTCAGTTATATCTCTAGAAGTATATTGGAAC
The DNA here is from genome assembly GCF_041260155.1 of Ptychodera flava. NCBI lineage: Eukaryota > Metazoa > Hemichordata > Enteropneusta > Ptychoderidae > Ptychodera > Ptychodera flava. Next base: position 20,308,711 of record NC_091943.1, read on the forward strand.
CATGTCCCTTGACTCTCAAATCAAGCTTGTCAATCAAGATATATATATATATATATATATATATATATATATATATATATATATATATATATATATATATATATATATATATATATATATATATATATATACCGGTACGCATCAGCCCTGTAATTTCCCACGAGAACATCTGTATACATATATATATATATATATATATATATATATATATATATATATATATATATATATATATATATATATATATATATATATATATATATATGGGGGTGTATGGGTGTGGGTGTGTGGGTGTGTGTCATGTATCCATACACACGTATGAGCACAGTTCTCTTTTCCCTATTTCCTATCATGACCTTTCACCTTCTTACATACCTCTAAGTTGCTTATTTTTTTCTGTATATCGCCTTAATATAATTGGTGACCTAACACATAGACCTTATTGTCTAGGGAACATGGTTGAAACTATAATTTGAGTGACATCTTACCAAATAACTTCAACTCATTAATGTATTAGGTGAGTAGTGACTTTTAATCGTAATAGACTATTACTTCTATGATTATTCGTTTTAATTCAGTCTGGTTAAAAAACCGCCCATAGGACAAACAAAGCAGACAAAAAGACAACCACTATATTTCCGCACAGTCGCTTGTGATAGCGAATACAGCGGACAGTCCCTGAACCACACGAACAGCCCCTGAACCACAGGGGCTGTCCTCCATATGTACCTATATAATCACAAACGATTAGGTAAACGGTTGGCAGCCCCTGTGTCACAGGGGCTATTCAAGGTATACCTAATTGCAAACTTCTGTGCTTTATTGCCCGTTCATTTGGCACTTACAGTTTCATTAATGGGTGATGGAAATGAAAAACAAACCTCACAATTTAAGAAATAGGAAAGGTCCATCAACAGTTTTATAAAAAATGTATGGTGCCTTGCGTTATTTTATGAATTCATGAGTTTAATGTCTGATAGCAGGTGGCAATTTGGCTGACATCAGGAGGGCAAGTGGTCTCGAGGCGGTGAGGCTCCCTTAGCTCATGTGAAAAGCTGTCTGATATTTAGACAGAAATAAGAAAACATGGCCTGAGACGATTTCGTCACATTTGTTAATGTATCTTGAGAGAGACTGATTCATTCATTGAAATTCGATCCGGCATTGAAGAGTGCATAGTAACATACGGTGTATGTTACGACGCTGGTCAGGTTACGGACTGGTCAATTTCTTCGGCCAAGTGGGCGGTTGATTCATGGGGGTCCACCCTGTTTTTGACTTTGTGATGGGAGTCACCATGTTTTTTGAAATGCCCAATGGGTGTTCAGTGTGTTTTTGAATTACAACACAGAGTCATACTTGCCTAAAAGTACATCGTACCAGCCGCCGATTTCATCATTCAGTTGCATTTTTTGGCGCGCCCTTTCGGCGCTAAACTTCAATATATCAGACATATATTTTTAGGTATGCCCTTCGGGCGCGTAACTTTTATATCAGACATATATATCAGAGACATCTGCATGTTTGCATATTCGAAATTTGTATTTCAAAGCATTATACCAGCCACAAATTGCATCACTCAGGTACAGTTTTCGACGTGCCCTTCGAGCGCATAACTTATATATATATATATATATATATATATATATATATATATATATATATATATATATATATATATATATATATATATATATATATGCTTAGTAACGCCTAAGTCCTGTTTGCTATATATATATATATTATATATATATATATATATATATATATATATATATATATATATATATATATATATATATATATATATATATATATATATATATATATATATATATATATATATATATATGGCAAAAATTGATAACAAGTAGCAAACAGGACTTAGGCGTTACTAAGCAAGCATATATATATATATATATATATATATATATATATATATATATATATATATATATATATATATATATATATATATATATATGCTTAGTAACGCCTAAGTCCTGTTTGCTATATAACTATATATATTATATATATATATATATATATATATATATATATATATATATATATATATATGGCAAAAATTGATACCAAGTAGCAAACAGGACTTAGGCGTTACTAAGCAAGCATATATATATATATATATATATATACCAAAAATGTATACAATATGCCCTCCCGGTTATCACCATAATGGCTTTATGGCAACCTCTGAACTTGGGCACAGAGAGTACCATATATATATATATATATATATATATATATATATATATATATATATATATATATATATATATATATATATATATATATATATATATATATATATGAGAGATAGATCAGAGATATCTGGATGTTTGCAAATTGAAAGTCTCTTTTGCAGTGTACTTATCATTATGAAATCTGCAGTTCATATGAAAAGCATGACAAAGAGAAAAATGACAAGATACTCTTCGTTCTCATTGATGCAACTATTTTCCTTTGTGTCACAGGTTTCCAGTGAGACAGGGTATCGGATTTATCGGACCAGCAAACTTGATCATGTGGACCAGCAAACTTGACCATGTGAAACGGTCGACAAAAGATTCATGGCGCCGACTAATTCCCAATCTGATTAAAATCAGAAGTTGCGATGACGAAGTTTCCACCTTTGCTTGTTCCTTGGTTGTTCTCGTCAACTCCTTACTACATCTGAACAACTGCTGTAGGAGATTGCGATCAAATCTCGCGCTTTGCAGGAGCTGATCAGGTTTAGCTTTTAAATACAATCCATAACTAGTGGCGGTTTTACTAAGCCTCTTTCCGATCGGTTGGCCGTTCCGGCCGATGTTAATGACAAACAAACGGCCTATATTCTTTATCTGCGAGTCAATAGCAGGCATTATGTTGTCAGATTTATTTTCATGATCTTTATACACTTTGACCAATTCTTTTCACGGATTGTTCAATTTTCACAGGATGGCACATAATTTGACTACAACAATGATTATTACACAATACATGTGCTATCAAAGATAATTTGATCCAGAGCAAAAGTACTTTTGACAATGTAAGTCAAATAGGGGTCCAAATGGAGAGACAGAAGATTTATTTATAATTTCCTCATGTGTTTGCCATTTGGCAATATCGGTCCATTGTCGCTAACCAGAGCTTTTATGTGCTCTACGAATCTACACAAAAGTCCCTCTTCCCGGTTTTTGCGTGTGGTTGTTGCCGTAAAGAGGCTCGGACTTCACGACGATGTGTCGGAATACCATTTCGCCGACGTAAAACATGCTATTAGCCTGTGCAGCAGAAGCTTAATTATGAACCAATCTACCCTGCGTAATGTCGTCCACATAAATTAAAATGAGGAGTGGCCGCACGCGTGAGTGGTCGGTTGAATTGTTGGTTGCAGGTTGGCTGACAGTTTATTTTATATGCCTCGCTCGTCATCCTCGTAGCGGGCTATCTCCTATTCCGAAGCACGTTTTGAGGAATTTGCCATCAAAGGGTGTACAGCCGTATGCCATTTGTCTCTCCAACCAATGTACGAGGACGAGTAGTGCATCTTGGGACGTCACAAGCATGTTCATATTCTGTAAGCCAATCACTATGCAGTGTAGATAGGAGCCAGAAGCGCACCTGGGTACATCCTTGTTTTGTGGAGGGACCGTGTTATCTCACATCCATCTCTCACGGATTAATGATCCTCTGTCAACCAATTTCGCAGCGTAGATAATGTTGAGGTTTACGGGATAAAGTGCAAAGTTCAAAGTTCAGCACTTTGGCTATCGTAATTTTCTACCTACTTGGTCGTTTCTGCAAATCACGCCAAACATGTTGAAAATCAATGTACCCTATCGCTTTAATACCCACTAAAAGCTTTACCATCGGTTTCAGTCTCAAGTGCTACCATATTCGGTGTTGTTTGAGTGTCTGTTGGGTACATGGTACGGTATGCCAGTGGTATGTGTACATGTCTGATAATTCGCTGTGCATTAACATGTTGTAAAGTCGCAGCGTTTCATTAGAAAAACAAATTTCAGCTCGTTGATTTTCCAATAAATACATATCGGATTGACTCGTTGAGGGCGCAAGCTTGCTCTGGAGAGGGGTTAACACAAATTTTGTTGCCCAAAGACCTCGTATCCGTGATGACAGGAGACAAAATGATTAAGCTGGACAGGCGGACGAACATGTCAGGCTGCAAAAATATGATAGGCAGACATTGCAGTGACTCACACGGAATCTTTAGTTCTTCAGTTCAGTTAGGAGATTGCCACGGTCAGGACACGCAATCGGTTATCTGCAGAGTGGCGACAACTTAGCGAGGGACACGGCAAATGATCGCAAACATTCACAAGGGAAAAAAAGACAATATACTGAGAAAGGTAACGACGGTCTGGTAGACTGATACAGGACAGGGGGCGAAGGAAGGTATGTTGAGTCGTATGAATAATTACAAATCGCCAGATCGGAAAACCCCCATTTAATCGTAAAAATCTACTAGTACAAAAGTAAACTGGTTGGTCCATTCTTCTTATTTTTGACGACATGAGACAGGATCAAACGACTTACTGAACTCAAAGGCACAAAGTGCAGTAACTTAATCAGACGGCGGCATTTTCGAAACACACAAGCTCTTGACCTCCGATACCTTACTATCATCTACGGTATACTGTACTGATGCAGCTATCAGGATGTTTCGCAGACGTCTGTGCTATGAGTGACCATTAAGTTATCATTACATGATTTGCACATGCAAAGTACGCGCGATTCCTAGGGGCACCACATTTGAAAGTGCAATCGCCTTGACCGAAAGTGTCACCAAGACCTATATGGTGAAGCGCCCTCACACGGCCTAATCTTTCACACATATTGTTTCATATAACTGGGGCGGGCGCTTTAAAGAACAAAGTCGCCCACTTTTCATGAATTTTGTTTGATACGAGATACTGCTTATATTGTTTGACATGTTGAACATGTGAAGATACTGATTGAATGGGTGACATGCATACATTCGACCCCGATTTTAGACAAATTGAATGAAACCATGGCAAAAATGAATTAATGGTCATGACCATTAATTCATTTTTGCTATGGTTTCATGTATCGTGTCTAAAACCGGGGTCGAATATATGCATGGTCACCCATTCATTCAGTATCTTTCAACATGTCAAACAATATAAGTAGTATCTCGTATCAAACAAAATTCATGAAAAAATGGGCGACTTTGTCCCTTGGTTAAGGCAGTACTCACCTCGAGAGTGAAAGACGAACACTGTTATTCAAGGGGTTACCTCGCAAAGTTTGGCAGTAGAGAAACAAATTACACAATATTTACCGATATTTGAAATTCTAAATGGCTACCATAAGCTTAACTGTGTTAACTCTATGGGGAAAATAGAATTTTCGATTTTCGAAAATTTGAGTTGTTTGAAATTGTCTTACTCCAAGAGTATTGAAATGTGTCCCAACAATTGGTAGATCAGAAAAGAACTGCACAATTTTCAGAGTCCGTATATCTGTCCCTGACACGGGTGGCGCTCTCTACCTTGTACGCAGGCTGTGCTGTTTTCAGCGGCGAGACGGCAACTGGTGTACAAAGACGATATCGAATGAGCAGAATGAGTCAAAGAAAGTCTTTTGAATGGGGAACTGCATTTCTGTCAGGCTCTACCTGAATTGATAAATGCATCTCATCGGCTGACACAAACTTTAAGATGTTACACCATCTTACGGTTACCATTCCCCGAATAACATACATGTAACGGTAAGTCTGTTGTTTGTATTGAATTGAACGTACTAGGCTCTGGTTCTGCTGTACACTGTGCTAGAAAGAATAAACGACTTGCAAACTAATTAGGTAGTATGTCCCAGAATCCTCAATAAATTTACAAGATGGTATATCGTCATGTCTTGCGACATCAAAGAGTAACTTCCAATATTTTCAGAAATGCTCTGACACTAAAAATTGATGCACGGTAACTGGGGAAGTGATGATGATTCCCTTTTCTTGGGAGTTACTTATTTTGCTCGCTGAGCAAGGGGAAGTCGGTCTTGACCTTGTTCGTTCAAAGTATAGACTTCACGAAGACGATATAAGTTCCTTGCAACGTCATTAGGTTTATTTCTAGGAAGAAAGTTGCTTGATATAGGCCATCAAAGTTGTCAAACTGAAATAATTTTATGAAGCCTCTGCTGATGACTTCAAACATCTAGTACAGGGTGACATGACATATTTTTTCAACGCATTGACGCCCACTGACATTCATGAATGAGGAGAATCTGTAAACACTGTCTCACTATTATGTAATATACGGATCACTCGAACGCATGTACACTATTAATACAAATATGTATGTGAAAAAAAATCACGGATTCTGAGTGATTACATGAATGGTTTTGGGTAATATGAAATTTTAGATACTGTGAACGATATCCAAGGTATAAAAATTTCCAAAGCACGGCCCAAATTTGCATAAAAGTCCGAATTCAATCATTTGGGCTATTCTCAGTGGTTAGTTGACCGCGTAAACAAGTGTGCGTCACGCGAATTGAAGAAGGGACTTTGATACCATGCTTTGATACCGTAATCGCACTTGCCGTTCAAAGGTCAACTTTAGAGATGGAACTAATGATCTGCAAAATTAAAATTAATTCCACGGAATTAGGGGAGAACCATTTATTTCTGGGGGGTATGGAGGATTTTGAGAAAAAAAATTTGTCACCAGGTGAGAGAGAAGAAAAAAAATTTGATCCTGTCATGGCCTGAGAAAAAAAAATGTCATAACAGACAGAAGAGAAAAAAAAATTGTCACAATGCACCAGAAATAAGCAAAATTTGGAAACCTTATTCTCATGTATTCTTTGCCGGCGCGCCGCCATAGGCGGCGCAAATGTTTTACCACAAGCAATTCTTATGTTTCTTTTCCCAGCACTTATGATATAAGCATGCACTACATGGGTCTACTTTACACCTCAGTACACTCAATGTTTTCCTTCCATTTTCTGACCCAAGAAATCATATTTCAGGATTTCTGTTGCCATATCTCAATAGCATAGGCACTATCTAAAGGGGACTATTTGACTTCTGTAAATTGTGAAAATTTAAAACACAGACAGGAGTCAATAAACTAGTGTTAAAACCAATATTATTTTCTCAATATGAATTTGTTAGAAAGATGTACCTTGACAATGAAAAATTGAGGAACAACAAATATGATGAAATACAATGTGTGAGCCTTGTTTTTCTGACCACAAACACCGGATCGCAAACATACCATATTCAGGCTTTTCATTAGAAGCTGGCAGCTGGAGAAATGACACAAGAAGGTCACAGATTTTCCGTTCCTGTATATTCATTTGTCTTCAGTCTCTGGCAAACAGAACTGTTTTTCACAAATTGTATTGTCATTGTTTGGTTGTTGAATATTGTGACTCAAAAACTGATCATGCAAAAAATGTAAAAAATATCAGTGTTCAATGTCATTTTCAAACAGTTTTACCGAGTGCAAAATAAACTGAAACTCCTCTCAGATTGCACCATTAAACACATCAATTTCTCAAAATTTCCAATACGAGAGGGGGACCCCCCCTCTCGTGCTCCCCCCCTTGGGGTATTCTAATAGTTTCACTTAGTAAACAAATTAAAAAAAACTCTCAGATTGCACCAGACTGCACCATTGCACACATCAGTATCTTAAAAAATTCCATGTAAGATAGGGGAAAGCCCCTGTGACACTTCCCCCTAAGCCTCTCTCGTGTTCTCCCCCTTACTTTCAAATTCTGCCCCGTCAGATATCCTAGTGAAAACCCTGTCATAATTTCCATCCAAATTAAACAATATACTATATGGTTAGATACTGCGTGATCTTTTATATTTTTATTTTATTGTGACTTTGAATTTCATTTTGATGTGTTTCACCTTTTTTGAACCATCATGAGATAACTGATGATAGTCTAGCAGGGTACATCAAGATTTGAAAGGTCTTTTACTGTTGCTGTAATTACATGTATTGGTATTTAACTTTTCTAAGTGGGGAATGGTCAAAATTTCAGAGTTAGAGAGGGAGGTTACTTAAATTCATCAGTTGGTGAAGGGGGGAGGGTCACTCGAAATTTCGGAGTTTCAGGCCGTCAATAATGACGGCTCCCTTATATACAACACATTACAAACTTGATGACCAATAAAAAAAAATTTGCACTGCTACTCCATTTGGAAAAAAAAAAATTGATGCAGGTCTGACAGTAGAAAAAAAAATTGCTGTCACTCTGACAGGAAAAAAAAATTTGCTCCCATACCCTCTTCCTCCATACCCCCCCAGAAATCAAATGGTTCTCCCCTTAGGAAACTCTGTCATCTTACTTATTCCATAGCAGTTATTAACGAGGTAATGTTAAAGATAGTTTATAGAGAGTGGGTTAAGTTCAATGTGGATGAACCAAGCAATTTCAAATCTATTAAGGTAAATGCGCTTCGAGGACAGCGAGTGAGACTCACATTTTTTTTCTGAACTACAACTTGTGGGGGCTCATTTTAAGGCTGTTGGAGTAGGAAAAACTTTTCACAGGCTAATTTTTTCGAAAATCGAAAATATTTTTTTACTCCATAGAGTTAACACAGGGATGGCGGCCATTTTGAATTTAGAATATCGGTAAATTTTGGGTAATTTGTTTCTCTGCTACCAAAATTAGCACGGGAACCCCCGATTTTTATTCTTGATTTTGAAAGAGTATGGTTGAAAGTTCATTGAGGAAGTTTGAGCAAAAGTTTCAGTCTATCACTTTCGAAATGCATACTACCTTAAAGCCCCAGTATTTGTAACTTTTAACAATTTTTTTCATATTTTTGATTAAAATGACATCCTCAGTATGTGAAAGAAGACCATAATTAATACTGAATAGCATGGTTTGCATGCCCAGCCCGCCTCACGATTAACAGTAAAAGGAGTGAAAAATGACTTCTTGTCCGGACCAGAAGTCAGCTTTGTTGACACACGAAACGAAACGTAATCACACCACTGCGCATGCTCAACACATCTACGCAAGTTTTACTGTGGCGTCCGTAGATACCATACGCTCTTCGAAAGGTCTGGTCCATCGAAACTGGAGACTCAGCTAAAAACGCGCGAAAGTTGTGTGAAATACCGAAAGATATAAATATGTAAGTGTTTACAGATTGTTCCGACTATAATGAGCCGTGCAAACAAACGTCTCGAACAGCTAAACTAACGACGGAGGCAGTCGATTGTAAGCTTCATGCAAGGCACTGCACGTTGTGACCGATGGTACGGAGATCAAGTTTGCTGAATGAATTGAGAGAGAAAAACCACGGTCCCTCGACAAAGGGACCGTGGAAAAACATATATGAATAAAAATTCAACACTTCACCATTGTTATCATTGAACTAGTCGTTTCTTCCATTATGGAGTATAATGAAAATTTCGTTGAAAATAAATGACGGGACTGATTCTGCTCCGTCTACTCAAACGAAGTTTTATGTACGGCCAGGCTACGCTGCAGGCAACACAGCCTATCAACTTCGCATATCGTTGCCGTAGGGCGTAATTGAAAACGCTCAGAAAGGAAAAATTATATCTTGAATGCAGTACAAAAGTCTTACTTAATGAATTTAAAAGTATTTCAAAATAATATCGAACGTAACGGGTGTCTAATCCTCACAAGGACTACAGTAGTACAACAAGTATCGGCTAGCTGCGATGTGATGGAAGTTCGAACACAAGAGAGATCCGATCCCGGCCTCACTGCAAAGTCGTCCCCTGCGCACCCGGCCCGACAGCAAACTAACCTCTTGGTTTGATTCTGTTGTTCATATTTTTGTATAAAATTCATGATACATATCTGACTTTCACAACCGTACAATTTGCTCAGGCTGTAGTCTACAGACGATCGGAGGGAGCTAAGGCAGGCCCCAAATTTGCATGGGAAATGCCCGGGACAATTATAGACGCAGCTCGATGAGAAAGACATTCACATAAACCTAAATGAAGTGATCAATACAAAACTTTTAAACATCACTGGTTCTGAAAATTTATGATCAACGGTTCTGACCTACGGAATTTACACTGCGACGTTGTTTTTTGTGTGTTTGGCCAGCTACTAGACCTGTAAGGCTGTAGGTACTACATGGAGGTAGGTAGTAGACTGTACAAGTGCAGCGGGGCCGGGCCGAGATTGGTGTGGGGCCTGCAGCAAGGTGAAATTGATAGCGTCCATTGCAGAATGCCCGCGTGTTATCCTTTCTCGTTTGGGAGGAAATTTACCGCTGTTTTCAGAATGCCTTTTTACCAGTATAAAAGCTCAGTAACTGATTCATCAAGAGCCAAGAGTCTGTAAATTTCTTAGCAGTAGCTCCATTGTTTTTTTCTAAATTGTCGCTGAGATACAGCCGTGCGTATACTGGTACCGATCGTTCCGACTCAGGCGTTCACAGCTGTTTAGGGAGCCGTCATTATTTACGATCTGGGGGTCGGAGGAATTACATTAGAAACTCCGAAATTTTGAGTCGCACCCCAGCCAACCATGATGACTTTGAGTAACCCCCTCTCTAACAGAAAGTTTGGCTTACCTGAGCCCACGTTATAATATGTAGATATAAAAGCTCACCTAATAAGAAGTCTCCGACCATATAGTATTGTTAAATTTGGATGGGTAGCATGTCATTATGGTATGGTTAAATGTCCAAATGGTTGTTGAACTCAAGTCAAATAAAATATACATTTCTATGATAATATAAAGGATGAATTCACAACAGTTCAGTTTTGTCCTAGATCCTGTGCACTTATAGTGATATCTGTCGAGAACATTTCTCCATGACCCAGCCTCTCTTCCAACCCTGGTAACGACTGCAGAAAACTACTGTGTGACATCATCATCACCACTGTTGATCCTCATCTTTAATGTCGCTGGTGTCATTGCGTACATGAACAACGATGTCATTCTCATCGTCACTATCTTCTCTTTCATAATAAGTATTGCTAGTAGTAGCACCTACTTGTAGTTTTTTGCCTTGCTTCATCTAGTTGATATTTATTTGTACTGTTAGAGTATTTCTTTTCTTTTTATTTAATATGTATCAAGAGTAAAATATATATAATCAACTAATCATTATGTCATTGAGGACAGAGTAAGACAAAGAAAAAACATTTTGAGCACCCCCTTATAACTTTCAATTTTTGAATGACCCCCAGGTCGTAAATACTGACGGTTCCCTTACTTTCTGCCAAAGGCCATCGCGTTCACTGCATTCGACAGCCTACCATACATTGCCAAACTATGTTGCTTCGATTTCGCAATCACCTTTGCCGCTAAAGCGACGATCAGCTGAAATTTATTACTTCGGCACCATTTTACAACTGGTATAGCCACAAACTGATGACGTCAAAGATGTGCGTACTTATGGAAATGAGGTCAAAGGTTACGTTCTAAAAGGGGCGATAAATTATTTTGGGGGTAAGAGTTAGGAATGGGGGCTTGGAAACTTAGGGGGAAATGATTGAAAAGAAGGGTCCCAATTTTCACTATTGCTGTCTATGCTCTCTCTAATTCTACTACTATCTCAACTCTATCTATGTCTATGTCTTCTTCAGCCATCTATACACCTATGTGGAAGAAACAGTTGATTAGCGAGAGAGAGAAAGCATTAATTATAAAGTTAGTATATTTTTATAACACCTTATGCTACCGCCGGGACTCGAACCCAGGACCTTCAGCATGTGAACCACTATACCTATAACCTGTACTCCACGAGAACAAGTTGCAGGAAGGGGATGCAATGTTTAATATAAACATTAGTATGATAATGGTGAACAGGAACTGGTTAATTTATAATGTTCACATTTAATGCACATTTAAATTCATTTACGTATTTTCTTTCTTTTATTGAATTCATGGTAGTGTATTCGTTTCTTTATTGTTTGTCTTGATTTTTTTTTTATTTTCGTCTTTGTTGTGCACATAATTTTGTGATTTTTTCCCATATTATTTGGTGTATTCACACAGTTATTTAAAAACTGTAGCTTCTTTAAGATACTTTATTTATTGTTACATGTGTGTTTGATATTTATTGTTGAATTGTTTGCTGCCTTTTTTTACAATATAAAAGATATGTGTTCCATTTTTGACATAATATAATTTATATAAAAGATGTTCATCAGTTAGCATATGTGAAATGCAATATTTCATTCCTATTGTGGATGAAAATGCGAAGAACAATTCGTGAAACATACTACGACAATTACATTATAAAATTCCGCCAAATGACGAAGTCAATTCAGTACTGAAGCGAAAAATAAATTGGCTGTCAATGTCACAATGCACGGTCCATACAGTCACTATCAGGGGCTTGTTACTTCGGTTTTTCTACCAATTGACGAAGTGCATGAAGTACAGAAGTAGACAAAATCCGCTACCAATATGATGTAGCGTCCATATTGTCAGTAGTATGAACTCATTTCTTCATGTGGTTTGTGCATTACCAGTGTCACACATCACATCGACGTTAGTGGCCTCCTTAACTGTTGACTTTGTCGTTTTAGTTTTGACACCATCTGAAACTTTGGCACAATACGCTAGCTGTTTAAAGTGCAGTGTTGGGTCGATGAAGGGGCTGTTAACTGAAAGGATAAAGAACTGAAATATGTTGAACAAGTGACATCCACGCGTGAGCTTTATCGCCGAAACGCTTCCGCCACATAAACTCATAAAGATAAGTTGGAAATAAATCTGAAGATGTGTACCCCACCTTCGCTTGGCATGCATCCACATGCCTTCCATGGTGTTGGTGTGGGCGAAGGTTTGAGGATCCACAAAATGAAGAGAATGATTGACGGTCAAATGAGAGAACTGAGGAGACCTGGACAACGAAGAATAAGCCTCCATTCATCAGAAATAATAGTAGAACCTGGACGAACAAATCGATAAATCAAAGGAATTAAGGTATTCGCATCACGCCGGTCAACAGAAATGAGAAAGCAAGCTGAAGAATCGCGATCGATGCCTCCAAAGACCCAGTGTCCATCACGGTGTCGACCCCGACTGTATTTGGACTTTCCGAACTTAGATTCATCAATTTCCACAATACAGCCGGGGCCACCAACCTGTTCGGAGGCATGATCGCGAAGATAAAGAAAACAAATCTCACGACAGAAATTAAACCAATCCACAACAGATTTTGAAGAGATGGACAACTGAAAAGAAGTATCAGTAACTGAAAACTTAAAACACCAAAATACATCAACTGTAGAATGGTGACAAAAGGTAAATGGCATAAATGAAACCAACTGTCAGTGCGGACTGAAATAGCCGCGCCGCAAGAGCGGTCGGGACAGCACCAATGGTATGGATCCCGGCCACTCCGGCGACGCAACCTCATATCTCTGCCGCACTGACAGTTGCGCCTCTTGTGTAACAGGCCATTCTTTTGACACGATTCTACAGCGGTTTGTTCATCCGGCGTGACTTGAAGAAATAAATCACGAAGAGTTAACGGAAAAGAACAACAAATTGCTCCCAACACTGGACGCTGTGCCATGGTGTATCTAAAAGAGAAAGATAGGAATGCATGAAACATTACAGCGCCAGGAGTGCATTATTGAGTATAAAACAGAAATCCTGGTGACGAATATTATTATGTTTGACTTACGTATATTGTATGCCTTTGAAATTATAGTGAAATATAGTGAAAGCTATCAGGTTCGTCTAATATTTCTGATAGCAGCAAAGCAGCCAGAAAGAGACAGTGTGCAGCCTATGCCGGCTTTTTATTGTGTACGGTGAAACAATGCAGGTGTGAATTTTAGTTTGTCAGAAAAGTATGCAAATGAAAGCAGAGAAAGTTTTTTGGGGCCGTCATATCGATTGCTATTTGCATTTCAATGTACGCTGGTTTCTGTTACGTAAGATGATGCCGTCTTTGGCAAGTGCGGTATTGAAAAGGGGTCATATGGCCATTGCCGTCGGGGTCAGTTTGTACATGATAAGAAATTTGCTGAATAAAACGTGAGAGAGGACATATTGTACCTGGAATGAGACGGAATTATTGCCGCGATCACATGAACTAACTAACCCTAACCCTAAAAAGTCTGTGATGGTCTTCATTTGCTTGATTTTGTGTCGGGTGAAGCACAGTGGGAGCCAGGAATTGGGGTTAGCTGACCAAATTGTCGGAACTCCGCTCGCTTCGCTCGCTCCGTTCCGACAATTTGGTCAGCTAACCCCAATTCCTGGCCCCCACTGTACTTCACCCGATACAAAAACTAAGCAGTCGGAAATTGTGACAGTGATTTGAAGAAAGTGCACATTTATATTATTTTAATCTTATTAGTTAGTCAGTGCCGCAAATACGGGGCATCTGTGTTTTGTGTACGGCGATTTTGACGTCATCAGTTTGTGGCTATACCAGTAGTAAAATGGTGCCATTACTTCAAGTTACTCAATTTTGATAGCTATTTGCCTACAGAAGTGAGCCAAGTGTATATAGTGTCGTCTTGATTTTACATCGGTACCCGGAGTTCTAAGTGACCAACTGCAGGGTGCGCATCGGCGGCTCGCATCGGTGCACTGCCGACTGCAGTTTGAATAATCCGCACACGGTACCAGAATAGAATGTTAGCCTCCTCTGCCAAAGTTCTGTATCCTCTGAAACACAGTAGCAGTACGTATTTGAACGGAGAAGAACAAAATAAAACCACTCGCAGGTCATTCAGCCGGCGACCATGGGCGATTACCCGGGCAGTATGGCGTGGCATATGGCAAGGCCCCAGGAATGTTGCAGGCTCGATGATGTCATCAGTATCGGCGTTCTCGATCACGTGCACAGCCTACAAATTGTCAACAAACCCGCGCGGCAATCCAACTCGATCGCGCAATATTTAGCGTTTGTATGTCACTACAGGAGCACAAATTTGGCTTATTTCTTTACTGAACAACATTTCACGATGGATGTAAGAGAATAATATGTAATTTCGAACATAAAAAAAGGTTAAAAGTTACAAATACTGGGGCTTTAAGATCAATATATTGCGTAATCCATTCAGAAAGGTTGCGTCTCCATCATAGTTTGACCTTTGAACAGCAAGGGCCGCGATATCATGGTCCCTTTTCCAATTCGCATGTCACATAATCAAAGTTCACGGAGTCAACCATAAATCGCTGAGAATAGCCCAAATAATTGCATTGGGGTTTTTCTTCAAATTTTTGCCTGCTCCGGAAATTGTTTTACCTTGAGTATCGTTCACAGTACCTGATGTTTCGTATAACCAAAAACATTTCATGTAAATATATGTGTTTTTCACATATATATTTGTAATAGTGGATATGCGTACAAGTGATCCCTATATTACATAATTGTCAGACAGAGTGTTCACAGATTATAATCATTCACGAATGTCAGTGGGCGTCGGTGTGCCGCTGAAAAATCTGTCATGTCACCCTGCCCTAGCTGTTTGATGCTTATAAACTGCAGAGGCTTCATAAAATTATTTGAGTTTGACAACTTGACCACTTCCATCAGTGTAGTGACTCTCCTCGGTCACACTTAACATAGCATACACCGTAACAGAGGACACAAGTGCATGAAGTACGTGTTCAGTGTAAAGTAATATAAATACTCTTTTTACTGGGCTCAAATGCTCCAAATCTGTGGGCATATAAATATAAAAACAATAGTACATTCAAGGGGGAAAGGTAACTGAAAAACCAAGCGACGGTGGCCAGTCTATCTTTTCTTGCACAAAATCTATAGCAACTCCAAGCAACTGTGACCGTAGAAAAGGCCGGGTTAGGTCCTACACTACTATTTATAAAAGAAGAACGTACTAACTTAGTTTGTCGTCGCACCGAACGTACTCCCAATTTGCATATTCTTTTTTTTCCGCACCAGAACATACACCTCATTTGCATCTTAGTTTTTTTCCGCACCAGAACTGACTCCTCATTTGCATACTACTTTTTTTCCGCACTAGAACTGACTCCTCATTTGCATATTACTTTCTTTCCGCACAACGATCGCTGGCAAGCTTACTGTTTTGTCGCACCAGAAAACTAGTTTGTCGCACCGCAGGTACTCCGTAATTGCATATCGCCTTTCATCACCAAACATGCTCATTGCATATGGTATTTTTCCGCATTCTCCGTTTTTGCAACAGACTGTGTGCAACAGAGAAGAGTTTGTCGTAGCTTCAAGTTGTAGTTTTAACGCAACGTCTGTACGTTGTAAGTTTGTCGCACCGCAACGCGAATATATGAAGTTTCCGCACCGGTTTCATATTAATAGCATCCACGTTTGGATAATGAGCTAGTAGAGATTTTGCGGCCTCAAAAGACGATAAGATTTCGGGATGGCAGTTCAGTGCGGAATCGTTATCATAGAGTTTCTGCGGCCGTATGTTAATTATGAGCAGCTAGAGATTTCGCGTCCGCACGAGCTTTGTTTTTCCGCACTCACAAGTTAGGCATTCACCGCCACGTTATCATTCGACATCTCACTTAGTGCCTCATAGATTGTTACCGCTGCAGCCAGTTTTCATCCAAGGTCAAGTTACATAGTGTAAACAATGTTGTCGCTGACTGATATTTTGTGGTCGCAACATAATGTGGTTTGATTTGTTGTTGTCGCATTTTAAGATGACGGCGCCGCTTAAAGTTATGTTGTAGCCGGGAGGTATTTTTTCGTATATTTCGACGGAAAACTTTTTTGTTTTCTACCTATGCATTTTCAATGGGGAAAGAGTTTTCGCCGAGGGGTCCCCAACGGCTTTCCATAAGATTGCCTGTGGAACACATGTACCTTTGTTGTTTACGTGTATTGTAATAGGAATCGACATCAATGCAACTGTAAATAGCTATGTAAATCTTATTATTTTGATTGCCAAATGGTCAATTCATAAATTTCGATGTATTATTCCAAAAAGATCAAGCATTGAAGAAATCTTACGCCAGGAGCTAAGAGGGATTGACCTCGACGATTCTGTAATGTAATCTGTTTTATGTTCTGAATTTATTTGTTCTGATGTAATAAAGTTTTTTGATGTTTAAAAAAAAGAAGATCCAATTATCCCAAATTAGTTCCAATCGTGTTTATTCTTTCAATTGTATTTAATAGGACGATATGGCCGTCTGCACTGAGCTCAGTCAGCCCATGTTGTGGAGAGCAGTCACACCTGTTACACATGACCTGCGCCCGACCTCGTTGTTTACTTGTTCGCTTGTTCACGTTCAGTCACATGACTTCAGGTCACCTGGTTGTGACAAAGCTGAAATCGCATGATTCGACTTCAGGGCGGTAACCGAGCAGCATCGTCATTGTCGTCCGGAAGCAGACACTAAGACCATGAAGTGTACGTATTTCCTACTTCTCTCTTTCCTCGCGTGCGCCACGGCGTACAAATGCTGCCCACCTACACAGTATGAATGTCTGTATGGTCAGATGGGCGGGTTCTACGTAGAGTCCACCAAGCAGGCCGGCCTGCTCAGCGCGGCCGCCAACGTCCACTCCGACGGTAAAAATGGGAAAGTGGCGTTCTCCGAAGAGGTGAACTCCGGTGGTCATGTCTCGCACGTAAAAGTCGTGCAAGACTTCAAAAAGGTAATTATGTAACTTGTAAGCATACACACACATTGCAATACACAGTATTTCCACATGACGCTATCGTGGCGCAGTACCATGACGTAACGCTATGGCGAGAATAAAACTAGGGTGGTTTGACCCCGCCGAGCACTCGTTTTATCACAGTAGGCCTAAATCACATGTTTGCTATGGATACCCGTGGTTAGTTCTAGAAGGTCGTATCCTTCAACAGTCATCTAATAACCATCAATTTTGTACATGTTTCACTCGACAGCGTGATAATGTTTTAGTTACAAATCCATTATTGAACATATATGAACAGCCGTATAAGGTACTACTTTGCTCGTTTGGTTTGAACCAAACGCAAGATGACATGCGGACTTAGGGACCGTTCAGTATATACGGCCGGGGGGGTCATCGTAATTTTGGAATCCGCGAAGGGGGGGGGGTCGTCGCTTGTTCACTGGTAGGAAGGGGGGTCACCACATTTTCAAAAACATAATACCTACAATAAAGTTCACTTTATGCTATGGCCATTATCGACCCTCTTTACCGGCGGGCCGCCTTTGGCCCACTATAATAAATTGACTTTATGTAATAACCCATGACCCTCTTAACGGGTGGACGCCTTTGTTGGCCCACTCCAATTAGGTTTACTTCATGCAATGCCCATGATCGACCCTCTCTACCAGCGGGCCGCCTTTGGAAGCCCACTACAATAAAGTTTACTCTACGTGTGGCCCATGACCCTCTTTACCGGCAGGCCCGGACTTTGCCAACCCACTACAATAAGCAGCGGGCTGCCTTCGGCGGCCAACTCATATTACAGTAGTATCTGGTTAAGTACCTATCTCATCTTTGAAAGACCATTTACATGCTCGCGACCCTGAATGGTAGCACTGAGACAAAAAGGGGAATTTGAATA
The DNA here is from genome assembly GCF_041260155.1 of Ptychodera flava. Taxonomy (NCBI): domain Eukaryota; kingdom Metazoa; phylum Hemichordata; class Enteropneusta; family Ptychoderidae; genus Ptychodera; species Ptychodera flava. Next base: position 20,327,211 of record NC_091943.1, read on the forward strand.
ACAGTGTGATGGACATAAGTTGTCTATGGAAATCAATTTAAAAATTGCCTTCCAGTTGTCCTAATTAACAGACGTTTGCATGGATGTGGCTGAGAAGTTTATGCACTGGCATCTCTGCCACACGAATAAAGTGCGCCGCGTACCGGAGTTCAAATCCAAACCATGCAGGTAAATTTGACATTTGGGTTTCGGTTATTTTTCAGCCGTGGGGGTCATCAATTGTTTTCGTCTGACAAAGGGGGGGGGTCATTTTTTTCACGAAAAATGCATGGGGGTCTAAGTGTTTTGAACACCGGCGACAAGATTTTGCCGCCCCCCCCCTTGCCATAAAAACTGAACAGTCCCTTAATACTAAAGAATCTGGAGAACTTCTGACAGTCCACTGGCAACTTGACCTTGAAAATATTTGCTGACAAACGGCTGTCACTATACAGGTCATGCGTAAGGTCAGAGCATGTCATGAAAATGTGCGCTTGGTGACGTACACTCGCAAAAATTAAGTTCATTCCGACGCCCGACATCTTATCAACTGACCGTGTCTGTTGTGTTGGAATCCAATCAAGTACTGAGTGAGTAATTTCACGTTCAAAGCCAAAAACATGTACAGTAACACCAAAATATTTCTCACATGATCGGTCATCCACCCTTTCTCAAATGTTTATTCTGATCACATGGCATGCTTATCTTTTGTCTGTCGCACAATATTACTTGTCATGGCTACAGTGGTACTCTACAGTTCACACGACCTTCTGTGCATTGTAACTGTGATGAGCTATATGTCAATTCTGCAGAGTAAGTGGTTAAGGTAGAATGCGCCTCGGGGACACTGAGATATTCGGACTCTCAAATTTTAACAATTCTTTTCTGATCTACCACTTGTAGGGGGTTCATTTTAAAGCTCTTGGTGTGAAAAAAATGTTCACCGTTTTACTTTTTTTTCGAAAATCGAAGTGTTCATTTTGTCCGTGGAGTTAACACAGTGATGTCGGTCATTTTGTTTTTAAAATATTGGTAAATCTTGGGTAATTCGTTTCTCTAATACCAAAATTTGCACGTTGACCCCAATTTTTATCTTGTTTATGAAAGAACATAGATGAAAATATTCCTTGAGGAAAGTTTGAGCAAGAGTTTCGGTGTTTCGAGGCACATACTACCTTAATGTGTCATAGTGTCGTATGTGAGTGAATGTGATTTCATATTCTTTTTCTTATCAAATGTTCAGAGTGTTCAGTACCTGGTCATTGACGGTGTGTGTACGAAGACTGCGTTGCCTGGAACTTTCGACGATAATGCTTGCATTCCAGGTGAGACAAGAAATGCACATGACATGCATACATTATAACGACATACAGACAGGCCGACGATGGCCTTAACTTATTGTTTAAGGTAGAATGTGCCAGATATTCGGCCCCTCGGATCAAATTCGGATCAAATTATTGCAACACTTTTCTGATCTACAGCTTGTTTTGGCTAATTTTAAACACTTTTGGAAAAAGTTAACTTTTTGTTAAAAATCTACATTTTATTTTTCCTGAGTGAAAACACACAGGAATGGCGGCCATTTTGAATTTCAGATAACGGGGAAGTTAACATAGTGTATCAAAGTTTTAAAGGTCACCCCTGATTTTTATCTTTGAGTTTGAAAGGAAATTATTGAAAGTTTCCTGGAAATAATTTTTAGCAAAAGCAAGCCTTCAAATTTTTCCAGCGCATTCCACCTTAAAGGGACAAAGTCGGCCATTTTTCAAGAAATTTTGTTTGATACAAGATACTACTTACTTTGTTTGACATGTTGAAAGATACTGAATGAATGGGTGACCATGCATATATTCGACCCCGGTTTTAGACACGATATATGAAACCTTCGCGAAAATGACCTTGACCATTAATTCATTTTTGCGATGGTTTCATTTCATTCGTCTAAAACCGGGGGTCGAATATATGCATGGTCACCCATTTATTCTGTACCTTTCAACATGTCAAACAATATAAGAAGTATCTTGCATCAACTAAAATTCATGAACCAGATATGAACTGAATTGCCTCGCGTGCACATTTTGTAAAATACTTCTTGGGTATTGGCTTTTATGACATTACATTGTTTTTATTCCCGAAATTAATCCAATCTATCTAAATTTGACATTATCCCCACTGTATTACGCAATGAAAAAAAGAAAAGAAACCATTTGAAAATTATGATCCAACAATATCTGTCGATGCAAGTGCAAATGGCTGAGCAGGCTCTTAACTGGCAGAGGTCGCGTTTGCGTATAAATTCTGCATATTTCACATATAATTGCCATGTAGAACGAGTTGACCTACTTCACAGTATCTCAATGCGCCCAAAAACGATACAATCATCTGTGCCGCGCCGTGTAGCAGCAAAATGAGTTCGTGACCTTTGAAGTACGCGTTTCAAAAAATAAATACCCATGGGAACCTGCTCACCACGCCACGCAACTCATGTACAGCTGACTATGGTGCACTTGTCAGGCGATGGTCGATGATTCTGGTTATTGCCTATATTGTCAAGTTCAATGCCTAATTTACGGAAACACGAACTCTGTCTAGTGTATTCGAAGCTCTGCGTACAGGTTGTGCACACGGCCTCTACCACGTGCTGTCCTGTGGACAGTGGTACAAGCCGTCGGCCTACCACCGTACCGCCGGGAAACGCAGACCTATTGTACGCAGGAGCATGGCAGGAGCTAGCTACTGCTCCTGATTTAACATCAATGCCAACATGGAAATCTCATGAAAAATTTGTCATTGTTGGTTCTGTAGCTAATACAATCTTGAAAAGCAACTTAAAAGACACAGACGTTATTTTCTCGATCCGCTATCTGCGGACTACGTGCTGAAGTACATTGACTGTTCATGTCAACGATCGTTTCTCCCTCTGCAGAGTTTCTGTATCCCGTTCAACAACGCTGTACCTCGATCACACGATAGTGACGCTATGTAGCTGTGCAGTATTGAAACTTATCATAAAATGGCCACCTCGTCTAACAGTAACACGTATTGTCAGGATTATCGTACGGAAAAAAGACTGCAAAACTAAGACTTATGCACAGTCCCTCTATCCACCGGTCTGGAAACGTGGCTGGTTTCTTTGTGACACTCCGTGATATGAACCAATACACGATTCACACCTTAAACAAAGGACACTGACAATGTTCAACTGGCCGCTATATCGATGTCGCTACCCCACGATCCTATGACAGCCGCAATGTGATCGTTCAAAACATGACGTTTGTGGTTGTTATTTTAAGAATATCACAAAACATTACAACTTGTTCACTTTAGAAACACTAAACAATTTATTTTTTCATTAAATGGGTACGTTGTCCCTCTAGATAAAGCTTGAAAGGGACCACACATTATGGTTGCATTATGATCACGATCGCAAAAACAAAATGGCCATGCACTGTTCGCAAGTGTCATGGACTATTGCCCGAAATCAAGAAGACAGGCAAAATCAGCTGAATATTAACATCGACAGCTGAGTAGTTCATTACCAAACTTGTTATTGTGTTGACATGATAGCATTTTGTAAAAGGTATTTACTGTGCCTGAGCGCGAGCGTACGTATCGAGAGTTCGCCATATTGATGCTACATGGGAAAATATATATGCGAAAAAAATCTACCTGCATTTCTGCAGTTGTCGTTCCTATTCTGCTGTTAACAGACATAATTTCACAGAATATTACACAGAAAACATATTTAGATCATATTTGGAGGCACTGACTACTAGCATTGCAAGAGAAATGGACGACAAATTTTCCGGTGTGTTTCCAGCCGTGCCTGAGCGAGCGTACGTATCGAGAGTTCGCCATATTGACGCTGCATGGGAAAATGTGCGACCACACAACTAAAATCTACATGCATTTCTGCAGTTGTCTTTCCTATTCTGTTCAGTTAACAGACATGATTTCACAGAATATTACACAGAAAACATATTTAGATCATATTTGGAGACACTGACTACTAGCATTGCAAGAGAAAGGGACCAAAAATTTTCCGGTGTGACTGTGATTCCAGCCATTGCTTGTGCTACGTACGTCAACACACTCGCAGCGGTCAACCCAAGAAATTATCGCACACTATCATCATTACGATGGGATAAGGATCACCAAAAACACACACCGGTTTCAGGATATGATAATTTCTGTCTTCGTGTCGTAGATAGACGCAGAGAACACTTAATAGAGCCAAAAACAGCGAAAATTCGAGAAAAGCGTACACACAATCGGGGCTGTGGCATGCAGGACAAACCCAAGCTACGCATTATCACGTGACTGGCTCTCGTATCGCGGTTCGGCTGTGCGGTCTAGGTGATTGACACCTTTTACAATAGGCGTTTCCAGACCGGTGGATAGAGGGACTGTGACTTATGAATCTTCATCAGAATTGAACACATCATGATTGTACACGAGTATCAACGTGAATGCACGTTGAGCTCGGCAGTTACACAAGCATGGTACGCTACATGCATAGCCCTACGAGTATGGCGACAGTGTCCGGCTTTGGCTACGCCGGGGGCTACGCCGCCTACCGGAGGTGGGAGGCGGCGTAGCCAAAGCCGGACACTCTCGCCATACTCGTACGGCTAGCTACATGCACTGCCGCGATGCCGATCGTATGCATTCCAAGGCCTATCCCGGAAGTTGTTTCACAAACAACCTCAAAGGAGAGCAAACATACTTCTATGGACAATGACGAATACGTTTCTTGGCGAAGCAAAATCAAAACAGTGCAGCAGTACATGAAGTAGGTCATGGCCTTGGACTCTGTGCACGAACCTGATTGGACACTTCAATACCTTTGACTATGGTGTCCAATCCATGCCAAAATTACTACTACTTTGATTTTACAACACAACATGCCATTCCGATTCTGTTTTACAATCCAACATGCTATTTCACAACACAACATGCACTTCCAAATCCTATTTTACAACTCAACATGCTATTTCACAACACAACATGCACTTCCAAATCCTATTTTACAACTCAACATGCTCTTCCCAATTTCATTTGACAACACATCATGCACTTCCAAATCCTATTTTACAACTCAACATGCTATTTCACAACACAACATGCACTTCCAAATCCTATTTTACAACTCGATGCTCTTCCCATTTCATTTGACAACACATCATGCACTTCCAAATCCTATTTTACAACTCAACATGCTCTTCCCAATGTCATTTGACAACACATCATGCACTTCCAAATCCTATTTTACAACTCAACATGCTCTTCCCAATTTCATTTGACAACACATCATGCACTTTCAAATCCTATTTTACAACTCAACATGCTCTTCCCAATTTCATTTGACAACACATCATGCACTTCCAAATCCTATTTTACAACTCAACATGCTCTTCCCAATTTCATTTGACAACACATCATGCACTTCCAATCCTATTTTACAACTCAACATGCTCTTCCCAATTTCATTTGACAACACATCATGCACTTCCAATCCTATTTCACAATTCAACATCCCATTCTAAAGCTAGCTCTGCGGAGCAGGGCAGTGTTACTGGCTATCGAACAAGATTCAAAATGGCGGACGCGAAATGGTCCCCTCGCACAGAGAGAGAAATGCGAACTTTGCACAAGTCTAAAAACGCAGCTTAGTACATTGTGTACTAAACAAAATGAGCGTGCTCGAAAACTAGGATCGATCACGATTATAAATTAAAAATTGGCTGTTTTTGGAAAAGAAACTGCGCGCTGCAATCAGCAGTTTTGGTCTATTGTGCACCGTGCGTGGGAGGCTTATCGTGAAAGACCGAGATTTACTATATGGCGCATCTGATACGGATATGGTCCCATCGCATAGAGAGATGACAGTGGGCTTTGTGTAAGTTCAAAAGCACAGCTTAGCTCATCGTGCATCTAGACAAGTTGAGCGTGCTCAAAATAGGAGATCGATCACGATTTTGGGTGAAAAAACCGAGTTTTCGGTGGAGAAACTGCACGTTGCGACCAGTGGTTGGTTTTGCCTATGGCGGTCAGCAGGGCTGTGATGGGAGGCCTTTAGCCGGCAAGGGGTGGACCATTGGGAGTGGAAAATTTTCGAAAAAAATATTCCCCACAAATTTCAATAAAAATAATCAGCCAAAGAAACTTGAGAAAAACAGATGACGCACTTAGGTAAAAGGAAAAAAAATCCGTCAAATGTTACTTTCTGAAACATTTTTATTTTAGTCTGCATCAGATATACTATGATTCTTTGGCCAAGAAGGGGGGGGGAGGGGAGATCTGAAGGGTATGATCGTGGCCAGTAAATGAAGTAACTTTTTTATTTTATAACTTTTTGTTCTGTTTATCATATTTTTTCTTTCACTGAAGTTTGGCATCGTAAAGTAATTCGAGATATAAGATAATGTAAAAATCATATCTGTGATATCGATTGTTAACAACTGTATTGTGGGTCTTTACACTATGATTAATTAACAAGAATTCAACAATTCAGGCAGCTTGCATCGGTACATAAAATGGGAAATATTCACCAACCATATGACAAAGAATCACTTTCTTTGTAGGCCTATTTCAATATTCAACGAAACTGATTTCCATTGTAATGTTCTAAACTTTATTTTACAATTAAACATTACAAATCCGTATTTTTCTTTTCAAAATTTCATTTGTACACTTGTCTTGACGGTTGAATACCGTGCGTGTGAAATGCAATAGTGCAGAAGAATACGGATAGCGACATTACAGCCATGACAACTGACAACTAAGCCTCAGCAGCGGAGATGTAAAATACGAATATGGGGCCAGACAAGGGTCAAAGCTCTGTTGGAACGGACTTCGCGAGAAAGACTGTGTGGATAACATCGATAGAGGTCGCTGTAATGTCGCTGCACTATTGCATTTCACACACAGGCGTTTGGCACATTGCTGGGATAATAATCGTATTTAATATGTAGAATGTCTATATACGACTTGATTATTCAGAAAAAGAATCACCGTACGTGAGATATTAGTGTAGGCCTATAGGCCTACATGTTGACTGGCATACCGAGTGGCTATGGCTGCCTGGCTCGGGCCAGGCGAACGCACTGCATAATCATCAATGAGTAGAATGTCTACATGAATTGACTATTTAATAAAGAATAACGGTACATGATATTACTGTACATGTCGGCTAGCTTAACCGAGCGTCTGTAGCTGCTGGGCTTTGGCCCGGCTTGGGCCCGCCACTGCTGCACAGACATATGTCTGTGCAGCAGTGGACAACGGGCCCAAGCCCTGCAGAGCTCTACAGCCACTCGATTAGCTAGCCGATATGTACAGTAATATCACGTACCGTTATTCTTTATTAAATAGTCAAGTCATGTAGACATTCTACTCATTGATGATTATGCAGTGCGTTCGCCTGGCCCGAGCCAGGCAGCCATAGCCACTCGGTATGCCAGTCAACATGTAGGCCTATAGGCCTACACTAATATCTCATGTACGGTGATTCTTTTTCTGAATAATCAAGTCGTAATAGACATTCTACATATTAAATACGATTATTATCCCAGCAATGTGCCAAGCCGCATGTGATTTCACACGCACGGTATTCAACCGTCAAGACAAGTGTACAAATGAAATTTTGAAAAGAAAAATACGGATTTGTAATGTTTAATTGTAAAATAAAGTTTAAACATTACAATGGAAATCAGTTTCGTTGAATAGTGAAATACAAAGAAAGTGATTGTTTGTCATATGGTTGGTGAATATTTCCCTTTTATGTACCGATGCAAGCTGCCTGAATTGTTGAATTCTTGTTAATTAATCATAGTGTAAAGACCCACAATACAGTTGTTAACAATCGATATCACAGATATGATTTTTACATTATCTTATATCTCGAATTACTTTACGATGCCAAACTTCAGTGAAAGAAAAAATATTATAAACAGAACAAAAAGTTATGAAATAAAAAGTTACTTCATTTACTGCCACGATTATACCCTTCAGATCTCCCCTCCCCCCCCCCCCCCCCGGCCAAAGAATCATAGTATAGCCTATCTGATGCAGACTAAAATAAAAATGTTTCAGAAAGTAACTTTTGACGGATTTTTTTTCCTTTTACCTAAGTGCGTCATCTGTTTTTCTCAAGTTTCTTTGGCTGATTATTTTTATTGAAATTTGTGGGGAATTTTTTTTTCAAAAATTTTCCACTCCCCAATGGTCCACCCCTTGCCGGCTAAAGGCCTCCCACCACAGCCCTGCTGACCGCCATAGGCAAAACCAACCACTGGTTGCAACGTGCAGTTTCTCCACCGAAAACTCGTTTTTTTTTCACCCAAAATCGTGATCGATCTCCTATTTTGAGCACGCTCAACTTGTCTAGATGCACGATGAGCTAAGCTGTGCTTTTGAACTTACACAAAGCCCACTGTCATCTCTCTATGCGATGGGACCATATCCGTATCAGATGCGCCATATAGAAAATCTCGGTCTTTCACGATAAGCCTCCCACGCACGGTGCACAATAGACAAAATGCTGATTGCAGCGCGCAGTTTCTTTTCCAAAAACAGCCAATTTTTAATTTATAATCGTGATCGATCCTAGTTTTCGAGCACGCTCATTTTGTTTAGATACACAATGTGCTAAGCTGCGTTTTTAGACTTGTGCAAAGTTCGCATTTCTCTCTCTGTGCGAGGGGACAGCCGGTAACACTGCCCTGCTCCGCAGAGCTAGCTTTAGAATGGGATGTTGAATTGTGAAATAGGATTTGGAAGTGCATGATGTGTTGTCAAATGAAATTGGGAAGAGCATGTTGAGTTGTAAAATAGGATTTGGAAGTGCATGATGTGTTGTCAAATGAAATTGGGAAGAGCATGTTGAGTTGTAAAATAGGATTTGGAAGTGCATGATGTGTTGTCAATGAAATTGGGAAGAGCATGTTGAGTTGTAAAATAGGATTTGGAAGTGCATGATGTGTTGTCAAATGAAATTGGGAAGAGCATGTTGAGTTGTAAAATAGGATTTGGAAGTGCATGTTGTGTTGTGAAATAGCATGTTGAGTTGTAAAATAGGATTTGGAAGTGCATGTTGTGTTGTGAAATAGCATGTTGGATTGTAAAACAGAATCCGGAATGGCATGTTGTGTTGTAAAATCAAAGTAGTAATTTTGGCATGGATTGGACACCATACTTTGACCCAAATTTTATTCATCAGCACTTCCATGCCATGAGGCTAGGTAGAGAACGTATTACGTACGCAGTGTACGCTGTGTGTTAGGAACGCACACAGGGAATGCACAGCGTACACTGCGTACGTACGCAGGGCTAGCGAGAGAGTTGCCGACATCGACGGTTATTTACGAAAAAAGAATAAAAACTGGCATTTTGGAAGCGATCGAGTAGCTGCGGTAGGCAGGGATACGACTTGGGCCCAAGAACGCTGAATTTCGGCAGTAATTTGGCTTTTTACGTCAAGTCCAAAAATGGATTTGAAGTCACCAACTCTACGTACGGGTCTTTGCAGGGCTGTGGTGAGCGGGGCTATTAATAGCTGTAGCGGAACACACAGCATCGTACGCAGGGCTAAGAACGTATGTACTCATTTCTGGCGATCGAGCAGCGAGGGAAACAATCAATACCAAGGATGAAGCTAATTTGCTAAACGATATTTATCTTGAATAGTGGAGTTGAATGAGTAATAAAATATCATATTTTAATGTCAATACGAGGTTGAAACACGGAGGGACCGTGGTTGAAACCAGAGCTATCCAGCTGTAGCCAACCTGGACAAGCACATTTCACAGCGCCCTCAAACAGTCGATTGTTTTCACTTGTCATACGCGGCGTAACAGAAAAATTAAAACTTTCATAACTTCATTAATATCCAAGCCACGCCCACCAAAACCTTTTCAGTTCTAGCCATTTGAATTCTGAAGATGTCTACCAAATTTGACTGAATACGTTCAGCCGTTTTTGAGAAAATGGACCAACAGACAGACAGACACACAGACAGACAGACATCGCTGCGACATAACCTCGCTGCGCGCATGCGCACGCGAGGTAAAATGGCCGACTTTGTCCCTTTAAGCATACAATTATCTGCATCCATCAACATGAGGATAGATGCAACCGTGACCATGATAGTCCCTCCATGCAAACGCAACATACTATTTCGAATTGTTCATCACCCTGGAATTCTCTTCAGCGACAAAATAAATGAAACAAAAAAGCATAATAAGGAAGTCACTGAATATGGTGACTAAGGTAAACAATTGCGAGAAAGAGAGATTGAAGAAGTCGATAACAAAATTTTGGTTTTGATGCATTGCACACTGACAGGTTCGAACGATTTACGATAGCCATTCATTTTGCTTCAGTGAATATCCAATCAAGTTATTGTAGTTTTCCCGCCATAAGTAAGAAACCATAGCACGTTCAAGAGTGTTACTCTCGTTCTTTCCAGATGATGCCCAATTCATAACGACAATCGATTACGGTATTGGGGCGTTGCAGGCAAATGTTTTCCTCTACAACGTTGTGCAGATGGGCTCAAATACAACCGCATATGTGGCGGTCAAAACAACAGATTGTGTCCCCATTGGTACGAATAACGTTGTGGTTTCGGCCGGAAGTGAGTATTTTGTAATTGACATCACCTTGATGCACCAAAAGCATATCAACTCCTGTTATCAGTGTAACAATAATCGTAAAGGCATTTAACCTTATTTACAAAAGTTTACACTGTTATCATGATTTTGTTCCAGTAAACACATTTTCATATTTTTCTCCCGACAGTGCGTTGAAATACGCATTAGCTTTACAAAACACCACTGCATTGTTTACAATGTACTGGAGTGTTGTGTTATCGTTGACGAATGAATTCTAGTCCAGAATATTAATAGTATTATGTATGTCCAGAGCCGGACATTTCAAGCGAAAAAAATCCCTGACTAGCTGACACTCTCATTGGTTGAATACGGCAAACTTGCTGTGCAATCTATTATTTTTACGCAAACCTCTTTCTTATCACTGAGGGATGAGCCTGTCAATTGTCGATGATTACGCTCATTAAACACTACATATCATTTTGAAGTAATAATTGCGCAGGTCGTACAGTATACCCACCTTTCATAGTAACACGTACTGTTTTCATTTTGTGTCTAGCTACAACTGTTGTCAGTGGGGGCTTTGTCAACGTGACCCTTGGCATAAAGGATCCATCGGTTTTCGATGTGCCGGCTAGCTGCGACCACACTTTCCCCATCAAGGTAAGCATTTGCATCATTCTGCACTAGTTTGTCCTGTGTTTATCGAGGGTATTTCATCAGTTCCCCGCCTGTGAGTATCATATCCGTTATTTTCCATTTTCGTTGTACGCCATATAGGTATACAGTCACCTGTAATCTAAATATGTCCATATATGGTCAAAGATTATTCAAAATGCCCATGCGAGGGCGCTGTTTTAAAAAAGCCGCCACCCGCTTAAAATCTGTGATTGGTTAGATTTTCTCTTTCCATGGTAACTGTGGCAAAATTGGAACAGGTGACAGTATACCTTAAAGGTATAGAACGTGACTTTGTGACAGACATTCGGACTCTCAAACCATTACAATATTCTGTTGGCCTACATTTTGTGGGGGCACATTTTGAAAGCGTAGAGTGCAAGTAACTCACCTGTTAGTTTTTATGAAAATCGGGAATCTTATCATCCCTCATCGAGATGACACAGAAATCGCGGCCATTTGTAATTTTCAAATATCATTGAATGTGATGGTTAATTTGTTTATCAGGGACCAAAATTTGCGCGGTGACCCCCGATATTTATTCTTGATTTTGAAAGAGAATGGTTGAAAGTTTGATTAAAAGTTTAAATCTTTCAGTTTCAAACTACATCCACCATGTTTATGTTCATCAAAATGATCAGTACTTTATTGGCAGTTTGCTCAGTCCTCTGATAAACATTTCAGACTATAAAATCACCAGACTAGCCTCCAGGAGTCGTAAAAGCATGATTTACAGGGGAATAGTATTTTGGTCGTATTGCAAGTTTTCTAAAAGGAGTACACAGCGATCCCAATGCATGTCCTTGTATTTTGTATCTCTTATCAGAAAATGCAGGACACCTACCCAGGATCCGACTACATGAAGGCACTGATTGATCAATTCAAACATGCCTGGAGCAACTAGCTCGACGGAAGTTTGAGTCACGTGACGTTACCAAGATGATGCTGAAAGATAAAAAAACGCTTCAGTTTTTCCATACAATCGTTGCTTATTATTTACTCGGAAATCTATTTTTATAGTTCTCCCATCGTGTGATTTAAATTTTTATGAATAATTGAGGGCTAAACTTGACTTCAAACTATCCCACTTTGTCAGTTGGCGTTTTCGATTGTGTGATTTTTAATATCGATTGTGCAAATCACTGATCTCTTCTTATAATTAAAGTCGACACTTTTGCCTAGACGTAATAACAAATGTGGTCTCATCGGGCACTGGCTTGACTTCGAACCTGCGTCGGCATTGCCTATGACATTTGTCTCTGACAGTCAGCAACACTGTGGGGTACACACTTGGGGATAGGTTTAGGTTAGAGAGAGACAGAATGGCTGGAAACTGCTTTGTATCGTGTCTTAATATGATCAAGTTCAAGTCATGACCTTTATTACTATCACAGGTCCCTATATACATTGTAGTATGAATAATCATCAGGATTAATGAAAGACACGCCTAACTTATGACACGCCCAACGCATAATTTGCTTAATCAGTAAAGGAGTTGGTGGGCGGAGCAACACCATACACGTGATTGCCAACAAACACAGTCGTGCGGTTGCTTGCTGTCGGTTACATCAGCGGTGAAGTGACAACTCCCTTCTTCGCCGCTCGTGGCGCAACGCTGCAATATGCTAAGCGCAGGTTCAACCATAGACCCTCGAGAAAGGGTCTCTGGTTCAACGTCTGCGAGTCACGGCCGGGCCGCGACAGATCAGTGACATCTGAGAAATAGAATAAAAAGGATCACTTATTTTGCTCGCTAAGCAAGGGGAAGTCGGTCTTGACCTTGTTCGTTCAAAGTATAGACTTCACGAAGACGATATAAGTTCCTTGCAACGTCATTAGGTTTATTTCTAGGAAGAAAGTTGCTTGATATAGGCCATCGCCAAGATTCAAGATGTATCTTTGTAAGAAGAGGAGAAGCGCTAGCCATAGCCAGAGACAGCGAAATATCTTGGGCCTTTAAGGCAGAAGGCGCCTTATTTGTCCTCGGGGACAAATATTCGGGCTCTCACTTTTTTACAATTCTTTTCTGATCTACATGAGGGAAAATGCCAAGAGGGTTTGACCGGTTAAGAAGGGCTTGACTACGCAGTTTCTGCGTAGTGAAGCTTCATTACGTATTCATAGTGACCCCTGGCCAGCTGTTAATAACTTTGGGGGCTTTTGTCTTATGGCCTGCTTTGCATATGCGTCGTTGGACACGACCTGCCAATCACCCAGGTAGTCAATTAAACTATTGACTGTTTACCGACCCAATTAACACTATCCAGCAGTATCAGTCATATTTTAATCGCGTGGCCCGGGTGGGCACAACGTAGGAACGCGTGTATTTCTATGTGTACGTTTCACTTGTGGTGTTGTTTGTACCATCGTGCGTTTGAAGTCCTTGTTTCACCTACAGCATTACCTTCAAGGTGACAGGCTTACTATTAATGTTCAGTATCATTGCACCGAGTTCTGCCCACGGTGAAAAACACCTGTTTTGCCTACTAATTACTGCCCGTCGCTGCCCGTCCTGAATGTAGCCTATCTATAGCTACAGTAATCACATAAATCATTTATCAGTTTTGATATATACTCCTCAATTGTAAGTTTGATCAAAATCGAGACCACATTCAAGGGCTATGCAGACTGTCCATGTACGCACACACAGTGACAAGAAGGCGGCAAACACCTACTCACCAAGCACATCGAATCGGCGAAAAGAAGCATAAAAAAGCTAGGCTCATCGCCAAACAAACGCGCCAAGCGCTAACAAAAACCACATACCAAGCGGCCCTTTTCAGGGCCACCAAATACTCCAAAAAGAGAACTACCAAAAATACGATAAAATGACATAGAACACACAAACACTTAAAGAAATAACAAAAATCGTACACATAACAAACAACTGAAACACAACATTAAATACAAAATAAACAATCACAGTAACGTAACAGAAAACATGGCCGTGGAAATAAATCAGCTATTTCTAAAGAAAAGCCGACAACAACATGAAATTCAACAACAACCTATCATCGCTCAAACTATGAAACTCCGAAAAATAGTACTAGGCAAAAGCCTTAAAATTCATTCGGACACCAACAAAACTAAAAAGAATAAAACCACCTCAAGATTTCAACAAATAAAGTCGTATAATGTGACTACGCTACATCGTGAGACACAAACAATCGCAACACCAATTCAAAGAAAAGTCAAATTGGACTCCACCAACAACAAAAAAACAAGGATCTCTTCAAGACTTCATACTTGAAGAGATCCAAAAACAAAAACTTGAAAGCTATCTGAAGCTTCTAAACTCGCACTTCTAGAGATACCCTTTCAAACAAGGAAACAAAACATGTCGCGTGCCAAAAGAATCGCGATAAACCAGCTTGCAAACAATGGACAAATTTTGGGAAAATAACCCTTCGACAAGGGTCGGTTTTTCGTTATTGTCAACACAAACGATTACGTACTCGAATGCGAAAGGCAATTACGTAACACTCAGTATATACACAACAAGCCAGAACAAACAGTAAACAAAGTAAACGAACTATTAATTAACAAGCACATCAACCAGGATACTTGTAAGTATCTTGATCCAATAAACATAAAATCCGTACCCCGCAGTGGTACTTATTGCCTAAAAATTCACAAACCTCAGCAAAAATCTAAAAGACACACCAGTCAAAACAAAATTTACCGAAGTAAAGAAATATAGAACAAACAAACCGAACCACCAAACGGACTCACAACGTGACCAAAATTAATATACTTGCCTCGCTAAGCAAGCAAGACCACTAAAATGCATTAAAATAAATTTTCACAAACACAAACTAAGGAAAGAATCTACACTGCGACTGATGAGAAACCACACTCGGGTTTCGAAACGCAAGCGTCAAAGGGCGACTCTATCAACTTTTGTAACAACATAGGTCCGGCTGCGTCTCGCCATAAGCTTTCCCCACACAAACAAAACATTACCGTACACACTAATCCAAACTTCTCTACAAATATCCAAAGCGAAACAAACATTTCATTAA
Organism: Ptychodera flava; assembly: GCF_041260155.1. Taxonomy (NCBI): domain Eukaryota; kingdom Metazoa; phylum Hemichordata; class Enteropneusta; family Ptychoderidae; genus Ptychodera; species Ptychodera flava. The sequence goes on from NC_091943.1 coordinate 20,342,500, forward strand.
CACAAACAATCGGATAAGAATGTAGGAACACATTTTCGAAACGAATCAAACACAAACTCGACACAAAAACATTTAGGATAGTTAGGTGGGGAGCCTGTTTCACATTTTTTACATCTCGCTATACTGTCTATGATTCTAAAAATAAAGTCATCTGCTACTTTTTCTGTATACGCGGTTTGGCAAAACTCATCTCTTCAATCGAAAGTCGGGCGATTTCATGGTTCTTTGGGGCACTTAAGTGTACGTCGAGCTTAAGGAATGTAGTTACATTCGCGATGTTTTATTCGAAAATTATTTATTTCTTCAAGGGCAAATGCACATAATTTATGCTGTTGGAAATACTGGCCGCTCATAAACAAGACAATAAACTCAATATATGTGCATCTTTACTTTTATTGTCAAAGTACCACCGACACCCACAAAAAAACCAAATGGTTCAGTCCAGGTATTTGCAACTCTGCCATCCGACTGGTCAACAGGAAATCAACCATAGGTGTCTTTTGGCACGCGTATACGCCAGTCACCTAGGCGACGGTAATCTGCACCACTTATCACCATCGGGAAGGTACTCCTCCCCATATACCACTGGCGATCCCACCCTCAAGGCACTGCGTCATTCGACCAAGCATTGTTATTGTAATTTCCTGCATAAAATTAACAGCGAGGTCAACCGGTCAAAATGTCTTGGCATTTTCTGGCATGTACCACTTTGTGTGGACTCATTTTAAAGCTCCAACAGCTGCGATATTTTTGCACTATTTTCATGATTTTATTTTCAAACCAAAGTTGATTTGTGTAAATGTGATTACTTAAGGATGTGTATAGAAGTATCAGTGCTCGCTGATTTGGACCGCGCCCACACGTTTTAACTGGCTGAAAATTAATGGGCGCCGCACTCATAAAATGGCGCCCCACTGAAAAAGTACAAAAACGCACAGTGTTTTCTGCACATACACATTGTGATCCTACCAGAAACAAGCATGATGCCATTTACTTGAATGCACAACACACGAAGGCCAACATTTTGTTTTTGTAATCTTTATTTACTTGGTCATATGATTAGTTTTTAAAAATGGCGGGAAAGCTAAAATGATGTTAAAACGTTTGAATACCACTTTCGACACTTATGATAGTGTTACATACTTTTCAGTCTTTAATTGGTCTTATTAAAAAAACTCTTGGAAAACTCAGGACATTTTGAGATCGGTTTATTAAACATTCGCAGTTATTTTGGCTTCAAAACTCTTTGGGTAATAACAATTTTCGTCTTCTTAGTCTTCAAAAAATTGACAGTTTTTATTGTCCCATAGAGTTAACACCAGAATAGAAGCCATTTTGAATTCAAAATGTCCGTAAAGGTTAGGTAATTTGTTTCTCCAGCACGGAACTTTGCATGTTGATCCCTAATTTTTATTTTTGATTCAGCGAGAGAATGGTTTAGTTTCATGGAGAAAAGTATGAGCACGAGTTTTAGACTTTCACTTTGAAGGCACGTGCTACCTTAAAAAATACCTTAAAGGCGTGATCTCAATCAAAGTATGCATTACTGACACGTTACAAACCCATCACGTGAAATCCTCGTGTTCGGTCGTTAAATACCTTCATTTTCCTAAACATACAAGCTCGTAAAACACAATTAGCGTGTGTTTGCACTCGCCGCCATTCAGGCGTCTGTCCGATGTGCACGCAAATCAACTTATAATTGAAATCCTTGTGTGTTTAATTAATGATATCGGTGTTACCACTAGATATGTGAACCTTTTTGTCAAAACTTTGAGAAAATATTTCAGGCATGTGGTACCTCCGTTTCAATGGATCAGTAAAGTTGACAACAGTAAAGTTTTGTCTTTCTAAAACTTTGATAAGGTTACTACTTACTTCAAATAATCAAACACTATTTATTCGAAATATATACATCATCACAATCTCTTCCCTGTTGTTGACATGTGTTTAATCGAAGGTCTTGAGCCCCCAAATAAAATCGCGAGTCGTAATATGAAGTAGGATAACACACTTTCCCAACAGGTGTGTGTGAGCGTTCATTCGATTTTTCGTATACGCCCAACGGAATGCCAGGACAGGTAGAGTCGTTCTGATTGTTTTATTTTCCTTTCCTTTCAATTTCTAATGCTTGTATGCCCAAACGTTAATTTAAGGACCACAAAACAAGACAAATAAATTACTATATGCAGGTATAGAATCCATGCATACATACATACATACAGGACACATACATACATACATACATACATACATACATACATACATACATACATACATACATACATGTGGCTTGGCACATTTAGGAGCAGGTTCTATATTGCGTGATGAGAAAGTTACGGTGCAGAGAATGAGAACGACACTGTCTCTCCTTTGATGTGTAACAACGAACTAACTTTATTGCCTGAAAAGCGGCGCGAAAGTCACCTCAACTTGTCAATCAAACTGGACAACTTGCAACATTGTCTCAACTTAGTCTGAGGTATTTTTGCGTCCCGACAATACATTAATTATCTGTATGAATTAGAGGAAGATCAAATTAAAACACGATTGAAGCTAATTGGGATAATTGGAAGGTGAAGTAATGTCGGTCGAATCTTTAAATATAAGGTCATTTGCTTTCTTTTTAAGTTTTGCACTCGTTTTGTGAGTAATTGTAATATTGGAACATTTAGCTATAGGCACCTAACATTTTTTAGAAATTTGAAAAATATAAAGATTCAATTATTCCAAATTAGGTCCAATCTTGTTTATTCTTTCAATGGTATTCAACAGGACGATATGGCCGTCTGCACTGAGCTCAGTCACCCCCTGTTGAGGAGAGCTGTCACACCTGTTACACATGACCTGCGCTCGACCTCGTTGTTTACTTGTTGTCTTGTTCCCGAAACCCAGTCCGTTGTACTTTTCACGTCCAGTCACATGATTCCAGGTCACCTGGTTGTGACAAAGCTGAAATCGCATGATTCGACTTCAGGGCGGTAACCGAGTAGCATCGCCATTGTCGTCCGGAAGCAGACACTAAGACCATGAAGTGCACGTATTTCCTACTTCTCTCGTTCCTCGCGTGCGCCACGGCGTACAAATGCTGCCCACCTACACAGTATGAATGTCTGTTCGGTCAGATGGGCGGTTTCTACGTGGAGTCCACCAAGCAGGCCGGCCTGCTCAGCGCGGCCGCCAACGTCCACTCCGACCGTAAAAATGGGAAAGTGGCGTTCTTCGAAGAGCTGAACTCAGGTGGTCATGTCTCGCACGTAAAACTCGTACAAGACTACAAAAAGGTAATTATGTAACTTGTAAGCATACACACACATTGCAATACACAGTATTTCCACATGACGCTATCGTGGCGCAGAATCATGACGTCATACTATGGCGAGAATAAAATTAGGGTGGTTTGACCCCGCCGAGCACTCGTTTTATCACAGTAAATCATATGGTCGCCATTGGTACCCGTTGTTAGTTCTATAAGGTCGTATCCTTCAACAGTCATCTAGTAACGATCAATTTTGTATATCTGTTTCACTCGTCAGTATCGAACATATATGAATAGCCGCAGAAGGTACTATTTTGCTCGTTTGATTTGAACCAAACGCAAGATGACACGCGAACTTTAAAAGAATCGGGAGAATTTCTGACAGTCCTCTGGCAACTAATATTTGTTAACAAACGGCCGTCACTCTGCAGTGCAAGCCATGCGTAAGGTCAGAGCATGGCATTGAAATGTGCCCTTGGTGACATACACACGCAAAAAATTAAGTTCATTCCGACGTCTGACATCTTATCAACTGACCGTGTCTTTTGTGTTGGAATCCAATCAAGTAAGTGAGTAATTTCACGTTCAAAGCCAAAAACATGTACAGTAACACCAAAATTTTTTTCACATGATCGGTCATCCACCCTTTCTCAAATGTTTGTTCCGATCACATGCCATACTTATCTTTTGTCTGTCGCACAAAATAACTTGTCATGGCTACAGTTGTACTCTACAGTTCACACTAGCTTCTGTGCATTGCAACTGTGATGACCTATGTCAATTCTGCAGAGTAAGTGGTTAAGGTAGAATGCGCCTCGGGGACACTGAGATATTCGGACTCTCAAACTTTAATAATTCTTTTCTGATCTACCACTTGTAGGGGGTTCATTCTAAAGCTCTTGGCGTGAAAAAAATGTTCACCGTCTTCCTTTTTCGAAAATCGAAATGTTAGTTTTCTCCGTAGAGTTAACACAGTGATGTCGGCCATTTTGTTTTTCAAATATCGGTAAATCGCAATTGGGTAATTTGTTTCTAATACCAAAATTTGCACGTTGACCCCAATTTTTATCTTGTTTATGAAAGAACATAGATGAAAATATTCCTTGAGGAAAGTTTGTGCATTAGGAGTTTCGGTGTTTCGAGGCACATACTACCTTAATGTGTCAAATGTCGTATGTGAGTGAATGTGATTTCATTATCCTTTTCTTATCCAATGTTCAGAGTGTTCAGTATCTGGTAATTGACGGTGTGTGCACGAAGACTGCATTGCCTGGAACTATTGACGATCATGTTTGCATTCCAGGTAAGACAAGAAATGCACGTGACATGCATACATTATAACGACACACAGACAGGCCGACAATGGCCTTAACTTATTGTTTAAGGTAGAATGTGCTAGATATTCGGACCCTCAAATTATTACAAGACTTTTCTGATCTACAGCTTGTTTTGGCTCATTTTGAAAACTTTTGGAAAAAGTTAACTTCTTGTTAAAAATCGGCATTTTATTTTTCCTGACCATGAAAACACACAGGAATGGCGGCCATTTTGAATTTCAAATAACGGGGAAGTTAACATAGTGTACCAAAGTTTTGACGGTCAACCCCGATTTTTATCATTCAGTTTGAAAGAAAATTGTTGAAAGTTTCCTGGAGATAATTTTTAGCAAACGCAAGCCTTCAAATTTGCGGCGCGATCTACCTTAAACATACAATTATCTGCATCCATCAACATGACGATAGACACACGGCTACCTACACTTCACGCAACCGTGACCATGATAGTCCCTCTATATGCAAACGCAACATACTATTTCGAATTGTTCATCACCCAGAAGTTCTCTTCAGCGACAAAATAAATGAAACAAAAAAGCATAATAAGGAAGTCACTAAATTTGGTGACTACGGTAAACAATTGCGAGAAAGAGAGATTGAAGAAGTCGAAAACAAAATTTTGGTTTTGATGCATTGCACAATGAACAGGTTCGAACGATTTACGATAGCCGTTCATTTTGCTTCAGTGAATATCCAATCAAGTTATTGTAGTTTTCCCGCCATAAGTAGGAAATCATAGCACATTCAAGCGTGTTCAACTCTCGTTCTTTCCAGATGACGCCCAATTCATAACGACAATCGATTACGGTATCGGGGCGTTGCAGGCAAATATTTTCCTCTACAACGTTGTGCAGATGGGCGCCAATACGACGGCATATGTGGCGGTCAAAACAACAGATTGCGTCCCCATTGGTATGAATGCCGTTGTGATTTCGGCCGGAAGTGAGTATTTTGAAAATTGACATCACCTTGATGCACCAAAAGCATATCAATTTCTCTAATCAGTGTAAAAATAATCGTAAAGGCATTTAATTTTATTTACAAAAGTTTACACCTATCATTATTTTGTTCCAGAAAACACATTTTCATATTTTTCTCCCGACAGTGCGTTGAAATACGCATTAGCTTTGCAAAACACCACTGCATTGTTTGCAATGTACTAGAGTGTTGTGTTATCGTTAACAGTGATGAATTCTAGTCCAGAGTAATAATAGTATTAAGTATGCCCAGAGCCGGACATTTCAAGCGAAAAAAATCCGTGAGTACCTGACACTGTCATTGTTGAATTCGTCAGGATTCTGATCAACAAAGAATTATAATTGGTGATGTTTTAGACTCACTCGTGTTTAAATATGTCGAATGTATCGCCAGGTAAATTGACGTCGACATGCACACACAAAAAACTGAAAACAACAGCCTTGCGTGTAAAGCTTTTTGAAGTAAATGTGATGGCGCGATTCTGTTTAAACTCGCGGTGCGATCTATTTATTTTACGCAAACCTCTTTCTTATCACTGAGGGAGGAGCCTCTAAATTGTCGATGATTACGCTTATTAAACACTACATACCATTTTTAAAGAGATAATTGCGCAGTTCGTATTCCTACCTTTCACAGTAACACGTACTATTTTCATTTTGTGTCAAGCTGCAACTGTCGTCAGTGGGGGCTATGTCAACGTGACCCTTGGCATAAAGGATCCATCGGTTTTCGATGTGCCGGCTAGCTGCGACCATACTTTCCCCATCAAGGTAAGCATTTGCATCATTCTGCACTAGTTTGTCCTGTTATTATCAAGGGTATTTCATCAGTTCCCCGCCTGAGAGTATCATATCCGTTATTTTGCATTTTTGTTGTACGCCAAGTTCTAGCATGTATGGATGTACAGTCACCTGCAATCTAAATATGTCCATATATGGTCAAAGGGGCGTTCCTTGGTATTCAAAATGCCCATGCGAGGACGCTGCTTTTAAAAAGCGGCCACCCGCTTAAATCTGTGATTGGTTAGATTTTCTCTTTCCATGGTAACTGTGGCAAAATTAGAACAGGTGACGGTATACCTTTAAGGTATAGAGCGTGACTTGGGGACAGACATTCGGACTCTCAAACTATTACAATATTCTGTTGGCCTACATTTTGTGGGGCACATTTTGAAAGCGTAGAGTGTAAGTAAAGTTCTCACATGTTAGTTTTTATGAAAATCGGGAATCTTATCATCCCTCATAGAGATGACACAGAAATCGCGGCCATTTGTAATTTTCAAATATCATTAAATGTGGTGGTTAATTTGTTTATTAGGAACCAGATTTACGCGGTGACCCCCGATATTTATTCTTGATTTTGAAAGAGAACGGTTGAAAGTTTGATTAAAAGTTTAAGTCTTTCAGTTTCAAACTACATCCACCGTGTTTATGTTCATCAAAATGATCAGTACTTTGTTTGTAGTTTGCTCAGTCCTCTGATGAACATTTCAGACTATAAAATCACCGAGACTAGCCTCCAGGAGTCGTAAAAGCATGATTTTACAGGGGAATATTATTTTGGTCATATTACAAGTTTTCCAACAGGAGTACACAGCGAATCAAATGCATATCCTTGTATTTTGTATTTCTTATCAGAAAATGCAGGACACCTACCCAGGATCCGAGTACATGAAGGCACTGATCGATCAATTCAAACATGCCTGGAGCAACTAGCTCGACGGAAGTTTGATTCACGTGACGTTACCAAGATTATGCTGCAAGATATAAAGACGCTTCAGTTTTTCCATACAATCGTTGCTTATTATTTACTCGGAAATCTATTTTAATAGTTCTCCCATCGGGTGATTAAATTTTTATGAATAATTGAGGGCTAAACTTGACTTCAAACTATCCTAATTTGTCAGTTGGCGTTTTTGATTGTGTGATTTTTTTTATACCGATTGTGCAAATCACTGATCCTTTCTTATAATTAAAGTCGACACTTTGCTTAGACGTAATAACAAATGCGGTCTCATTGGGCACTGGCTTGACCTCGTACCTGCGTTGGCATTGCCCGGGACTTTTGTCTCGGACAGTCAGCAACTCAGCCCTGCGGTTGCTTGCTGTCGGTTACATCAACGGTGAAGTGACAACTCCCTTCTTCGCCGCTCGTGGCGCAACGCTGCAATGCTATAAGCGCAGGTTCAACTATACACCCTCGGAGAAAGGGTCTATGGTGCAACGTCTGCGAGTCATGGCCGGGCCGTGACAGATCAGTGACGTCTGAGAAATAGAATAAAAAGGATTTAACATGAAGAGAAACAATATTGGCGATTGAAGGTGATCATGATTAATGTCTTGGACTGTAAACATATATTTTAAGACAGAAAATATCAAAATGCATAGGATCCGCTCATATCCGGATTTCAGCCGTACACCGATTTCTGCTGCTTTGCTTTGTTTGTCGATTATAATCAAACATTCATAAATAATGAACACATTGCTTTGATTTGGATGGGAAATTGAATAATCAAAATAGAATTATATAGGTTATATATCAAGAAAGGATGTCCTGCAGAGTTCAGCCTTAGTTGGGTAATAAAAAAGAGTTTACGGCTTTCGTAAGGTCACATAGCATATATTCCGATTTTGTACTAGACCTTTAAGCTTACCATACCACGACACGCAAAATATAACGCGATGGAACTGAGGAGTTAGAGATATTGACACAAACAGTAACGACTTAAGTACTCACTGAATATTGTATGGTAAAGATTAATGTATATTACTCGCTTCTGTCGATATTCCAGTTTACTTAACACCTGCAACTTGGAGGTCTGTGAATGAATTATCCTGTTTAAGCTTTTTTCGCGAGATGAGAGTCCGCTTCTGCGCATATGTGATGAGAAAAATAAATAAAAGTTTGCCGAAGCGCCGACAGTGGCAAAAATATAGATATCGTCATTTTGGTGGATTTGCATGAGTCTTCGGTAGCAGAAAGTTGAATAGAAATGTAGATCTAGAGTTTTTCGCTTACTTTTCCTCTTCAATATTTTCATCACTGCTACACTATACCTGAGGGTTAGTTTGTCGGAGCGAAGGTCTACAATGCAGTACTCCAAATACAGGACTGCCTGTAAATCGGACTTGCAGGTTTGGAGATGTAAGAACAGAGCGTATGCCGCAGTAATTTAAGCAATTTTTGTCAACTTTCTCACACCATTCGATAAGAGAAGCCACTTCGAAAAGGCCCTGTCTACGACGGCGCCACTATGGTAGATTTCCGGAAGAAATGGCTACGAGTTGATCAATTATTTCTTTCTTTACCAAAACCCTCGAAAAATGCTGACTCAACAGTCCGTCTTCTGGTGTTCCGTTGCATGTGCCGTCTTATGATACACTATTAGGCCATCTAAAGAAAATTCTTTGTTTGCCGTCCTTGGATTTTTGAAAAACCTACCCGCCAGCCAGGGAAAAATACAAACACATAAAAAACACAAGAGCATTAATATGAGCTCAATTTTTATTTGGTTTCGTTTGGAAAATAATATTTTTATTTGCAATAGTGTTGACATTGTGTTTGTTTTCTTAATTTTCTCTGAAAACCTACCAGCACGAGGGTGGCAAACAAATAATTATATTTAAAGCGCTTTACCTCAGTTTTATGCGAACGTGTGATGTGTTGCATATCTGATATTTAACCAGACCAGGCCGCAAGAAGCTGGTATTTAGTAGGGCACGGTCCCTCTGACTTTAAGGAGGCACCGTGATTAGGGGCGTCTTATAGTTGACGTCATAGCCTTTTTTACGAGTTTCTGAGTGCCTCCCGCAAAGACTCTGGCAGTAGAATAAACAACACTTGAGTATATTCTCATAGAAAGGTTTTGCTCAGGTTTTGCTCAGAAATTGGAACACCCTTGTTTCTCGTTATTTATGTTTGGCCAAAGTGCTACGATTTTCTCCTTGTTTGTTGCACTCTTTCCTTTGTTCTGACGCTGTTATATGCGACATCTAGGGCCGTGATCATATGTCGGCCCTACAAAGGAGTGTTTCAGTATACACCAGAGCATCGTCCGCTCGCACGGGTCAGTAAGCATCCAGCTACCCGGACAAGACACCTTTGCAAGCGAACATGACATCAGCGTACGTCATTTGAACGTCTATTGAATCAAAATGAAGAGTTTATTTTTTTTTGTATTTGATAAATCAGGAAATTAACGTACCTTGAAGGCAAAAAGGGGGGGGGGGAATTAAAAGAAAGCATTTTATGTAATAGAGAACAACCGACACTGAGAAGTAAGTCGTTGTCGTTAATTTTTGGTAGAATCTCATGACTATCCCTTCACCCTCTGACTACATAAGTTCCAAGAAAGGTCTGTTTCTTGTCACCATCCAAAAGAAAATAAAATTTACCGTTATGGTATTAATTGGTGGAATTTAGACTCTGAATAACGTGATAGGAATTAATCAACCTGAGTCACGTACAGCCCGGTGGTGGCGCTCCGAGGATGGCTTGGTCTCCGTTCTTGTTCCGCAAGATTTCACCTAACAAGGAGATCGTTTCTACACATCGATGTAGTCTCATCGTTGTCGTCTGTACCAGCTTGCCTATAGTACCTTCAGAATAGTCTGGAGCAACATAGAACTTTTGGAAATATAGTGAACTAGGTGATGACGTCATTATTTAAGATAATCTCTGGCATTTTCCGCAAACTTTCATCGAACAAGGAGATTGTTTCTATCGGTGTAGTCTCATCGTTGTCGTCTGTACCAGCTTGCCTATAGTACCTTCACAACAATCTGAAGCAACATGGTAATTTTTGGAAATATAGTGAACTAGATGTTGACGTCATCATTTAAGATAATCTCATCGCATAGCTGTACATCTAAGGCATGGCTGTAGTCTGCGGAACAGTAGGGTTCGGGGGGTGGGGGTAGCTGCTCCAGTGCGATTCTCCATACTGTCACTATGTAAATGTATGTAAATTACCCAAATCCTACCTAAGGTAAGCTCTGCCCCTTTGGCTACGGCCCTGTAACGGTAAGAAAATATTTACCAAGTTTGAAACGGGTATTCTAATCCTTTCAATGCCAGTTTTCGGGGAAAATTACTCCTTTTTTCATGTTTCACGGACCTTGGCGATGAACGAAAAAAATTCCCCTTTTCATTGATTTCGGGAAAATTTATCCTGAAAAGTGTTACCACAAGCTCAGTATGACCTTTTTAGGGAGCGTTCAGTTATTATGGCCGGGGGTGGGCCGGCAAAATCCAGGGGGGTCACCTCAAATTTGAAAACTGCAAAGGGGGGGTCATGTATTTTTCAAACAGCTCAAAGGGGTATCCGTCCCGTCAAAAAGCAGTTTCAGTGTTCAGAAATATTCTGGGAGATAAAAATGATTCGTTCATGATTTCATTCTCTGAAGTTATTCACCTGTAAATCTGAACAAAAGTATAATTATCTGTCACATGAACATCTTGACTTGAGGCTTGTCTTATTGTAAATCAAGCTCACTGCACTGAGGGCAATGAACAATTCCTATTACTTACATATTAGCGATATAGCAAGTTTTGTCAGGGAAATTATTTAACAGTTACCTGTACTGAGACTACTAGTACCATGAAAAGTTAAATAATACTTTTAGGTGAAATTCCAATATCATAATTGTTGTCCACATCTGAACTTTTAAATACCCTATTTGAATCAAGTACATTTGTATCAATTATCAAACACCTATAAAAGCACAAATTAATTTAGTTTAGCATTGTAAAAAAATATTCTTAGTTTTCTCATAGACTCCAGTGTATAGTTAATCAGCATTTCGGTGAAATTCCAAAATCTAATTTCTTGCACACATATCAACCTTTAACCATCCTAGGCTAACTAAGTACTTTAAAATGAATTATCAAATGTCTATAAATACACAGATTTTGATAGTTTTGTATTGGAAAAAAATTATTCATATTTTCCTCTTAGACTCCCATGTACAGTGAATCTACATTTTGGTATAATTCCAAAATCCAATTTCTGGCGAACACATCCATTTGTTACCACCCTAATCTAATCAAGTACATTGATATCAATAATCGAGAGTACATAAATACATGGGTTTACCTATTTTTGTATTGGAAAAAAATTATTCATACTTTCCTCATAGACTCTCATATATAGTGGATGAACATTTTCAGTGAAATTCCATAATCAGATTTCTTGTACACATAATATGCACCTTTAACCATCATACATGTATTCTAATCAAGTACAATTATGTTAATTATTGAACGTCTGTATATGCACAAGTTCAAGTATACCAAGTTTTTCATTGGAAAAAAAATTATTCACAATTTTATCATTGACTCCCATGAATAGTGGATGAACATTTTTGGTGAAATTCTAAGGTCAAACTTTTTGTCCACATGCCAGTTGTAACAACCCTATTTCATTTAAGTACATTTATGTCAATCATCAAATATCTATAAATGCATAGATATAGTTTTGCATTGAAAAAGTATTACATAGATTCCTCATACATGTATGAGAAAATATATGTATACCATGTATAGTGAATCAACATTATCAACAGCTGATTTTTAATTAAATCCAAATATCAAAATATGTACACACACACTTGCGCAAAAATATTGCGATCCACCAGTAATTTCTGTCCAACCCCTTTGAGGGGTAATTTCAAAATTATAGCAAGTCAGAATGGGAAATCTGAGCATTAACACCTTTTGAGTTTGTAAGGAAGGTCATTTGAAAAAATCTAAGCTCTTTTTTGGGGGGATTCTATCGCTCCATACCCCTGAGGTGTTTGTGTGTGCAGCTAATTTACGCAAGCAATGGGGGGGGGGTCATGAAATTTTTGTCATCTTGAAAGGGGGGGTCATCAATTTTTTGGTACAATGGGTAGGGGGGGTTCACTTATTTTGACTGATGCGCAGGAAGAATTTGCCGGCCCACCCCCGGCCATAATAACTGAACGCTCCCTTATGCAATACAAAATCAGCTGACTTTACTAACGTTATTCTCTCATCACCCTCCAGCGTCCGCTATATGTAATCCCGAGTCACAGCGCCAAGCTTCCTGCATTACATCATTCGGCAAACAGTTCATGTAGCCGACAATGAGATGCTAATGATATGCGTCATCATTCACAGCAACATGAAGACGTTTCTTGTAAGTTGCCGCCCACTGGTAAAATTTATCAATTTCGCAAAATCGTGACAAAATGTTTTTTGAAGGCTGATATACCGATTTTACTTATTTTAACCTCGACCTCAGTAAAATTTGGAGGGAAAAGTAGAGCTGTTCGTTACTGCCCCTCCCACTGGCATAAACGTAAAATATGCCCTCCCACTGCATTTTGATGCCAACTACCCTCCTGTATCTTTAGTCTGCCCGCTCCCCGCAACAATACAAGCTCCCCTCTGCCGTCTCCCCACAACTGAAATTCCCACAACTGAAATTCCCAATCGCCCACTGGATGCCCTACTTGCAACCCAGATCAACGCAAAATCGTGCGAACAGTATACCTTTGAACATTGCTCCCCTCTAAGTTAGGCAATAATCTCCCCTCGAGTTCTATCAACAACGGCATTCCCCTCCCTCTACGTATTTTCCGGCACCCACTGTCAAAATTTTTCTCCCCGTCCACTGAAAAAAATGAAATGTCTTCCCATCAATAGTAATAATAATAATAATAATAATAATAATAAAGGATATTTATTGTGCGCCTAATCTCGCTGAGCTCTAGGCGCATGGCTACAAACGAACTCTCATCAGGTGTGAGATTTAAAAAGGTGTGTTTTAAGAGTAGAACGAAATGATGCTAAAGATTGAGTATGACGGAGATTTGCAGGTAAACTATTCCAAGTCGTAGGACCAGTATAGGAAAATGATCTTCGCCGAAGCTTTTCGTGACAGCACGAGGTACTTTGAGTACACGAGTATCAAAGGAAGAACGCAACTGTCTTGAGGGACAGTACTGTTGAAGAAGGTCTGTAAGGTATTGCGGCCCAGATCCAATAAATGAATGAAACAGATTACTGAAAGTTTGTATTGTATGCGAGATGTGATTGGTAACAATGTAGCGAACACAAAAGAGGTTGGACGGAGTCCGATTTCTTGACCTTATACACTAGTCGTGCAGCAGCATTTTGCACTCTCTGCAACTTTTGGAGTAAATATTTGGGACAACCAGCTAAAAGAGAGTTACAATAGTCCAGGCGCGAAAGTACAAGTGCGCAGATTAAAGTTTTGGTGGCTTCCACAGTGAGTAAGTGACGAATTGAACTAATATGTCGGAGGTGGATGTAGGCGACTCTACAAATATTTTGAACATGAAGCGACATATTCAAGTGACAGTCAAGTGTGACACCAAGGTTTTTCACATTTCTAACAAATTGAATATCAGAATTCCCGACACGCATAGAGGTAGGGGTTAATTTTGGAGATGATCTTGAGATATGACCACCATTGCTTCAGTTTTGTTGTCGTTCAACTGAAGTTTATTGTGGGTCATCCAAGTTTTGACGTCACTGATACAATTTTGCACAGTATTGATTGTCACTTGAATATTGTCAATTGTGCTGACTTTATAAAGTTGGTTATCGTCAGCAAAAGCATGGTGCTGCACTCCGTGATTTCTGACAATTTCGAAGAGAGATTCTGTGTACATGACACAGATGACAAACAAGACGGACCCAAGTACAGAACCTTGAGGAACTCCAAACGAGAGAATGGACGAGTCTGATCTCACACCATTGATAGTAACATCGATTTTTCTCTCACGCCCGCTGATTAGTTTTTAAACCTGCCTGCCCTCCGAAAAACTGCGTACAAACACCTTTTTGCACGAACAGCTTAGTTGGCGACACCTACCTTGTTCTCCTCTCATCGATAGTGTGCGCCGCCGTATACATCTGCTGTCCTGTGGGAAGGGTACATCGGTGAGACAGGCGGATGCGTGACTGATTCAAAGAGCGATGCCGGTTACATAAGTGCGTACATCGTTAAACACACCGATCGCTAGATAAAAAAGGTTATTGCATTGCCACCGCATCTTATTGCTTCCCGTTGGATGCTGAGATGGAATGAAGTAGAACTGTGTCCTCCACAGGGCTGACGTTGACATAATGTATTATGCCAGTTTTGCAAGTGTAAGCCCGTTGGAGCGTCCTAAACGCACATAATTTGAAGTCTCGGTGTATTCAAACACAGAGCTTTTCTTAAGCATTTCCTTACTATCTATTAGCTTCAGTTACTGGATTGCCATTCAAATCCCAAATCATGCTGTAATCACGCTTAATTATGTCTGATTTATGCTTGAGATAAGAACATTAACTTGTCAGTGTCATTTGCTGTGTGGAGATTGTCTAAGGGGACAAGACAGCTGGATGGAGAAGACAAGCTAACAGTTAGAATCTCTCTCTCTCTCTCTCTCTCTCTCTCTCTCTCTCTCTCTCTCTCTCTCTCTCTCTCTCTCTCTCTCTCTCTCTCTCTCTCTCTCTCGCTCAATTGATGAATATAGTACTGTTGACATACACTCGCTTTACCCCGTCGCAACCGCAGCATATAGTTCCTTGACCGACAAACATACGTGTGCTGTACAAACACCTGGTACGCAATCGCTATAAATCGCTATCTGTGATTTATTTTTGTACGCGATCTCTTGATAAATACTTGACTCAAGTCTTCAAGACCGTATTCAAGATTACGAGGAGAGTGCTTGCGTGATATTCAAGAAAGTAACCAGCAGTCGAGGTCCAAACCTAAGAATGACACTCGCTGTATTTTTTTCAGTGCGAAATATTTGCCCAGGAGTTTATCAATTTGCTGTATCCATGTCCAAAGTAGCGGGATATTTTCTTCAAGTTAATGCTATACACACTGCTCATAGTGCGGTCGTAAATTTCACGCGGCGGAGAAATTTCGATCGAAGACTGCCTTCAAAGATTACGATTGTTACATCATAAAGTCAAATTTTGTTAGGCCACCTGTTTGTTTTACAAACCCGATATTCCTTTGAAGCATAGACCGTAGAGGGTGTAGTCTTTGTCGCTTCTTTTTCGTATTTGAAGACTTATTAAAGCGGTCACAGTTTTCAGATTAGTATCTACTTCGCCTAACTAAACACGGGTCAAATTCAGTGTTATATTTGTTTTATCGCATTCGACACAAGTTTATTCCAACCATTTATTACATTTGGTGATCATGAACGTGACAGAAATTGGTCCTTGACAGCACCAAACGGTCAAAGGTCAAATGACAAATTATATGTCAATTAAGAAATTATTGATAAGGACTGTGACACTCAGCAGGAGGGTCAGTGTTTTCTGCGCATGGAAATTAGGAGGGTCACACTTTTTGGGGGAATTTGATATTCAATAAATTTTCAAATCCCCCCTCTTTGCAACGTCAATTCCCCCCCCCCGGCATGTTGTAAATTTTTCCAAGTCCCCTGAGATCTCCCGGCCCCTCAGAAGTGTTTGTGAACACAACCATACAGCCATGTCAATGTTGTATATATGATTGAACAATGGCATTTATCTGCCCAACAATTTAGTCTGTCGTTGTACAGTTTACCTGGTACCTTCAGAACAGTGTGAAGCGACATGATTAGTTTTGGAAAACTAGTGTAACGATGGCGTCATTATTTGTTACGTTCACGGCATGGCTGGATATCTAAGAAAATACTTGCCAGCTTTCAAAGAGCTATTCTGGTCCTTTCGAGACCAGCTTTTGGGAAAAAATTCCCCTTTTCTTGTATTCAAGGACCTTGAGGATGAAAGAAAAATATCCCGGCCTTTTCGGCGATTTTAGGATCATGCATGACTACCCATTTTCTAGACTTGCCCCAAGTCTGCGGGCATATAAATACAAAAAGAGAGTAAATTAAGAGAAAATTGAAGTACTATACTCCGGCAGGCTGTTGAGTAGATCGCGGGGTGAACGCCATGGCCATAGGCAAGTACTGCTGCCCGAGAAAAGCTGAGCAACTGGGGCGGGAATGGGGCCCTGTTACCGCGGCTACCAAAAACTATGAAAAATAGTAAAGAATGAGCTACAAAATCACTATCAGTTGTAAGTTGCAGGTAGAATAAGTCTGTGCCTTTGTATAAAATACTATAAAAATAGTAGAAAGTGAGCAACCAGCTGAAAGTTAGTCGAGGAGACCTTAACCGCATATCATTTGCATCTCATTGTCGGCTACACGGACTGTGTGCCCAGTCTTTTACCATTTTTCCTAAAAGAGCCACCGCACTGGGTCGATATGGCCGTATTATGTAATAATAAGTCAGCTGACTCGCATCATATGAGCTTACCCACGTGACCTTACCTTTCAGCGTCCGCTTTATAATTAAATCCTGAGTCACAGCATCAAGCTGCCAGCACTACATCATTCACAGCAACATGAAGACGTTCCTTGTTCTCCTCTCATCGGTGGTCTGCGCCACAGCATACATCTGCTGTCCCCCGAGTCAGTGGGAAGGGTACATCGGTGAGACGGGCGGATACGTGACTGATTCAAAGAGCGATGCCGGTTACATAAGTGCGTACATCGTTTACCACATCGACCGCGAGATGAAGAAGATTGCTTTCGACTCGCAAAGTACGGTTGGCCCAACTCAAAGCAACGTCCACACACTGCAGGACTTTGATAAGGTAGAGGTGTATGAATTTGCTCTGGGTCATCCACAGGCGTTTGTGGACCGGGTAGTTTGCAAAAGTGTATATGTAGTTTATGGTGTGTGTTTATGCATAGACCCTCGAGAAAAACGAGGGTCTATGGTTTATGCTACTTTCCGACGTACTGATACGTAGCCTTACCACAAGGTGAGGCTGCGTATCGGAACGTAGCATAAACTACACTTTTACAAACTACCCAGTCCACGTAACACCTGTGGGTCATCGCTTGAAATATGACATCGCACCCTTTAAGGCATTAAAGCTTAACCAATGGTTCCACGGGTGATTGTGGTCAACCTGTGTATGTCTTTGCGTTCCCTCTGCGATGGTGAAACCCCGAAAAAAGAGTTTTGTCTGCCGACTCACATAGCGACAAAACTGCTACTCTTGACCAATCCATATCAATATTCTTGTCCTTGTAGTACGCGTTATTTACACCTTAAACTATGGGTATTTTAAGACCGGCGGTGGAAGGGGCTGTGTTGCAGGGTTGCCGCCAGGACGCGCCATTTCGACAATGTCCCCAAAACGGAACAGTTGTCCCGCACTCTGCGTACTACGGTCACCTCGGGCGCACTCGTGAGTCGACTGTGATGGGTTTAGTATACAAGTAACATCTGTTACTGATGATGATCTTTGTTTTGCATAATTATTTTAAGGCTTACACTTACATACTTTCGGAGCTAGCTATATGATTAAAAGTAATTAAAACGCTGCACTTGATATCATAATTTGCTTGACTGTAGTCCGTCTGAGCTCTGATTTGCGGCAGATATGGTATACTGCTTCAATTGCCTGAAATTCAAGCATAGCGACGCGGTCCCGGTAGCTTGAATTTTGTTCAGTGAAACTAATGTGTTACGAAATAATGCAAAATTTGATTGGCAACTGCTTGTTGTCCCCAAAATGTACAAAATGTACCCAAAAATAAATGTTAGTGGTACACAGTGTCCCCCGATCTATAATTCATGGCCGCAACACTGCTGTTGTGGTTCAATTTGTCATATACGTAAAGAGGGTAATGATGTATTTTTCCCTTGTCTTTCAGAAAATCCAATACCAAGTCGAAGGAGGTGTTTGTACAAAGTCAGCCTTACAAGGAAGCATTGAAGACAACGCATGCGTTACTGGTAAGAACATATATTTTTACTGGTAGCCCATATATGTATATATATATATGTATATATATATATAATATATATATATATATATATATATATATATATATATATATATATATATATATATAATTTCTCTCTATATAAATTTCCTAGCTGTTCTATCTCTGAAATAAGGGTGATTGTGTAAATTATTTTTTTTTTACATTTGGCGCCTCGTACAAGCGACAATTTGTAGCCTCAAATCTAACTCCGACGATTTTCAGTGCCTTTAGCTATTTACAAGAGGGATGTATTTTCTTTAACCCCTTCAGCAACAGTCCCCGCACGAGGGGCGAGGCCATATTGCCTGTTGTACACTGAAAGGAAGGCGCATCTTCACACAGCCGAAACCTGCGCGCAAAGCTGATAACCAATGTGTGTTGAAATGTGCCTCTCCTTTTCAAGTAAATAACAAACATATACCCAAAATACGACACTGCATTATAATATTGCGTTTTTAGACCCAGAATTCTTTGGTCTTTAGTCAATCTTCGGATGCTCGACTGTCTTCGGACAGGTCAGAGATAGCCGAGCGCCCCATTACCATTGACTCTTCCCGCCTCGTTCTCCGTAGAAGATCAAGAATTGTTTTTTTTGCTTTGGTTCACAGATCGTGCTCAATTGCAAGGAAAAGTTGACATTGTGGGTATGCTTGCCAATAGCTACACGTATACAGCTGAAGGGATTGATATGAACGTTACTTTGACTGTATGGGAAAAGGGGTGTATTCCTTGTGGTTTTAATGCCGTCATCCACTCACAGGGTGGTAGGTATATTTTTTAATTTGTTCTGATCAACCTAAACTGGAGAATATTAACACAACCACAACCACTTCTTCCTGGCGTATGACAGTCCGATTTATCACACCAGCGGATAGTTGACACCCTTCACAACTTATGTGGAGGTTACCGGTTGCCTCTCGGTCGGCCGAACGAAGTGAAAAAAACAACATATTTTCAAACCATATGTATTACGTAAGCGAAAGCCTTTGAAGGAAACTTTATTAAGCTGAGTTTCTCCCTTAGCCGAATTCTGCATACTCTTCTCAATTATTCCTCGACAATCCGTCGTCATACATGTAATTTCGTTTGATCTGTTTCTGAATCAGCACACTCCATCCTCAACGGAGGCTATTTCAACATAACAACCGGTATCAAAGACCCGTCGGTTTTCGATGTACCGGCAGCCTGCAAAGGCACTATGCCCTTCAAGGTAAGGATAGAAAAACTACTTCCCCTTTTACGAATATTGCCAGTAGTGAGTCGAGCCCATGAATGGAAGAGGTTACTACCATGCCCACGCATGTAACTCAACGTGCTTCCCCTTGGATACTGGATCTGGAATGCAGGAATTCTGCCATGTCCTCCACGGGATTGACGTTGACATAATGCACTATGCCATTTTTGCAAGTATGCCAATCGAAGTGTCCTACACGTGCCCAATTTGTAATCCAGTCTTTTTCAAGTTCAAACTTACTCGGAGCCTGTCTTCAGAATTTTCCTTCGTATGATCCACTCTAAAGTTGTTGTACTGTTATTCAAATTCCAAGACATACTGCATGTAATCACGATTACTTATCATAATGCTTCCTTTCTCTTTTTTGCTATTTTTCAGAAACTTCAGGGTCTCTTTCTGGAACCTGTGCTTCACAGACTGGCGTTCAACAAATTTGAAAAGCCACAGAACTAACGTTAACTTCACGGGTAGTCATCCCATTTTGTACTTTCCTCTTCACGAGTGATACATGAGACTAGAGGCCAAATCAAATATTATATTCCAATCACTGTAAAACAAAATTATTACGAACACGATTGGAACTAATTTAGGAGAATTGGATCTTCATACAGTTCAAATTTCTCAAACGTGTTAGGTGCCCTATTGCTGAATGTTGCAATATTACAAATTACTCATAAAAACACTTAGTGCAAAATTTAAAAAGAAAGGCAGACGAGCTTACATTTGGCAGATCAAACCGACATTACTTCACCATCCAATTATCCCAAATTAGTTCCGATCGTGTTTACTAGTGAGAAAAAGGTGAATAGAACACGCTTTCGAATGCAAGTATTATACTATATACCGAACGGGATGGGTTCCATGGTCAATCGACCTATCTACCTATCAAGACCATGTTAATGTTACAAGTTTGAGTGTTTACAGCTTGATTGTCGGGCTCCTCTTAAATGTAGAATGCGCTCCTGAAATAGATATTGTGTGTCTCAAAGTTTAATAACGCTTTCCGGGTCTACCACCTGGGGGCGCTCATTTTGAAGCTTATGAAATAGTTACATCTTCGCCGCCTTAGTTTTGTGAAAATCAAAACTTCAATCCCCCCACAGAGTTAACAAATGGCGGCTATTTTGAATTTCAAATATCGACAAGTGTTAGGTAATTTGCATCTTAAGATTAATCAAAATTTTCAGGGTGATCCAAAATTTTCATCCTCGCTTTTTTGAGAGAATGGTTGAAATTTCGTTTAGGAATGTTTTTATCAAAAGTTTAAATCTTTCACTTTCAAGGCGTTTACTACCTTAACGTCTACAATGTTGATTTTAGGCGCGGCACACTTAGTTTCTCGGGACAATCATCGCAGTCATCAAATAAATAAGTACATGACTTACCCCTTGTCATCATGGTTTGGCCCAATCATATACTGTTTCGTGATAAGGCTAGACCTTTACAGCGACAAATGGGGATGGAAAGGTTAAGATATAAAGAATTCAACGCAATAAATCTGAATAAACGTGTGCACTTTGATAATGAAGTTTCTGGTATTTTCTAATCGGTCATCGTAATGAATGTGCAAGTGTCGTAAATCGGCGAGAATCCCGAGGTGAGAAATTCGAGAGTACAATGTATTCAATAATTGTAATAAATCTGACATGTTTTGAGCAGGAGTTGTGGCGATATTTGCTCGAACAATGATCGAATTGATTGCAAGCCAGATGAACCTAAACTAGAAAGCTTCACTCGAAATAAAACGTATAAGCTTAGACTTTTGTTGTATAGTCTCGCAGCGGTATTATACAGCACTCACTCTTTATTGTTTTTTTGGGGTTTTTTTGCTTTTGAGGCGTCTGTGTTCTGACGTAATGTTTACATAGAAAAATTAAATTCAGTGATTTCAAGTCCCGTCTAGACAGTCTCTTGTCCGCACTACACACTGTCATGAGATGATATGTGAGAGACAGAGACAGATAGACAGAGAAAGAGAGACTGACAGAGACAGAGAGGGGAGAGAACGTGGTTTTGTATGCACAATTGGCGCAATCTTAAGGTAGAACGCACCTCGGGGACAGACATTCAGACTCTCAAACGTTTAAAATTCTCTTCTGATGTACCACATGTGGGGGTTCATTTTAAACGTCTTGGTGTAAGAAAACCTTTCACATGCTTAGTTTCTCGAAATTCGAAAAAAAATTTTTATTTTTCTCCATAGAATTAACACAGGGATGGCGGCCATTTTGAATTCCAAATATCGGTAAATCTTGGGTAATTTGTTTCTCTAGTACCAAAATTTGCTTAGTGACCCCATATTTTCATTCTTGATTTTGAAATAGAATGGTTGAAAGGTTCCTGAAGGAAAGTTTGAGCAAAAGTTTAAGTCTTTCACTTCCAAGGCGCATACTACCTTAACGTAGAATTTTCCGCGCTTTTTTGACGATATTTTGTCGCAAAAGCAAATTCATAGCTTTTACATTGCAAGATGCTTCCTTGCAGCAGTCATATTACAACCATTGAACCTTGGGATGAAGTGAAATGGTAATATCTAAAAGCATGTAGATACAGGAATGAGCTCGCTGTATGAGAAATCTGTCAAACAATGAAGTATTGATTTTGTGTTAATTTCTGTTTAGGTGTGTGTGTGCTCGCGCACGTGTGTGTGTTTTTGTGTGTGTTTAATATATGTGTGTTTTAACTGCTTACAGGACTAACTTTTTGAATTTTGAGAGCACGCCAAATTTACAAAATGCACTTCCCCTGACTAAATTGGACAAGCAAGCCAAACCACGATGCTTCGTTCTAACTCGCCCAATAGCAAGCACGATTGACAATCATGCCATTGATTTTTCTCTAAGCCTGCTGAACGTTCTTCAGGGCGCGAAATTTCTGGGTACATTGTGCGCACAGCCACAAATATTCGCCCTTTCCTCCACCCTATTGGTAATTTTATTCTCAAACAAACCAAAATGCTCATAGTATCACATTCAATATTTGTCAACGAAGAATTATGATCTTCAAGATGCAAAACGTCTTCGTGAGAAACACCATGACTGCCGATCGATTTTGTCCGCTCTGTGCTTGAGGTGAAAAAGATTAACTTCATAGTACCAGGTATTTATTGTGTGGATGTACAACGCAATGCCTGGTAGTATGAAGGTACATGGAGAAAACGTGTTGATAGGTTTGAAATATTTACATAATAACGTGCTAATGAACCTTTTAACCACACCGTAACCTCAGAGAGCTGCAGTCACACGTTAATGCATGGTGATGAAAGGTATAAAATCTTCAAATTTTACTTTTTATGTTTTTAGTCATGCAAATTATACCATCTTTTGATGGAAATGGTGGTTATGACATTAGCTGTGCAATAACAAATTTAAGCACTTTCCACATTCTGTAATTATCCCATCTTTGTCCGCAAGCAGGCAAACTCCTTCGCCAATGAAATTTTTCCTTTGAAAGCGTTAAAGTTGAGTATAGGAGTTGCTGGAAGCCTTTTTCTTTGCTTGGGACCTTAAAGCTGCAAAATGATTGGCTCAAAGGTTGGCATCGTAATGAAAGGCGCTGAGCACTTCCATATTGGGGGATCGGGCAGTGAATATGGTTCCAATCGTGTTGATTGTGGCTGACAGTTCTTTTTAGCCACAATATCAACAATGACATCATGGAAATCGAGAATCTGCAGTTCGGGTGCTCCAAAACCTTTCTCGTGATAAGCAAATACAGCAGCCAATCGACACATCACCCGGTGTACGGTTCTGCCTTCTCAGGTCATTCCCACAATATTTGCCATGGGATGACGTCATGCAATATTCTGATAACGAGCGGCGCTATGGCGAAGGGTTGCATGATGTCATGCTCACGTGAAAATATGAAGTGATTGTTCTGTGTATTGATCACATGTTTCTTGAATGTACATCAACACCTATCTTTGTTACACAGACGGAGTTCCCCTCCTTCTTGAGTGTCATTCTGTATTCGCTAACTCTGTGTACAGGTCAATGAACAGGTTAGGAATTATGAGCAATTTATTGGAGACAGCTCGATACGAACTCTGCCTAATCAAACACGACCTGTGAGAAATCAAATACATAAATAATTGTTCTAAGGAGTGGAACATTTGATATCCTTTTGAGCTTGAAAGATTAAAAAAAAAAGATTCCAAAAGATTGCCTCTGAAAAAAGTCAGACATTGATGGCTGAAAAAATATAAATATAATTAAAAATACTGTCAGCAAATATGAAGTAAAAAATGCACCGACAGTCACCTTAAGTCTTTAATTTCATTTTCGGCCTGCCCCTAACATCTTTAATTTTTTGGTGTCGTCGCGCACACCATTTTTATAACATATCTTTCAATGTCGCTCAATGCCCTTCGGGCGCCTTATTTTCATAACATCTCTCATTTTTCAGCGCACGCTTTTGTGACGACATCAAATTCATTTCTGAATTCATTTCATTTCATTTCATGAATGCCCTGATTTGATTAATATTATGACTCAAACTTTTGATGCTGCTTTACATTATTTCAATTTTAAACAGTAAGTAGCAATATTCATTTGCTGTTTTTGCTTCTGCTACAGTTTTCTCATCCTTACACCTGAAGATATCTTTGGCACTCAATTCAGCTTGTTCACATAGCCTGCACCGGATATCTTGTTTCAATATGACGCGCCATGCTTGTCATGACTTGTCAATAAAAATGACATCATTGTCACATTCATAAAACATTGGTCACTCTGGATAGAGAAGAAAACAATACATTCTCCTCCTCCTCCTCCTCGGATTGAGAGGGGGTAGTCAGTTGAGAAGATTCTTGGCTGACATGTCCCTTCTCATTGGCGGTTAGGCGGCATTTTTCTGCAAGATGTAAGGTGTTCTTGTTCTAGTTCTTTGCAAATTTCTGTCGCTCTTTTCTTGTTTCGGAAGTTTGTTTTGCTTTCTCCTATTCAGTGGAGAATTTTCGTGCACCACGCATCTTGCCTTCTGTCAATGACAAAATTGTGTTTTTCAGATTTAATCGATTGGTATCTTTCCGCATGTTGCTGTGATATAGCTACCTGTTTACCTTTTCACCAGTTATCTCCGTCTCGCTTCGGCTTCAGTGTCATAGCCATTTTGCAGTTTTTGCTGTTTTTGTATAGTGCCCAACTTTGCTTAGTTTTTTCAGTAATTGATCATTATTTGCTATTACGCATTTGTCTGATTTCAATTCTGCTTTTCGTGTCAAAATTGAAATGATTTGACATGCACTTTTCTGTACAGGAGTTTATTTTTTTATTAATAAACGTTCATTTGAAAAATCAAAATATTATTATTATTATTATTATTATTATTATTATTATTATTGTACTTGGGCCTCAGCCCAAGTACATTTGTTTTCATTCCGTGGGAAAAAACTCTGTAAGGTATAACCATTCCTGGCTGAGACCAGGGAGGGCAAAATGTCTTGGCTTCATCTTTCTTGGCATAATAAATGGCGTAATGATGTTAACTGAATGGAAGTGCTGCTCTCAGCCAGTCTTGAATAAGTGAGATGTGAATATTAATGCTTCTCTATCTGAGTTTTTGCCACAAAATCTTCTGAATATAATCAAAATGTGCATCGAAATGCAACAATTAATGCACCCTCCGTTTCCTAGGCGATGGCACGACCCTTGCTACACCCACTGGACGAGCCAAAGTGGGAGGGGTATACAGTTGGTCGAACAAGAGGGCTCGAGACCAGAATTTAACATTTAACTTGAAACATGTTTAATCGCTGACAAGATGTGGACTAGTGTTAACCGAAGTAAAATTGTGAAAAGGAAAGGTTTTATATCCCGGACACAATGAAAAACATTACGACTGGAAACTGTACCCCCAGTTGAGAATAGTAATGCCCACAGCGATGGAGAACACTTATCCTTGAGCTGAGAAAACCAGACCATCATTTCGAAATAGAGCTGCAGATTCGAGAAGCTCGTTCAAAATAGCTAGGTACACCCCAAAGGGGTGGTTTCGAGTTTTGAGGGCAAATTTCGCCTCCTTCATATAGAAATCGTACGTTTGTTTTTCCAGGAGAACACACCATTTGACACAAAATTTGCATGTAAAGGGGTCGCCAGTAAGCACGTGGTCAAATCTGGCATAGGAAACAATATGAAATGTTGGGTAAAGCCAGTCCAAAATAAACTGATTTGAACTTTTGTGTTTTGTAATTTATACCACTGCAGTAACATTACCTTTTTTTGACAACATCACACAATGTAATACGTTTTGAAACTGAATACTCCGACGTATTCTGTGTCTCCTTTGCTAAAAAATACGGTATGCCGATTACCATGTAAGGAGATGATGACGTCAAGACAGATTTGTAGTGTGTTTGGTCCTGGATGGTGCACGAAATTTTGTCAAGGTAGCTTGTGTATTTATTTCCTAAATGGGAGAGATTAGGGTCGATCTAAACGAAGGCCGAAGAATGTTATGATCCTCTAAGCGAGCTGAACTCTAACGCGAATGGTTGGATAATTTGGAGGATGTCTAGAATGATTAGTCTCATTAAGATTATTTGGCGGTCAGTGTTGAATTTCAACTGCGTCACAAGTTTGCTAAATGAGTATTCCGTCGAACGGTCAACGAACGATATTTTAGAAATCTGAAGACATGGCACATCGCATTCTTATATTGATATTTTATATTTTACAAAAGATGTAAGAAGCAATGATTTTGTCGAAAATTCTGAAAAAAATATAGGAAGATTTGATCGCGAACACATTTTCACTTGGGGTCAACTAGCTCTGCGTACGATGCTGTGTGTTCCGCTACAGGTAATCGCCCCGCTCACCACAGCCCTGCAAAGACCCGTACGCGTACGTAGGGTCGGTGACTTCATATCCATTTTGGGACTTGACGTAAAAAGCCAAATTACTGCCGAAATTCAGCGTTCTTGGGCCCAAGTCGTATCCCAGCCTACCTCAGCTACTCGATCGCTTCCAAAAATGACAGTCTTTTATTCACTTCTCGTAAATAACCGTCGATGTCGGCAACTCTCTCGCTAGCCCTGCGTACGATGCTGTGTGTTAGCTGTAGCACATAGCATCGTACGCAGGGCTAGGCGTCAACATGGGGTCGCAGCCATGTTGCCTCAAAACTTATTTCTGTCTGCACTCAAAACTCAAAAATGTCGGATATGAACCTGAAAAATCGATGCAATTTTGTCAAACTTCGGCGAAATTTCAGCATATAGACAAAATTTCATCTAGGTAACTTAGTAAGGTAAATTTACTGAAATTTGATCGACAAATAATCCTGAGCTTGAACGTGACAGCTCGCCTTCTCCGGGAAGTCAAGCATCCAGCTGCTCACACACAGTTGCCCATATGGCCAGGTTTATGAGATTGTTTTCAAGCGACGGCGGCAGACCGTACGGGGCTCTGGATATGAACCTACCGCCGGTGTAGCTGTAATAACTGTTGCGTTGTTTTTAGTGCCCACGGACGAAGTCCTGGGGGAGTTATAGGTTTGGTCATGTCAGTCCGTCCGTCCGTCCGTTCACGCGGATATCTCAGACATGCCCAGGTCAATTTCTTTCAAACTTTGCACAAGAATAGTACCCAACCCCATACAGATGCACGTCGATTTGTTTCACAATGCGATCGAATTTGGCCGTGTTAGAGGACTTTTTAGTTTACACCTCCATAGACTCCCATGTATAAGGCAGTTCTCCATAGACTTTCATTTATAAGGCAAGAAAAATAAAAATTTAGTTTTCATCGTATTCATATTGCCTAAAGGATGCAGTGACACAGTTTTTTGTCCCCACGGATAAAGTCCAGGGGCTTATAGATGGGTCATATCCGTCCGTGAGTCCATCAGTGAGTCCATCGGTTCACGCAGATATCTCAGACATTTTGACAAAATATCATGTGACCTTGGTGACCTTTGACCTCAAATATACATTATTGTCCATAACTCAGTAACCACAAGTGCTAAACCTTTCATATTTGGTATGATGGGACACCTTATGACGCCACATATTGTACCTCATTAATTATGCGCATATCTAATTTTGAGCGAGCCAATAGAGCTAGAGGTCTGATTTTTGGTATATAGGGATAAGTTAACAATATAATTTGTTTGACAAAACGTCACGTGACCTCAATGACCTTTGACATCAAATATACATATTTGTCCACAACTCAGTAACCACAAGTGCTACACCCTTCATATTTGGTATGATAGGACACCTTATGACACCACATATTGTACCTTATTAATTATGCACATATCTAATTTTGAGCGAGCCAATAGAGCTAGAGGTCTGATTTTTGGTATATAGGAATAACTTAGCAATACAATTATTTTGACAAAATGTCACGTGACCTCAATGACCTTTGACATCAAATATATATATTTGTCCACAACTCAGTAACCACAAGTGCTACACCCTTCATATTTGGTATGATGGGACACCTTATGACACCACATATTTTACCTCATTAATTATTTGCATATCTAATTCTGAGCAAGCCAATAGAGCTGGATGTCCGATTTTTGGTATATAGGGATAACTATAGGGTAGAAATCTAAATATGCCCATCTAAATATTAGACATCTACCATCGAGAACAAAAGAAATTTGCTGTAATTTGAATATTTAAGGAGTTTAAGCAATTTCACTATAAATAAAGAACCCCTGCCTCAAACTCCACAAAAGTTGCTAGACATATTTTGCCGTTGTCATGCCATTGCTTCGTTTAATAACCAGTTAATCAAATGCCTAATTGACAGGAGGAAATTCAAGACCATATTTGAATAGTAGTACAGTCCTCAAAATTACTCTATCTCGGCCCAAGTACTCATTGCCTTCAGCAATACTGCCTTGTTATTATTATTATTATTATTTATTCACTTTTCTTTATCACTTTTGTTAAAAATTTGTTTCATATGCACGCTACAATCGTTTCAGCGCATTATGCATAATAGATTTATAGTAGAAAAAGTACAACCACATATGTTTGCAGAGGTCGTCCAGTTTTTGCTAAGGGACGATTCAGAATTTACTTCCAGGGGGGTTGGAGGATTTTCAGGGGGGGCCACCCATTTTCCCAAGAAAATTTAGGGGGGGGCCAGACAAAAATACCACAATCTTTTAGGGGGGGGCCAAGGAAAAAAAACATCAATATTTGCCCAGAATTTCTGATCTCTACAAAAGAGAACCATAGACGCTACCTGGGTGACAGATAAACTCAACATGTTTAGTTAAACTCCTTTAGCTGCCAAATTCGGTAATATTCACAGTGGTTTGTTTTATGCATCTACTGCATTATCTTGTTCTCCTCCCTGAAGCGTCATGAAATGTCCAGTATTTAGCATGTCAACACAAACCATACAGTGAACAGTCAGGGTTGTTTTTGTTGAAAAGAGATCTCGGATCAAGTCCAGACTAGAATTCATTTATCAACAATAACAATGGTCATTTATGTTCACACTGGTATGTTGCTAAATACAGCATTGGGTGTTCTATGTAGTGATAGAATAACAAACAAATGCTGATACACAGAGATGAACGTTGAACAAATGCTAAAATTACAGCAAATGTCTTTTAAGGTTGGGTTTACCTTGTAGCTTGTAAAGCAGTTGAAAGTTGTATGATAAAGAAGTGTTGATTTATGCAAATGTATGCAAATCACCCGATTTCTTGGCTTCTTTTGCCTCCCAATTTCAAAATTTCCAAAGAATTTAACTCCACTCCGGCTGGGTCAAATTTTCTGAAATTTCACATTATGTTTTTTACATGCTATATAACACAACGACTATCAATTGGTTTTGTTTGGCAATAAAGCTCTTGCTGATCATGATTTTAACAATTATTAGTGTGTCAGTCTTTAAACCCCTACAATTTTAAAATGAGGATGGATAATGCCAAATAAAATAGTTGTTTTTTCTACATATAACTCTAATTCAAGTGAAATATTACATTTCAGAAAATACTGTCTAGTTTTTGACTTACATTAATTTTTATCATTAATACCAAAATTGAGGTTTTTTATCCCAAATATACACCCTCTTCATCCTTTGAGTAAACTACTGCTACCATACTAAACTTTAGAGTCTCTGCTTGTTGAAAATATATGGTATGAGGGGGTTTCCTTGTCATCTTTGATGAGAGATATTGCTTTGAAAAAAACTGTATTGGCAACATACAGCTCCACCTTAATTCAAAACAAAACGACTTGCTACTCTGCCACTTCTTAAAGTAACATGGTCACGTTGGTTCTCTGGATTTTGTCAGTGTCAGTGTCTGTGTCACTATCATATTCAGAACCGACACCATCATCATCACTCTCAATGACTCCATTGACAGAGGTTTCCAATTCAGAGTCACTGCTATCTGACTCATCTGTGACATAAGTTGTTACAATATCTTTCCCTGACAGCTTTCTTAAATTGAATGAAGGTTGTGCATGTATATGTGCGGTTATAATTTGAACTTTTCAGCTTTCAATTTTGTTTTGTTTTGGTAATTTATGTTTATCAAGGTATTTTTTTAATTCTTTTACGTTTAAATTTTGAAGGTTCCCACTCAAGAGCAACTTTAACCAGTCATAGTCCTCGTATTTTTTATCCTCTCTCCTTTTCTGCTCCTTTTTTCTATGTTTCATTCTCATCAATTTCTTTCTAAATTTTTTAAATGTTCTACATAACTTTTTACAGTGCTTACATCTACTGTAAACTTTTTTGAAAATAAATTTATGGCCGTCTCATCTTCAAGTTGCTTTTCTGCGAATAGTTTTTTAATGTTTAAAATAAAAATATTATGTATTACTGTCAAAAATATATGGTGATAAATTTACAAAAGGGTTGATTTTCCAATTATCCTGTATGGGCATCCAGAAGATCATGTGGCACTGCATCAATGCTATGGTGTCGGATTGTTGAAATATTGTGTACACAAGAAATTTGCTGTAGTCCAAGAAGTGATCTCAGTGTGTATGAGGCTAGGAGAAATGTGGATAGGCTCACACATTGTGTATTGATGCTAATACTTTTGTGTCCCATTCATTCTGATATGTATAATCAAAGATTTCACAGTGGCGGCTGGCAGAAAAGGCAAAAAAACAAATTAACATGTATTGTTTCGTGTCATCTGAAAACATGTGCATCATGACTATTTTAAATTAAAGTTTGTTAAAAAAATTGAAATATGAATGCTCTGTCAATTTTGAAAAATACTGCTGACAAAATGTGAACTTTGACTTACACAGGGTAATCTGCATTTTAATATGAACATTGGATTGTGAATGGAATGAGCAGAATAACATGTGAATTCATTCTTTTGGATAAGGTGTTTTGTTCAAGAAATGTTCTAAAATATTCCTCAGCAATTGTTACTTTCAGTGGCAGCTACTTGGTCTTATGACAACCAAATTAGAAAAAAAGAGAAAAATTAAAAATAAGTTGGCTTTCACCAATTTTAATTCCTAATGTTTAAAACTTTCACCGTGAGTCTGCAAATATTCAGCATCATCAAATGAAAATGTATGCTGAACGTGTGCATGTACATGTACATCTCACTTTCCAGGAATATCTGGATATCTGCAAATGATGTACCATTAAACTTCAAGATATATATCACTTTGCCAATTATCTGCTCCTCTGATTTTTGTTCACTATCTCTAACTGACATCTTTGCTTGTCTTTGTGTGCATCATATTTATCAGTGAGACATAATGAAAAAAGTATTCATATTTAGTAATTAACTTTCTTCAGAAATTTACAACCAGATATGTTTATTGCTACCCTTTCCAAAAGTGTGCCACTTGCAGTCCCTGCAAATCATTCCTTTATAGTCACATAACCCTGAAATGATTTGTTATATCATCGATTATATGTCCACTACAGTTCCTGCAACTTGTTAGACTGGATATGTCTATAATGTATAAGCATGCATGTATATATTAGGGGGGCCATGGAAAAAAAACAGAAAGATGAGGGGGGCCATAGATTTTTTCTATAATTTACTAGGGGGGGCCGTGGAAAAAAATCACCCAGAAAATAGAAAATCCTCCAACCCCCCCCCCCTGGAAGTAAATTCTGAATCGTCCCTAAGGCCACTTAAACTAAAAACCACCATGTTGAGGTCACTGATGGGTCACACTAACCTCATAAAAGGGCATTGACACGGAAGGGCATTCACATTCCGGTGATTACTCATTTACCGTTAGCTTGTCACATGGTCTGGGCAGACAAAATATAGGGTCCAGGTGACCTACTTTGCAATGCAACCCGGCTTAATAGTTGCAATACATTTTCAGCATTAGATTGTCACGTTTCTAGCTACTTGTACGAATTCATAGCCATCATCGATACTCGTTCTTATCGATTGTCTATGCCGCTCGAAAGAAACAAATCGATGAATTGTCGTGTATAATCGGTTAAAACGGTGATGTTGGTTTTGTGGCTGCATAACTATTCTTCGATTTAATGGCGTGGCCTTTGTCCTGTTTGGGGGACGATTATGGGGACTAACAGAAACTCAAGGGTCGTTTATGTTATCCAGATTTTTTAATGACGTGTAACGTGCAACTCGACTACCTGTGCAAATAACAAAATCACGACAAGTATATTCGGCACTGGTATTATCGGAGAAACCATGCATCTTGAGGAATTGTCTGCATTTCGCGTCAGCTGCTCTGTAATTTTCAATATCGTCCCTCGCACGTGTATCCGTGTGAGATCACGGTGATGAAAGGTCAGTCACGCCTTGCAAGAGAACTTGTTTTCTTTTCTTCATAAATATTGTATTTCAAGGTTCATTTTGGCAGGAAGAAAGGAAGGTCATGTTTGTATTTCACACCGCCGTAAAACTTGACGGTGAAATATGATAACATACTGTTCCACCAGCCTCACGCGATATTCCTCTCACGCGCTAATGGAAAGCCACAAAAGGTGGCTTGTCATGTGCTACAGAAAATATTCCCAAATCAGGAGTTTCGTTAAAATCAGGCAACCCATTACAGACAAGCTACCTATATAGGGTACGGATCAGTTATTCTAATCATATGATGTGTCGCCTGACTTTTTTGTGTTTAATTTTGACGAAGTTTAGTTTTGCGCTTCACGATAAAGGCACACATAACTCGTCCATCATGGCTGTGCTTATCGAGGCTCGACATCGATAGAATGTATGTGCACTTTGGTGCTGTCTTTAAACGAATAATGGAAACTTCAAGGGATCTTTGTTTCAAAACGTTCAATATTTGGTTATTCATAAGTTAGGAATTTTTGGTGATGCAATTAATGGAGCAGATTGATCATCGATACCACTTTCATGAGCAACACAGTCGTTCTATTGCTTGTACAGAACAGCGCCCTCGAACGGCGTCTGTTCTCAAGTTACTCAAATTCCAGCTCTCGTGACAGTCAGCCAACAGTCACCTGGTCAGAGCGTCGCCATATATAGAGCAACTGGCATAGTGATCGGACAGAGAAATCATGAATACCATCATCCTCCTACTGTCATCCGTCGTGTACGCCTCTGCCTACATCTGCTGCCCTCCGACAAAATGGGAGGGCCAATTCGGCGAGCTTGGCGGCTATGTCACCGATAAAACGAAGGAAAGCGGCGTTTTCACAGTTGCGGCGACGGCCCACATAGATTCTGACATCCAGAAAGTGGCTATGGAAACAGCACGACAGGTTAAGATAATTCAGGACTATAAGAAGGTAGGTGCGTCAATATGTATCACTATTTTAACTCTTCAGTATTGTTAAACGTAAAGAATTTATCGGATGTTTTCAATTCGCTGCCCGCCTCAGACCAATGAACAGACAGTAGAAGTGAGACCATTCTCAGACCAACATGGGTTCACCTTTCGTAAAGTCATCTGAAAGTCGGTCAACGTCTCTGCGCAGACTCCGCCGTACCGGGGGCACAGCGCTCCGGTGAATATTCGGCTAAAATCGCTCAAGAGTGCACCAACAGCATTCAAAGAGATTAGCTAAACAAGCTAATGTACGGCAAGGTGGTGAGATGTCGAGGATGTTTAAAAGACTGCCAGTGGCGTTCATAGTAAACTCGCGCTAACTTTCTTCTGGGAAAGTTTTGCATATTGTTCTAACCATTGCAAGTGAAAGTTAGATTTTTGCACTAATATTTAGTGCCGTCACTCTTTGTATTCTTTTACAAAACGTTCATTTGACAACGTCTGTACGCAGCGTGTAACAAGTGTTTTGGAAAACTTTTTAATTTGTCTCGGAATTGTGGTGCAAGTGCTGTATCTGCTGTGCATTTTGTGGTAATCTTTTGGCGAGTCAATACGTAAATGATGAACCTTGAATTTTATCAATAGAGTTCAGGAATCTGAATGTTTTCAGAATAAGAGCATTTATATTATCACGCTTGCTGACTCTTTCCGGTGCAGGTATTTGGGAAACGCTTTATACTCACGTGTTTTCACTCTCTTTTGTGGCTGACCGTTTGCTTTTTGTACCTTTTCTGTAAGATAAATATTTTCTACATGTCTATGGGCCTATAGCCTGGTACAAGTAAATAAATAAATGAAATAAAAATACTCTTGCAAGGAAAGTTATGACTTTGGCTTCAGTCAGCAATAACATACATCAGTCGTTTTCTGTCTGAGCTGACGATTCACAGCCAAAACTGCCCATTCAGGTTTAATCCGCCTGCCCGAAGTAACATTATCATCCAAAACCCAAGATTTGCAATATTGCACTATACACAGTTGTATCTGTATTTTCTGTAGAAAATAATGTACACTATCGCTGGAGGTAACTGTACAAAGACAGCGCTGCAGGGAACCGTGGAAGACGACGTATGCATCCCCGGTAAGCATGAGTTCACAGTTTTCCCCCTTGTTCCTAGCTTGAGATCTGCACACCTTTTGAACAACGGCAGCGTAAGTAAATAATGCAACGTGCTAGTCAAACAATCCTTAAGATTCTAGTTTTATTTCCAATGTGTTGTTGGCTGTTTTTCTCCTGGTTGACATTTTCGAGGACATAACATTCATGATATAATCAACGGATATGGACTTTCCCCCGATTACAAGTGACAAAGCGACCGTATTTGTCAGCCCTATGCAAATGTTTTTGTTTTTTGTTTTCGTTTATCCATTAAAGGGCCAGCAGCTTTAACTTTTATTGAGTTTGTCACTATTTATGTTTTTAATGTCAACAACAGTTTCTTGTTCTGCACCATAAGGCATGTCAATATACAATATACACAGTATTCAGCTTGTCAACTCGGCCTCTACATGTGTCATCTGCATTATTGTTTACAAGAGAATTCTGGCCCGGACTAGTATTCAAATACAAACAATGACGATGCATTTTACACGTGAAGCAACGAGATCTCGTAATTGACATGCAAAACAAAAGCAGTGAAATACCATCAAAAGTTACAGCTGTTGTCCCTTTCAGGTAGTGCGCGCCTCAAAAATGAAAGACCTAGACATTGGCTCAAACTTTCCTCCAACAAATTTTCAACCATTCTCTTTCAAAATCAGGAAAAAACAATCTGGAATCACCGTGCAGATTTTAGCACCAGAGAAATAAGTTACCCGATATTTATCGATATTTGAAATTCAAAATGGCCGCAGTCTCCGTATTATCTCTAGATGGGAGAAAAAATTAAATTACCACTTTTCCAAAACATTAAGCTTGTGAGCCCCCACAAGTGGCAGGCAAAATTGTAAAAGTTTCAGAGTCCGGAATGTCTATCCCCGGGGCGCATTCGACGGTTTGCTGATATGAACACGGACATGCAAATAGTCAGTGTCCAGCGTTCTTTGATAACCCCATTGAAAGTCAATGCCTACCACATGTTGAACAAAAATTAGAGGGGAAAGAGTGCCTTAAATCTTCACCTCTCGATTGTTGTCACCTGATGTTATAACAGGCATTATGCTGTCGTGATTTTTCTACATCAGACCGTGCCAAGTACTTCACAACACTAACGTACTTTGGTGAAGATCTCATCGCTGATGACTACATATATGACATTGTGCTGCATGGTATGAAATTGACGACTATCTCCTTGGTGACACGGTCATCGTGTATTCCCATGGGCCTACAGGGAAAAGTTGAGGCAAAGGATGGTATGTACATGTATTTCATTTTCATTTCTGTTTTTCCCCCGGAGTTGTCATGCTCAGAGTGTCCCTCAGGCTGTTTTGTCAAAATCATTTCCGACGTCAATGTCACTATAGATTATGCTGTCATTGCTCGGAACTAAAACGACAACACGTACTCAGAAAATGCGGGTGACGGAGGCAGAAAAAAGAGAGCTGTTGGCATGTGTAAGTGTTTTCCGTCAGTAAGTTTATCTGTCTGTCTGTCTGTCTACGCTGAAATGAGTATGCTTATATTCAAGTTTCAAAAACGTGCATCAAACATGTGTACATAGGTTGCAACTAGATCATACATACGTGTGTATGGATTGATGGATGGATGGATGGATGGATGGATGGATGGATGGGTGTGTGTGTGTGTATTATACTCATTGCTTTCATTAGAAGTCGGAAACCAGCGACATTAGGCGGCGGTAGCAGTGTTATCGAAGGCCTAGGTTAAGAAAAAATATTATAATTATTGAACAGCACTGCTTCGCAAATTACCACTAGACATCAAACGCACATGGTAGATGTTTAGCCTTGAGAAACCCTGTAAACCTTTACTGAGTTGTCGACAATGTCGCTCTATGTCAGGTCGGCGTACTTCTTCGGTCGTACACATACAGTATAATTGCCGAAGTATGCCCGTCTTTTGTGAACGACAATATGATCAGGTACATTTGGAGCCAAGTACAGCCGTCCATTTGAACTTTTGTTGGATGTTGAGAAAGTATGAGGGACATGTTGCATTTCGGATGACCTATTTTCAGCCGAATCGAAGCGATAGCGGCGTTCACCACTACGTATTGAAATCAGAGAAAAGTAACAAATGTGATCGATTATAATACGCCGTTCGTAATAAAGTCAGAACAGATTTTACGCTACTATGGTGAATGTATGCCAAAGACTTTGAGCCATGACCAAAACTTATGATTCATGCAAAAAAAAATTCGGCACGAAAAACAGTCATTAGCAGCACATACATAACTGAATTGTAAACAATAAGTACGTGTTGTGTCATATTTTGACTTAAATAACTTGGTCGGCATCTCGGGCAAAAAATCTTGGATCGTGTGACAAAAGCTACGTCAAACACAAATTAGCAAGAATGATATGGTAATAGCAATTAAATATTTTCATACATGGGTGAACCTGGTGAACTGTTCCTCAGAGTAAACAATATTGATGTATATGACAACATTTTAGAAAATCGTGTTTGTTATCTTTTGTTAGGGGTTTTACATAGTTTCGATACGCAGCGATATTTTCCATTGTTGTTTAGTTTTTTTGACTAAAGATTGATTTGAATGTGTTTCAAGTCACAAGTAGTGGTGATCTTTCAATTTGATATTTTCACCTCTAGCTATTAATACATTTTTGGCTCGTCACAATTCGCAAGAGTGGCTACTGGGCATCCCCAAAATCCATTCACCACACTTGGCGAATATGGCGAGAGTAAGGATGAGTCAGTAGGTTTTGAAACCTGTCCTAACAGAATTTAATCTCATTTGATTTAACTATTTTTTCCTGATAGTCTAAAGATTCATTGAAAAGTTATGTACTTTTTATTAATACTAAGTGCGCCTGCCTTGTTGTCTTCGAAAATAACATATTTTTGAGCAGTTGTCTCTTTCAGGTTGCACCTAACAGCAGCAACATTTGTTAAATATTTTCAATGTCGTACGACACGAAAACCCTATTGCCCTCTCGAACTCTCCCCTTCGGGCCTTTGCCCTTCTTTATCTCCGCTCATGAAATACATTACTAAATCTGTAATAAAAAACATGGTACTGAAAACCCGTATGTATGGATGTATATGTGTGTGTGTGTGTGTGCGCGCGCATGCATACGTGCGTGTGTGCGTATGTATGTATGTATGTATGTATGTATGTATGTATGTATGTATGTATGTATCTATGTATCTATGTATCTATGTATGTGTATGTATTTATGTATGTATGTGTGTTCTCGTCCTGATTTTTCTCCTCACTTATTCAATGTTAATGTTTTCTATTTTCAGTGAAAGCTATCTATAGCGGGGGGTTCTTCAATGTAACCCTTGGTATCGAAGACCCAAGCGTTTTCGATGTCCCCGCAATCTGCCAGCACGCCATCGCTGCCAAGGTAAGGAAAATTCTGAATTCTTCATATGAGGGTTTCGATACACTCGCTTCACTCGGAAAGGAAAGAAACTGCCCTAATTCGAACGTGGGATTTTCGAATGATGTCGTTTTATTATACCTGAAAGTGTCCATTTCATTTCAAAGCATCATTACGGGGAAACAAACTGTTCTCGTGCTTCTAATCTGCAATCAACACAAATCTCAAGACAGTTAGTCATTGACTTGAAATTTACTCACACCTGAAAACAGGAAAACCCCTTTTCATATCAATTAAATTCAGACGATATTTTTTCTTTCAAGGAAATACGCACCTCAGAAATGAAAACTTTAAACTTTTACTCATGTACTTTAAATTTGCTCATGGCAACTTGTAACTTATATTCTGACAATCAAGAATAAATACTTAGGCTTATTTTACAATATATTTGAAAGGGACATAAGCTGTAACTTGTGGCAAGTTTTTCAGTATTCTGCTTCTGTATATCAACTACCGTGTCTGACCCTAATCCGTTTGTCATGCTGAAATTTCGAGTATTCTTTTTGTCAACACAGCTTGTATGTGTGTAGTGATCATTGTTAGTCATTTTGAAATGAATTCTAGTCCGGACTTGAATACAATTTCCGACAATAACAATGTAGATTATACTCATATAGGGTGTGTTGATATGCTAAATACTTGGCATTAAATTACAGTTCAGGAATTCAATGCAGAAAGTGTAGGGAAACCACAAAACAAAAGTTCTTAAAAAATTGCCAAAAGATACAGCTTAGGGAGTTTTAAGTGAAATTTCTGAAGTCTGGCTTGTACTCCGTATAAGGAAACTAAATAATTTTATTTCGTAACTATGGACGAAAAACCAGGGGTCACTGTACGAATCAACTTCAAAATGGCTACATACTATGTGTTCACAATTATGTGTTAAAAAAGCTACATGTACGATTTTCACACAAATCAAGACCCGAAAACCTAACTAAAATGAGTCTACAGAGCAGTCGAGCACGTAAAGAATTGTAGAAAGTGCGGTGAAAGCAACGTGCCACAAAACATATTCGCCAGCTTACCCAGTCACGTGGTTCCTTTCAATACCAAACATATATTTACACGACCATTTCATTATTCTCTTTTTAGGAAAGTGGAGATTCCTTGGTAGGATCACAGTTCATGGAAGCTTTGACCAGTGACCTTGATTTTAAACAACGGAAGTCCAATTAAACACCTGTACTTCAGATGGAGTTCCTCTACAATCATATCTTTTCCATATCAATATTAAAAAATGTTTTGTTCTTTGGAATACATTTTCGAATCCATAAATGGAAAATGCAAGAAAATAATATTTCCACGCAATTAGTTTCAAGTGTTCTGTTATTTCGACAACAACTTTAACATTCTTCGATATGTTCACATTAATAAATGTTTGTTCTATAAAGCGTTCTTACTTTTCTTCTGAATTAATATTCAAATATAAAAATCAGCCTCGCAAAGACACTACATCGTGTACATTGGGCTGATCCAATTTGATGGCTGAATATTACCGTTATAATCGAATCGTACAAATAGACTCCCTAAGTTGCTGTGAATAGTGACAATCGACCAATCACATATAAGCTTCCGAGCACGCTGCACATCAACAGTACATTATGTGTTATGTATACTGTTTATAAATAACTTCTTGTTCTTACAAAGAAATCAGTTGTCTACAGTTTAATGTAGTTCAGTGCTTGCAGTGCAATACACTATCAAGAAATTTAGATTAAGATTGAGATATCGTAGAGTGTTACTCAAGATCTCTGTCATCCAGCTGAATACCTGGTATTTCACCACTATCCTGGGAACAAAACAAGATGCTGCATTTTACAAATAGAAAAGGAGTACTGGAAAATATTTTAAGAGCACAGTCTGACTATTGAATATAACAACTTCGTGACAAAAACCTTGTTAAACTGTGAATTTTCTTTTGATAATAAATCCGAATTATAACATAAAAACTGACATATAGATGTTGTCCAAATTGTCGACCACCCTCTGCAAAAAATTCCGGCGAGCAATGAACGTCCTGCATCGCGAACAAAATAACAATAACGCCAGGATAGTATGACTCCTCAAGTGTACTGGTCCAGTGATATTGAGGTTGTAAACAGCGCCCTCAATCCTAATACCAGTGCATTATTTTTGGTCCAAATATAATTATTTTCCCTCGATCAGTGTATTAAGTATGATAATATTGCATAATTTGGTAGCCAATCGGAAGAAATGAAACAAATTTTACTCGATGTTGTAAAACTCGAAAATGACTTTACCACACTGAATGCCTGGTTACTACAAGTACATATCACGACGTTGAAACAAACATTATTGACATGTACGACAAATCCAATTACCATGGGAAGAGATGATAAGGAGCGTGACAGTAATCAATAGAGCACCATAACAAATTTGAAAGTGGAAATCTACACACCTGATTTTTGCAGCAATTTAGTTCACCTTCAAAATCCGAAAAAGAAATCGAAATTCCGGGAACACACACCCCCAGCGTAATGAACATGTTTTCATCATGACAAGCGCGTGCCTTTGAGTGTCGATACACTTACAATTGAGTTTATTTAGTCTCTCCTCTCACGATGGGGTCAATCGCCACAGTTTAACTCTTCTCGCTGTTCTCCGAGATCTCTTCCCCTCTTGCTAAACTTCTCTGCCTTCCTCTCTCCTCCTCCTTCTCCTCCTCTTTCTCCTCCTCCTTCATTTACTTAATTTTTCCGTGAGAGCCTTGACCCACATTGGATTTTTACGTCCGGGACTTTGTCAGACCTCATCACCCTGGGTGACGACCGAAAGGTCGGAGGACAGATCGCATGCGCACATCCATCAGCATACTCAATGGCTCACGTACATGAAAGCTGTGTGACTGGTGAAAGAAAAGAATACACATATCACTGTAGATAATATAGAGTGAATAAACAAATTTTATGCATTGCAATCTGGCTCTTTTCCCTACTGAAACAAATAAGGTTTCCCTACTGAACAAATAAGGTCGACAGTGGCTCAGTTTGGGCATGTTATAGCGTTAGCAAAATAAAAAGTCTGGCTGCCAATTTTACTAAACAATTGAATCCGTGACAAATTACGTCCACTCCTTCTGATGTCGTGATTCTTGATATATCATATTCTAAAATACTTGTTTTGACATTTTCGATTTGAAATTTCGATAATCTAAGTCATGACAATGCCCCAGTCCTCAAACGTTCACAGTGAATAAAACAGAAGGCAGATGCACGACATCCTTCTTTTTATATATATTAATACAACGGCACCAAGACTTTAAATCAAATAAGTCAAAACGTCTTTATAGCGTGACCAATCACGTTCAGGTGATGTGTCATCTTTCAGCTGTTCTGGGCTATCATCGTGCCAACTATATCATTGGGCACATTGCTTTATTCCTTCTGGCCTATACAAATTTAATATTCGATAAGGTACACTTCTTGCATGTGAGTTTGACCCCAGGTTTGACCACAGGGGGCTGTCTACATGTCCGTCCCCAGGGGTGGGTAGGTTTGACAAAGTCAATAACGAACGCACCAGCAAGGTATAACTCAGTTATACCTTGCTGGTGCGTTCGTTATTGACTGTGTCAAATTTAATCCGGTGATAATCTGGTGAGAGCGTCCACAGATTAGTAATTTACCCTTGATTACTTTGGCTAATGAGGCACTCAAACTCATCAGATAATAGACGCAGCATGTTGATAAAACGTATACGCAAGATTGTCAAGGGCAGTGCTAAGTTAAGACCGAAACACCAAAGGTTGGTAGAATATATCTTTATTAGCGATATAACGAAACACCTACCCACCCCTGGGGACGGACATGTAGACAGCCCCCTGTGGTTTGACCCAGAGTTTGACCCACAGCGCCCTCTATCGTTAATTTGATGGAAACGGGGCAGAATATACAGGGCTATCATCATTGCTAAAAAGGTTTTGCTAGAGAGTGAGATTGTTTAATGTTTCTTGTACCGTGGACGAAAACGACAATTCTCCGCGCTGTGTCAATATCTTCGCACTGTGTAAAAATCTCCGCGCTGTGGGAAATTTATCTCCGTGCTGTGTAATCTCCCCGATGTCGGAAATTCTCCGCGCTGTTGAAGGGAAACCTAAGTCTAGGGAGTGTCACCATTTATCCCTTGTAAAATCCACCTTGAATAAAATGCAGCTCAAATTTGCCACATGTTTGCACCCACCAGCGACAGCGGCGTGACGAAGGAGACTTTGAAGTAGATGACATTTACGAAAATAAACTCGAAATCCCATGGGCGCGAAAGGGCTCATGGGAGGAGCGTGCGTGACGTCATCGGCGATACATGAGCGTGTGTGACAGTAAAAAAACAGAGGATAAAAACTGCAACAAGTTAAAACAAATGCAGTAAAATACTGACCGACCAGCGGGAAATAAAACACTTGCAAAGCACAGAGAATAAAAACGCAGACGTTTCGAGTGCGACACTGACGAAGGGTCGCACCCGAAACGTCTGCGTTTTTATTCTCTGTGCTTTGCAAGTGTTTTACTTCCCGCTGGTCGGTCAGTATTTTGCTGTATTTGTTTTAACTTGTTGCAGTTTTTATCCTCTGCGTTTTAGCAAGTATTATCTCTCGCTGGTCGACCTAATTTTTTACTGTATTATTTTTCACTTGCTGCAGTTTTAGCCCTCTTTTGAGGTCGCTTGTAATTTTTATCGTGTGTGACAGCTTACCGTAGCATTGGACTCGGAGTCTGTAACTGTCTAGTGCAGTTCTGCATGTTACAACTTTTTAATGCTCAGTAGAATGAAAAATGAATTAAGTGCAGTTGGGTGCAAAAACGACTAAAGGAAGAACAAAAACGGTGTTAGTTTTTACCGTTTTCCCACAGAGCAGCTCCTTCGAAGACAGTGGCTAAAGAAAGTCCGGCGAGTCGGAGGTAATAGGGCCTAAAATGTTAAAAACTGTCAAGATACTAAGTTATGTTCTGCACCTTTCAAAGGTCTGCAAAATCGCCGATATAAACCGATAAATATGGGCAATTTCGGGACTACACCTCAGCCTAGAACGACTTCTTGCCTATCGTTTCTTGGCACGCTGAGAAATAGCTGATATTTACCCTATAAATATCGGCAATTCCGAGACTCTAATATCGATACCAGACGATCATACTAGATTTCCTTGCACTGTGTCTCGGCACGCCGAGTCTTCAAAATCACCAATATTAACCCGATAAATATAGGCGATTTCGGACTTTAACTCTGATACTAGACGATACTTTGTCAAATCGTGGGTAAATATCCAATGTTTATCGGAGATTTAACCACCTAAGGGCCGGGAGCATTCGTTTTTACGGGGAGGGGGTCGGTGGAATTTGAGGGACAAATGAAAATGTAAGCTAACCCCCTCCAAATAAAATTTCTAAAATTGAACCCCCCTCAATTCATCAATTGTAAAATGTGACCCCTCAAAAAATCATCAGATTTGATTCATTAAACCTTCGCACCCTCATGGCCCTGGGCAGAAAAAATTAGGCCCTTCAAAAGTGTTTGCAAGAAAAAGAGCTACCCACCCCTTGAATTTTCATGCACAAAAAACAGCGACCATCCCCCAGATGTCACAGTCCGTATCAATAATATCTTAATTGAATTATAATTTCCCATTTGACCTTTGACCTTTCAAAGAATCCTTTTTGAACTTTACAAATAATCACTGGGTTAAATTGTCTTATTGGTTTTTCAGATCTGCTCCTTTAAATATATTCTCGTCACGTACATTTATATCAATTGCCAAACCTTTTTAAAACACTGATTTTAATAGCTAGTTTTGTATAATTGTAAAAAATACATTCAAAGTTTCCTCACATACCACAATTTAAAGAGAATCAACATTTTTGGTGACGTTCCAAAATCAAATTACTTGCACACACATGAACTTGTAATCGCCCTAGTCTAATCAAGAACGTTAATGTCAATAATCAAGAGTCTATAAAAACACAGATTTAGCTAGTTTTGTATTTAAAGGAAATTATTCATAG
Organism: Ptychodera flava; assembly: GCF_041260155.1. Classification (NCBI taxonomy): domain Eukaryota; kingdom Metazoa; phylum Hemichordata; class Enteropneusta; family Ptychoderidae; genus Ptychodera; species Ptychodera flava. The sequence goes on from NC_091943.1 coordinate 20,386,420, forward strand.
CTTCTCATAGACTACTCATAGATTTTGTATGAAGGACCAAGTAACATTTCTGTGAAATTCAAAAGTCAAATTTTTTCCATAACTCCATACAAACCTTTGTAAAATTTGACCCCCTTCCAATCATTGATTGCAAAATTTGACCCCCCTTAAAAACGGTTTCGTAAAAGTCAACCCCCCTGATTTCCACCGACCCCCTCCCTGTAAAAAACGAATGCTCCCTAACAGATCTGACCACCCGACTACCTCTGTCCGACTCTTAGTTCAAAAATAGCATCCATGGCCGGTAGTTAAGAATCCTGCATGTTTTACATTATTAAATTTATTCATGCAAGAAATACATTTTTACATTTAAAGCATTTTTTCATTAAATGTCCACACGAAACTTCATACACATAATTACTAGCGGGACTTCGTTGAAAGGACCGATCGGATAACATCGTGAGTTTCCGGGAGGGACTTGCACGAAATACATTCTTTACATGTAGGCTTTAAAAAAAATTACTTGACGATCGGGACTTGGACAGAGGACCGATCTGACATCATCGGGAGTTTTGGCTGGTCTTCCACGAAATACATTATTTACAGCGATAGACGATACTCATAACTGGATTGTCCATATCGCGAGTAAATATCCAATAAGCTTATATCGAAGATTTCATCACTTTACAGATCTGAGCAAGCACGACTTCCTCAGTTCGACCCCAACTTCGAAAAACGGACGATACTACAGATTTTTCAAATCGCGGTAAATACTTTCCGATATATATCGGAGATTTCGCAACCTTAAAGATCTGGCCAAGCTCGCGCGAAAACCAGCCTTGCAAACAAATGAACATCGCGATGTAACAGTCTGTAATTAACATTATTTCTAACAACCACTAGGCTATTTGCTATCGACGATGAACGTTTTCTATCATGTAAATATTTTTCTTTTTTCTCATCAGATTTGTTACATATTTCATAATTTTCTCTGGTTGCACTCCTCGATGAACGTCGACTTTAGAAGTTCGATATCGCGATGCTCTTTTGTTCATGTTGTTTGCAGGGCTGGTTTTCGCCCGAGTGCTCATGGGCTGAATCAGATTACAACCATTTTCAGTAATAGATAGCGAAGCCACTGCAGTGAACTGCAATAAAACTGCTCACACTAATTACGAACGCTTCCCCCGCATATAGGCCTAGAGAGAAAATTGGGCTCTGCGTAAATTTACAAGCGCAGCTAAGCACATCATGTACCTAAGCGAGGTGGGTGTGCTCGAAAAAGTAGATCAATGCAAGTTTTGGATTCAAAATCGGCTGTTTCGGCGGAGAAACTGCCGGCCGTATTTCCGAGGTGCTACCAGCGATTTTGTCTATGGCAGTCAGCCGGGCTATGGTGGGAGGCCGTATAACTCCGTAACACACAGCCATGCAGAGCTACGTTAAATGCGGCCATACCCTTCTCAGTACACACCCGTCGTACTGACATTTGTTTAGCAGTGCTGTTTCGTTTATGAGTGTTTTCTTTCGCTGTTTTCGCATTCTGGTAGCTAGCACTAAGCAAGCATATAAAAACTGGAAAATAACACCGACCGCACAACAACTCCGTGGATACGTACAGCTACCCTGTATCCCGCAGAAGAGTACGCGGGTGCTGCCAATGAATGAGCTGCAGCTGCGACCGGCCGCCCGTGCTGGTTGATCTCATTACCGTGCTCGAGCTTGACTGGTACATTTTATAACTAGCGAAATTTTGGTTTTTTTAAAATCTTGATGGTCGTAATGTGACGTTCATAAAATAATTTGTATATGTATGACATCTTTAACAATTTGAAAAAATGAAAGTTAAAGTTGGTGCTGTAGCAAAGCCTTTTTAGCAACATGATTGCCATGTATTCTGCCCCGTTTCCATCAAATTAACGATAGAGGGCGATTTGGGTCAAACTCTGAGTCAAACCAGGGTCAAACTCACATGCAAGAAGGGTACCTTATCGAATATTAAATTTGTATAGGCCAGAAGGAATAAAAGCAATGTGCGCAATGATATAGTTGGCACGATGATAGCCAGAACAGCTGAAAGATGACACATCACCTGGACGTGATTGTCACGCTAAAAAGACGTTTTGACTTATTTGATTTAAAGTCTGGTGCTGTTGTATTAATATATATAAAAAGAGGGATGTCGTGCATCTGCCTTCTGTTTTATTCACTGTGAACGTTTGAGGACTGGGGCATTGTCACTGACTTAGATTATCGAAATTTCAAATCGAAAATGTCAAACAAGTTTTTGAATATGATATATCAAGAATCACGACATCAGAAGGAGTGGACGTACTTTGTCACGGATTCAATTGATTCAACTGTCGCTAAAACTCAACATCGAAACCCAATATATGCTATTTGCCATGCCGTAATGCCGGCGGCAATTTTGTACTTGACAGCTTAACAAATTTAGGGACTCTCTTGTCGGGCTTGCCCTGTCTTTGTTTATCGGGAATCGCGGTAATATATCGCAAACTAGTGACTGCTCTAAATTTGTACCAGAATGTTCACCAACGGAAACTTTCACCCTTAGAAGGGATGAACACATCGGAGATGCTACAATCTATTTTGTTAACGTTGACTTGCTTTCTTGCCTATCTGAGATTTACTAGGACCTCAGTGGGTGGCGTCGTCCAGGACTCTCTCAGCTCTTTATTCGCTATGCAGCTCTGATTATTTTCTTTCGCATAATGACGCGCCCTCAACGGTCTTTTAAGGAAGGCTCAATGAATCTGGCTAACGCGATAACGAAATGCCGTTGATGTGATTCTCTCCTTTGCTACTCGACTTTAATCTTCAACTAAAGCCATAAGTGGATTTACAATAATGCCGATGTCGTATGTTTTCGTAAGTTCGTCAGTATCGATGCTTGAAGTCGAATGAATACTTTGTTTTTCGTCAGAAACTGCTCGAACGAGTTGTTCAGTCGAGGCGATAACTCGGCGTTGGTGATTGAATCGGTGGCAATGGCCACTGTTCTGGTGGAGAGACATTACAATTGAAAGTTGCAAAAGAATGGATTCGGGAAGGCAGTTAACAGATATGGGCAATATTCTTTATAATACTATACAGAGATAGGGAGAGCGTAGCTACAGGCACATGCCGACACTCTTGTCTGCGCACTTCTCCCCTACTCCAGCAGCTCGCTCAGCAACAGTGCGTTACCAGCCTCAGGCTGGCGACGCCAGCTTGCTAGGCCAGGCTACTCAAAATCATGTTAGAAAAGGGCAATGGTGTGTAGCCAGCGAGAGTCAATGTTCAAGCCTGAGTTATAAAAAATGTTTAATATATCATACTCAGTTATATCACAGTTAATAAATCAATCGATTGCTTGCTAGACCTGTGCTATTATAGTGTCCACACACTGCAGGACCTTGAGGGAGTTGAAGTGTATCACTTTGCTGTTGGTCATCGCTAACAGATCCAGTGCAATAAATAACACCTTTCACATCAGTGAACATGACAAAACATGGCAAAAAATCAACAATCCACAGATAGGAAAGCTACGAACTCAATGTTTGAGACAGCGAAGCAAAAAAGCCAAGTTGTAAGGTCACAGATTGGTCAAGGTGACCGCATGATCTCTGGAAAGGGCAATTGACACAATTACATCTCAAAGAATATAGCTGCAAGCAGCAGTGACGGGGCCCAATCGATATATATGTGTTCAAATCGTCAAACGTGTCACACAGGTCAAAGGTCATCCTAGTCATGTGACATTTTGGCGGAAAACTTTGCTTCCTTAATCATACCTGCCCACCAAAAATCCAGATCTATACCTCTATTGCCTACCCTCAAATTAGATATGCACATAATTAATCAGGTAAAGGATGTGGCGCCATTCAAAGGTCTAGTCCATATCCAACCAAATATGAAGAGTATAGCACTTGAGGTTACTAATTTATAGCCAAGACTCTAGAGAAATACTAGGGTCTATTGTGAAAGCGATGTCGAAGGTCAGCCTGATCACGTGACATTTTGTCAAAATAATTTGCTGTCATTCCTATCCGTAGGTGCCAAAGATCAGACCTCCAGCTCTACTATTTGTCTGGCTCAGAATTAGATATTTGCATAATTAATGAGATACAGGGTGTGGTACCGAAAGGTCCTCCTTCTTAAAGAATATGAAGGGTGTAGCACTTGTGATTACTGAGTTACAGGCCTATTTGTGAAATCGAGGTCATAGGTCATCCAGTTTGTCAAAAAATTGGCATGTTTCTATGATAACTAACATTTACGATAATGTTTGGAAATGAACTAGTGATGGGCCGCAAAGTACTATCCTCACAAGGGTTTTTACCAATTTCTCATAATTTCGCCAGTGTTGAAAATCTGTTCATTTCGAAAGGGACTAAAAAGAGTTTCACATTAAAAAAAGTTTGAACATTGTCTGTTAGCCCATTATCTATTTTCTATTTGACATATTTCTATTAGCATATCGACTGGCCGCAATGCACCGCGGATTATGCACCGTTCTGCTTCTTCCCTAGGAAGACCATAGTTGATGATATCAGTTTCATTGGCCAACACCTCAGCTGTATCGCTGTAATAGACAGCGCCCTCGACGGCATTTCTAATCATCTTACTCAGATCCAGTGCTAGTGACAGTCGGCGAAGTGTTACCAGGTCAAAATAAAGCTACTAGTACAGAGATCGGACGCAGAAACCATGGAGATCATCATCTTCTTGCTGTCATCACTCGCGTATGCCTCTGCCTTCGTCTGCTGCCCTCCGACAAAATGGGAGGGTCAATTTGGTGAGTTCGGCGGCTATGTTACCGATAAAACAAAGGAGAATGCAGTCTACAGCAGGGCGCTCTCAATCCATGTAGATTCAGACATCCAAAAATTGGCTTATGTGGGAGTAAAGCCGAAAAACTACAAGTTAATACAGGACTATAGTAAGGTACGTTTCTTTTATCTTTTGAATTCCTGAACCAAATCTGACCAACCAGAGCCGGGGTTTGCCAGGTGCACTGAGATTTCCCGTGGAACTCGGTCAACGTCTCCTTGGAGACCCCACTGTAGTGTTACACCGTGCTCATGTACGAAATACTCGGTCCATATCGCTTCGTTGTGCACAAAGCCATTTAAAGAGAATAAAAAAATATGACTGTAAGACGGGGAGCTTAATTTTACTCGGCGAAAGGATGTATCAGTGATTATTTTCTAAACCCACAATCGGCTGCCAAATCGCCCTTTCACTGACAGGTTAGCAACGCCTTTCCGAATTCGAGTAGCTATAAGATTTAATGCAAGGTCATGCAAGGTGCAAAAATTCTTGACGTTGTGACCCATGCTTACATGTACGCCACCACACGTGACTAGGTAAGTACTGGCAACTAGAAATTTTTCGAAATTATGTCAAGGCTCTATTGATTTACAGCTTTCAATTTTGGTCAAGATTTCCCATTTCTGATCTTGCATATTTGTATGATCCATGCATGACTTTGCATCCTGAGTTTTCTGAGATACATTTGCACTGCACGCCAAACAGTGGCGACACTCATAAAAAAACGCTGTCACAAGCAAATTCGCATAGCAGACGCAAAGCAATATAAAATGACCTGGATTTCGATACTCAAGGGCTAGATAAAGTCAGATACGCCAAACGATATATGTATATCATTTGGCTAATCTGACCTTACCTGACCCCTATCTTGACTATTCTTTGATTTGACCACAGACCCTCGAGGGTCTATGATTTGACCGGTCGTTATTTGAAACAAAGAATATTTTTTGTGAAAGAAGTTCGCAACCACTGCCGTTTCCAACGCACATCCGACCAAGTAATAATGGCGAAGGGAACTTAAGGGGTGAGGATAGGAGGAACAGACAAACCGACACGATATGTTTTTTTTCGACTGCTAACTACGAATTCTACTTTGTTCACAATTTTAAGGCTTTTTATCCATACATGGTGTGTAAAGGTCAAATTAACATAAAATTCACTTCTCTAAAAGTAAACTGTCATGATGTCAGGTGTGATGTCAAAGTGGTCAGTAGACTTTGTTCAATTCATTTGCAACAGTTTCTTTAGTGACTCTTGTACTTCATATAACGCATATACCTTGATAACAGCAAGGCTAATACGCACCGTCCCTCTGTGGCTTTCGTTAGTCTTTTGCACTGTAACCCTTGCAATACACCCAGAAGTGGTACCCGACGATTTGCAGCCAGGCGATCGTACCTTTGAAAGATAATGTCGAACAATCGAAGCGCCTTTCTCGTTGCAAGTGTCTGGAAAGGGTATCAGATGGGGTTTTAACCCCAAACGCGCACCTAACTTCCGCTCGGAGGCTACTATGAAGGATTATTCGACTTGACAAAGAACTGTCTACGGAAAGTACTGGGTCGCACCTTCGTATCCGTGGACGAACTGCAGACTATCGTCGACAAAATATTGAACGGTCGTCCATTGACGTACGTTTATATCTCGCGGATCCGCAACCACCATCACCAGCACTTTTGTTCCATTGACGCATGTTGACACCGTCCTTCTACAGACAGCGATCGACACGGATGAAGTAACTGATCAGAATTTCGCACCAATCACACCTATAGCGAGGTTAACCTACGCGCTGCCATACCTGGCCAATCTACACCAAACCTTCTGGAGAAGATGGTCATCAGAATATATTTATAGCACTCCAAGAACTCATCTTTTCATTTCCCGACAGTAATGATAACAATTTACATAAGCAAGCCTAGTCCACGCTTTTCTACAATGTATACACATGTAACAGGATCGGAACTAAATTGGGATAATTGGATAGTGAACTAATGTCGATTTAATCTACAAATATAAGTTCATCTGCTTTTCTCTTTAAACAATGCACTTTCTTTTATGAGTAATTTCCAATACTGCCACATCCGGCTATAGTATACCCGACACTTTTGAGAAGTTTGAAAAATATAAAGATCCAATTCTCCCAAATTAGTTCCAATCGTGTTATCTGCAACATATGCTTTTCAGTCGTAAATACCGATAACATACTGGATTTGCCCTGAAAGTCATGGTCGGTGTCGTCTGATTCACTGTCAAATCAGCAATTCAACGGTTTGAAAGAAAAACCAGAGGACAATGAAGCTGAACGCAAGTTTTGGGAAATCAAAACTACGGTTAGGTCCTAGGCTATTGAATTCCAACTCTGTTGTGCTAACTCGAAGATTGTGTTTTATTGTTGTTACAAAATTTCCTGCGTCCGTCGCATATGTTTTCATCGCGTTTCGTCTTCTTTATGCCTTTATCTGTATTTTCTGTAGAAATTACAATACGCCATTGAGGAAGGCATGTGTACGAAGTCAGCGCTACAAGGAACCATTCTAGATGACGTATGCATCCCCGGTAAGCATGGTGGATTAATATTTTGCTGGGCCAGGCGTATACTTGAGATGCGTACAAATTATTAACCACGACGGTGTAAACAAATGATGACATGTTTCCTGAAAATTTTATTATTCTCACTTGGTTTTTGATATGTTGTTAGATTTTTCTTCTCCCGGTTGAAGTTTTCAAGGAGACAACTTTCATTTTCTCATTCATGGAAATACTAGTAGTCTCCTCCGCAGTCAACTGCAAAGAAAGCAACCGTATCTGTCCGCCATGTCTGTCGTTTGTCCATTAGTCAAAAGTAACTTAATTCTTGTTTTGCGTCCACGCGCTAGTACGCTTTTTGGAATTTTTAGGGGAAAACACATTCTTTTCTTGCAGAATATTTCATTATTTGTAACGTTCAGGCTATGACGTTCGGATTTGCGACAAAACCAGTGCTGTTTTGCGGCATTTTGTGGCCGAAAACGGTATCATCTGGAAGCAAATAGTTGCAGGAGTGTGCTTGTTGTATGAAAAAATATCGAATGCGGGCAAATTGTGTTTAATTTATGTTTCTGCAATTTGTAACCGCTTAACAGCCTATATCGGACGCAAAACAGAGAATTTACTTGCTTTGGCTTTAATACTGATACTGGGGTGGGCGGGGATGGACAGAGTCAGTGCTAATAGTGTTTGTAGGTACTAGTAACAAAATGGGCGAAAGAACATGTTAAATTTTTTGTGAGATTCATGTATCCGCCGATCGAATATTACCACTTGCGGCAACACGATCTTGGTATAGTCGTGATTGTTTTTTATATCAGAACGTGCTGTACACGTCGCAACAATGGCACACTTCGATGGTGAACTGATCGCCGATAGCTACATGTTTGACACCGTGCTGTATGATGTAAACGTGAGTTCAATCGCCGTGGTCGAACGATCATTGTGCACTCCTTTCGGTATCCAGGGATTAGCTAAGGCACAAGATGGTATGTATATTATTCCGTTTTTATTTCTTTATTTGTTTTCCTTTCCTCAAGGTGAGTGTTCATTCTAGAAGAAGTGTCCCTATTCTTATTTTGTTAATATTACATGCCTCGTATATCGAACGTCGCGCGCTCAATGACAACTCTTCGATGACGTCAGGGCCGTATAGTCACCATTGGACTGAAAGTGAACCGCAGCTATTTTCAACTTGACAACTTTTCTATGTAAAAATGTCGATATTTCACGTTTTGCGCAGTAAATCCGGTTTTGGAAAATTTTGCAGAAAAAAAATTGATAAACCGCATAACAGTAGTTTAAATATATCATTGCGCCATTCGATGATGAAAATCGTTCCAATGTTAACGGATTTTCGTCTAAGGTAGAAATAAAGTATTGGATTATCATTTGCCAATAATCTAAATATTTTGAGTGAAAACTGTGTAAGAGAAGCATGTTAAAAAACATTATAGCCCAAACATTGGACAATGTACCCTCGGGGCAGGAGACCATTTGCCTTCCTTACGTCGGGCAAATGGTCACCTACCCTCGGGCACATAGTCCCATGTTTAGGCTATAATATAGGAATATTCACTTCCGCTTAAAGTCAACATTTTACTCAAAACTGGTTAAAATCAGATGTAGCGTACGGCGACGTCGTTATTTATGCGATATTCTTTTGCTGTCGTCTGTGTCGCCTTAATCAGATTGCATTTTTCCATTCTACCAATGCTGCACATAATCTTGCTCCAGTCGAAAACAAAACTTGCTTTTGTACACCGAAATAGAAAGAGGCCATGGCATGCATGCATGCATGCATGCATGTATGTATGTATGTATGTATGTATGTATGTATGTATGTATGTATGTATGTATGTATGTATGTATGTATGTATGTATGTATGTATGTATGTATGTATGTATGTATGTATGTATGTATGTATGTATGTATGTATGTGTGTGTGCGTGCGTGCGTGCGTGTGTGCCTGCGTGCGTGCGCGCATGCATGCATGCATGCATGCATGCATGTATGTATGTATGTATGTATGTTTGTATATATGTATGTATGTATGTATGTATGCATGCATGCATGCATGTTTGTTCAGAGCCTAATTTATTTCTTCACTAAATTACGGTTTATGTTTTCTTTATTTTGTAGTGAAAACCATTTATAGCGGGGCATTTTTCAATATAACCACCACTATCGAAGACCCAAGCGTTTTCGACGTCCCTGCAATCTGCGCCGTTCCCGTCAAGGTAAGAAGAATCTAAATATTTGTCGTACGAGGGCGATGCATATCACTCGCTTCAAGGGAGTGCCCCGCGATGGATCTTTCAGATTTCTGTATTTCAGTTTTCTTCAATTGGACAGAGTCGACGTGCGAAAACTTTCACATCAAAAAAGAATGACGTAGAAAGTTACCCTCCGAAGTTCCAGCCTGTCTATTCTCAGTGCTTGCTGAATGAGTATCACAAAAATGTGTCACTGAATGGCATGGAAATAATTGATACGTATCTGAAAACAAAAAACCGGCGATCTTCCTTCAAGAAAATACGCACTTAGAAATATAAGGTTTTTTTCCAAACTCTTGCTCATATCTTGCTTGAGGAATCTTGGTGCCAAAGTCCTTATAATTAAAAGTAACTAACTGGGATGATCTTGCAGTATATATATGTGAAAACTTTGACGTCCACTAGCTCATACTCTATGAAAGGAAACTGAACATATGGGCACACAGACTGTCGAATAGAAAAGAAGTGTCTCCCTCGAGCTCAATGCTTGGCAATACATTTTCTCCAGCTTACCCAGTCAGTCACGTGGTGCCTTCATTACCACAACTTATTTAGACGAAATTTTATTATTTTATTTTCAGGAAAGCGGAGATTCCATCCCAGGATCGCAGTTCATTAAAGCTTTGCTCAGTGAGTTTGAATTTAAACGACGGCTTTCCAATTAAACATATGTAGCCGGGCGGATTTTCGTAAAGTCACATCTTTACCACGGCAATATTGGAATGTTTTCATGTTGGAAAGTTATTCAAGAATTCGTACATAGAAAGTAGAAATAAATACAGGTTTGATACAACCATCTGCTTTTCAGTATTTCCATTTATTGGACAATAACATGTTAGTTTTATAGAGACGAGTGGATTAATTTTTGTTCCCGAATAAAATTAGTTATCAACAATGACGTGGAGCAATACCCACGTACAAGAACGCTTTTGTCAAGTTGAGTCGTATTGCTGAAACCGTTGGGCACGGAGAATCAATATGGATGATCAGCATTCTCTTCATGTTAGATATCAGGAAATCTCAAGGGTACCTATTGCTGCATTTTTTTGACTTTGCATGAGCGCCCTCAATTCCAAACCAGCCGAATAATACTCAGTTTATACTAAACGTTGAGAAATGAGAAATGCATGACACGCAATAGAGATAATATGCAATATGCGGTGATCGTCACCCCCAAAGCGTCCCCAGGCTACGTAAGCTTACCCTCGAAAAACTCACCACGTTTATTATGCATTTCCCCCTTTCATCGAATTATAAAAAAGACATGGATTAACAAGACCTAATACTGCATTACGAGATTTAGAGATAAACTTAAAAGAATGCTTGTGTCGACATCGTGGACTTTCCACTGAGACTGAAGACAAAAGAGCTTTACACCGATATATAGTTATAGTATATATTATAGTATATATTGTAATAGTCTCCTGTATGGTGTTAATAAGACTCAGCTGGATCGCCTACAATCACTTCAAAATGCTGCGGCTCGTCTCGTCTCCCGGACTCGGAAATTCGATCACATCACACCTGTTCTCATTGATCTTCATTGGCTGCCAGTTGGTGCTCGCATCAAATTCAAAATTTTGTTAACCACCTATAAAACCATTCATCGCTTCGCACCACTGTATTTAATCGATTTGCTTGAAATTTACACCCCAGTGAGAGATCTCAGATCAGCTGACTCTTTGCGGTTGGTGCCACCTCATGGAAACTTTAATAAGACATAGGGCAGAGAGCATTCTCAGTTTGTGCACCTGCTCTGTGGAATTCGCTGCCGCCAGTGATTCGCAACGCCAGATCTGTGGACTGTTTTAAACGTCTTTTAAAAACTCATCTGTTTAATCAGTGCTATTTGTGATTGAGTTTTTAGGATCATCATCTTCTGTTGGTTTTTTAACTGGGACTTTTTAACTGGGATTTTTTAACTGGGATTTTCAATTTATTCTGCTGCTTTCGTAATGATTTTTATCACAGTCTTTTGTTTTATTTTATTTTTATCAATTAATTTTTTACATTTTTATCACCGTCTTTTGTTTATTGAAAGAGAATGGTACAGGTGTTGATAGATTTTGACATTGTTTGTTTTCCTTTCTTCTATTGCTGTTGCTGGTTTTAGTATTTGTTTGTTTCTTTTTTATAATATGTAAATCGCACTGAGACGTATGTGTAGTGCGTGTAAGAAATAAATATTATTATTATTATTATATATACCAATTCACATCTGGTGACGCAAGTGCCAATCAAAGGAATTCTCTTACGTAACGATTAGATAGTGATTATATGCTAATCTTCCAGACGCACATAAATCGTTCATTCCTCATTGCTTGTCCAACTATTATATTATTTTCATAGGTCAGTTTATCACAATGGATGGCATTGTGCAATTGCTTATCCAAGGCAGCGGAAGAATATCGTTCCTTTTTTTGCGAGCGATAAAATTTCAAGAACACATTTATTATGATGAATGATTTATTACCACAAGCATTTATCATGACGTTAACAAATTATTCCAGTAAGTAAACCGTTTAAACGGGAACAAAATGATCGATAAACAACTGGGCAATTTTTTAAATGGAAATCATCTATCAAAGACCGGAAAGTGTCGCCACTGAGGGCGCTGCGGACATGTCACCACGGAGGACGTCGCTTTTAATTTCGATAACAATCAGATGCGAACCATATTTTCGATATTTTTTATCGTCGATATTTACATTGAGGACAGATGCAATATCTCCAGATCGTGCCATCTTGCAGTAAATCTAACCGGCCGAAGAAGATAAGTCGATATGCAGTACAAACTTTGAATTGACCTGGGACCTTCTAACTTTACCCATGGTCACATATTTCTGCAGTGGTCCGTATTGAAAACGCTGACATTCTCACCATGAAGTTCTTGTTGGTTCTTTGCGTCACTGTCGTTTCGACCGTGGCTTACAAATGTTGCGTTCCCAAGCAGATGGAGGGGAACGTTGGTCATTTTGGCGGATACTATCAAGACGGGAGTGGCGGTGGGGTGATCACTGGATTGACAAGGGTGCATTACGACTTCTATGCCGAGAAGATCGCCACAGTTGATTTCGATAATCGAATAATCAACGACTTTAACACGGTAAGGCAAGTTCAATCCTTGACCATATATTTGTAAGTACACAGATGTCCTTATGAGCAATATACGGTGCCCTCGATACTAAAATATCGGCATCATAAATAATAACACAAATTACTTTGAATTTAAAGTTATATATATATATATATATATATATATATATATATATATATACATACATACATACAATCATACAATCACACAGACAGACACACAGACAGACACACATACGGCGTGCTGTTTAGTGGGAAAGTTTGGATCATATCAACTTAACATACGAGCAAATGCATGGTGGGAAATTTCGCTTGTAAGTTTATTTTAATGTCAGCCTCACATTGGTATCATCATTTATGCTGTTGTAGATAAATATATCTGTCGACAGATGGAATCATCCCAGATTCGTGTTTGAATGTATGTCGGATGGTTGCGCTCCCAATGCCTTTGTATTGGAAGTAAGCTATTTCATATCGTGAGAATCAAATCAACGATTCGGACTAGGCTTCGGAACTAATACTGAACCTGCAAGGACACAGACGTTTCTCGATTGATGGGGGCGCACTTCAACGAATTTCACGCTGTTTCGTAAGTCACTCTATTGTTTACAACATACAAGACTGGACGTTACATCTCTTCCTGCCTCTCTCTGTCTCTCCCTCTCGATATCTGTCGGTCGTCTGTTTCTCTCTGTGTAACACACACAAACTCTCTCTCTCTCTCTCTCTCTCTCTCTCTCTCTCTCTCTCTCTCTCTCTCTCTCTCTCTCTCTCTCTCTCTCTCTCTCTCTCTCTCTCTCTCTCTCTCTCTCTCTCTCTCTCTCTCTCTCTCTCTCTCCACAGAGCACACAGTACATCATAGTTAAAGAAGAACATTGCTGGAAGGCAGAATTGCCCGGCACCTACGACGATTTTACTTGTATCCCAGGTTATCTTTCTGATTCGTTAGAACAGATTCAATAATGTGCATGTATATTCACATTCCAAAAATAATAATATACAGTGCAGACCTTAGTGAGAAGGATAAGTACCGGTAACAATTAAAACAGGATTTCTAGTCGGAGACTCGAAAAATCATGAACAAAAGTATTATTATGATTATACAGACACTGTCCAAAACGAAAGAGTGGTTCAAAATTCTAGGCGTTTCCTTTTCAGATAATGCAATTGACCTTGGACCGCTGGTACTCGGAATTGACGTGCTCTATGGTAGAACGTACGGCGTACAAACGACCTTTGAAGACACCAATGTCACCCAGTACGTCACTGTGACAGAAGATGACTGTGTCACCGTTGTCGTGGACTACATCTCCAATGGCCCTGAGAGTAACCTACCAATTCTGTTTCTAAAAAGCCGTTATGTTTATATAATTGCATTTGAATTTCTTACAATGATTCTTTAGCGTTGAACGGATACATGCGAAGGAAATGAGAGTGGGACAAGAATCTGAATCTGAAATTCTAAACTGTTTATCGTTATTATTTTTTTTCTCGCGCGCGGTGTTCATTACTCGTTGAAGAAATGCAATATGCTACACGAAATCAGCTACTGTCGGATTATTTGAGGATACAGTGAATTGTCAAGTTACTCTTAGTAATTATGTTTGATTCAGTGATTTTACTGCCGAGTTCAGTTACATTATCCCATATCGCACATGCGCAGTTAACTAAAGGGCCACTATCGCTGTAACTGTTGATGATTTTTCAACTTTGCATTTACATAGATTGAAAGTGTTTTTCTCTGCTGGAGCTCCCTAACACATGTTGAAATACCAACTATTTGGCTTGTCAACACAGCGTCTACAGTGTGTTGTATTGTATACTCAACTAATCAACTTAAAGCTGGATACTATGTATCTGAATATGTTTTGGGAGTAGAACAAGCTGTGGTTAGCATTGAAAACAAAATTTGCCATAGATAACAAAAAATATCAAAACGTTCATCAAAAGTTACGCTACCCATCCCTTAGACCGGAAGATCCGTCGCTCGAGGACGCTTCCTACGCTCCCCGAGCGACGGATCTTTAAAAAAAAAACCTAATTATCCAAGCATTGCAATTCGTGGTCGTTAGTCTGAACTTCTACTTTCAAGATCGACTCAAAACTTTTTTTTTCTTTTTTTTACTTTTTGTCGTCCTACAGCAACGCAGATACAGTGCATAGGGTTCTATGATTTCACTTTGGGATTCAAAGACCCCTCCGTGTTTGATGTTCCTGAGATCTGCAACGGCGTTGAAACAGTTGCAGCTAAGGTAGGTACGCGATTCAACATAGTCGTCACTTCAATTTTTAAAGGTAGGAATGCGTCTTGGAGACAGATATTCTGATTCCCACAGTTTTACAATTACTGTCTTTGGCCTACCACTTGTATGGCTCAAAGCTCAGGGAGTAAATAAAGTTTTCACCGGCCCTTTTTGTAAAAATTGAAAAATTTACTCTCCCCCCCCCCACCCCCCTAGAGCTTACACAGAGAAGGCGGCCATTTCAAATTTAAAGCGTCGCGATATACAGGCATTGGGTAATTTGTGTCTCTAGTGTCCAATTTTGTGCGGTTACCCCTGATTTTAATTATTGATTTCGAAAGGACATGGTTTAAATTCCCTCATGGATAGTTTCAGCAAAAGTTGAAGTCTTTCAAAATCAGGCACGTAGTACCTTAACGGTCACCTGTTTTTAATAGTCAATCACATATTTTACACGAGTGGCCGCTTTTTAAAAAAGGCGCCCCAACGACCAGCCATGGCATACTTACAGCTTTGGCTTTGTCTGCATGTCCCTTGACGTATCAAATATGGAGGATCGACAGCTACAGGTGTTACGGGGTAGTACGCTGAGCCCCGCCTCCTTTACCATATATGGAATATGCAAATTTACGGTGACCGGCCTTTAATCTGTTAATGGTATACAGTCACCTGTAATCTAAATATGCCCATATATGGTCAAAGGGGCGTTCCTTGGTATTCAAAATGCCCATGTGAGGGCGCTGACTTAAAAAAAACAGCCACCTGCTTAAAATCTGTGATTGGTTAGATTTTCTCTTTCCATGGTAACTGTGGCAAAATTGGAAGAGGTGACAGTATACCTTTAAGGGAAAACCATGTTCGCTAACCTTTTTGATGAGGTGAACTCTATAAAAGCATGTCCTGTGGCATATTTAAGCATAGCAGTAATGATTTTTTCTTTTTCTTTTTCTTTTGGTCTATTCATTGACAAAAGGATGCACCGAAGCTTGGATCCCATATTATGCAGTGGATCAGAAGAACCGGATATCAGTAGATAATCTTAGCTGACCGTTACCAAGGAAACCTTTACATGAAGAAGTAATGACGTGATCTTAATTATGTCCATATGTTATGCACTGTTTTTCTTCGTGGATTCGAATTTCATTTTGTTGTATTCATTATACTAGATTAAAGTTCTCCAGAGCAAATATGTAAGTATCTAATTTTTGGAAGAGTCCCGCGGTTGGATATCTTGAGATAGAACGGTTATAAAATAATGTACATTATAATGTGCAGAATTCTTCATAGCGGAGCAATAACGCTGTGCGACCTATTTTCTCATTAACGGACGAATAGACAACATCGCCTGACAACTTAATCTGTTCTCTCGTCGCGTGAGTCATACTTCTGCATGATCGGCCGTGTCGATTTCAAAACTTGGTGCAATTCTTTGCGTACATTTCGCAATCGATAGTCAATCTTAAAGGTATACAGTCACCTGTAATCTAAATATGCCCATATATGGTCAAAGGGGCGTCCCTTGGTATTCAAAATGCCCATGTGAGGGCGTTGTTTTTAAAAAGCGGCCACCTGCTTAAAATCTGTGATTGGTTAGATCTTCTCTTTCCATGGTAACTGTGGCAAACTTGGAACAGGTGACAGTATACCTTTAAGCTTAGGAAGATAATACGCATGTTATATTTGTATATGTTTCAGTGTGTGGTTCTTCCACGTCTGAATATAACTATGTGAACTTTTGATAGTTTTACCACCGAAGGGGCCAATATGACAGGCTAAAGAACAAGTGCTATATGCCATTTTGTTGGAATAAATTTATTTTTAAAAAAGAATGTAAAATTTCGTCAAACACAGAATGCAATTAGATCATTCCATCATTCCATAAAATTAGTACAAAAATAACGTAAAAGCTGGCTCAAGAATATTGTCTGTCCTTGAAAGTCGGCATAGTCCCTATTAAGGAGAAGTTACCATCGCCATGAAATATTTGATGATTCTCTGTGTTATGGTCACTTAGACCTTGGTGTACAAAAGTTGCCACCCGAGGCAGATAGAGGGCAACATGTGTCAGTTTGGCGGTTACTACCATGACAAAACAGGGCGGCATGATTGCCTTACAGTAAGTCTGTAAGTTTTCTTTCCCTGCCACACTGTTTGCTGTCACACTGGAATGATACATTACTGTAAACTAAGAATTCTAACTGGTCGAAGAAATAATTATAAGGAAAAACAAACTTGCCACTGTGCATGCAATGTCCTATATGGAGGATAGTATTACAATGATACCAGAACCATGAGAACTGAGATGAGATGAGATAGCTGCAATGTGTTATGGGTAACCTATTTCACAAAGAGATCGTTTCGGTTAGGACAACCAGCACCATCGCTTCTACTGTAGATAACTTTATCAACCAAACCGATGGAATCGTCCCAGAGCCATGGTGGCGCTGTTTTAGTTGCCATACACGGCCGATGCTTTGAAACGGGGCTTCATAGAATCACCGAGGTGAAATCTTTGTCTGAAGTCAAACCTTCACTCCACGCGTTAGATGGCATGGTCGGTACAATCTTTGCGACTTGTATAGTACAAGACGTGGATCTCTTCTGGCTTTGTTCCGGAGATGATGTATATTGCAGTTGCAATGTGAAATGTGAGTAATGTGCACTTTTCTTCAAAAGCATACAGTATCTATCGGTCAATATCACGTCAAATGAATTGCTTAAATCAAGTTGGATCCTATATTTGGAATATAGCTATATCAAAGTGGTTTTGATTAGTCATAAGATCTTAAATGTTTCCGTTTGAAATACCATCGTTCCAAAGTTGTTACAACGCTCACTTTGAAACAAGCAACGATGGTCGAGGAACGCTTGTCCAGCGCGCCAGACGTTTTTCAGGGTTGTGCTAACTGTGAGGTAATATCAAAAGATAGAATACATGTATATCAAGAAACAACTGAAGCTCTGAACACAAGACTGGTTATTTTGTCTAAGTGCACATCTCCCTGTCGCTTTTACCCCAAGACTCAAACCCGAACTTACTATCGCCAAGGTCGTATGATCCCACTTATGATCTGTGGAAAGCAAATACAACTAAACTGACGTCAGAACATAACAGTATATCTACCTCTTAATTTGGCCTCTGTTTCATTTTGTTCAGATTTATTCCGAGATCAAACTAAAATGCCAGGTTTATGCACAACGTATATCCCAATGTAGAGGGCGCGATCACTGATTCAAGAAGTAGGGTGCAAATGTATATTTTTAAAATATTTTTAGTGACATGCGCTATCTTAAATCGTATGATATGTTTTATCTCCAAGTTTCAGGTTTACGTTAGTTCATATCTCGTGTTTTTAAATTCTGCAATACATGAAAAGAGAGTTTTCAGAACGTCGACGATGAAGTTTGCCTTATTAATCTGCGTGGTCGTTACTTCGACCGTGACCGTGGCTTACAAATGCTGCCATCCGAATCAACTGGAGAGCACGATGGTCCAGTTTGGCAGCTACTACGATACTGAGCGAGGGGGCAATGTAGCCACTGATGTTTCGACCGTACACTACGACTTCTACGCCGACAAAATAGTCACAATTGATTCCACTACGCGAATAATCAACGATTTCACCTTGGTAAGTTGTGTTCGTTAAGGATAACAATGTTGTGTTGTGCTGTCGATAAATGTCTAGAAGTTTAAGACAACAACGTGAAAATTTACCATATTTTCTTTAAAAGCAGCCCTCGGCTTTAAATTTGCCTGTGTCGATTTTTTTATATTCTCGCATGCTTGCATGTCGTAGTCCAACTACATATAGTAGCACGGCAGTCATCGGTTCGTTGACAGTCAAGAGAAGTGCCGTAATTTCATACTTTACCACACGCTCAAGGTAATACGCGCCACGAAATTGAGACTTAAATTTTTGCTTAAACTTTCCTCAAGGAATCTTTCAACCATTCACTTTCAAAATCAAGAATAAAAATCGGGGTAACCGTGCAAATTTTGGTACTAGAGACACAAATAATCCATGATTTACCGATATTTAAATTTCAAAACGGCCGCCATCCCTGTGCTATCTCTATGGAGGAAAATAAAATTTTCGAATTTCGAAAATCTAAGCCGGTGAAAAGTTTTCTTATACCAAGAGCTGTAAAAAGTGGTATATCAGAAAAGAATTGTTAAAGTTTGAGAGTCCAAATATCTGTCCCGGGGGCGCGTTCTACCTTAAAGAGTAATTGTAGGCTTGATTATTTGTGTGCCCTGCAACAATGCTGACAGGGAGACTCTTGTTCAAAATTTCGGAAGTAATATTTCAGCCCCTTTGCGGGGCAAACACGTATAATTTCTATGGTTTCGAAGCAAATGACGTCACTAGTGTCAGTTTTATCGTTTTGTCAACCAATCATCACTGATAAGAGCCCTCTGGTAGCATCGCTATATTGTGCCCCCATATTAGGTGGGCTACTCTTGCGGTTTTCTGCCTGGAAACCTATATCACCTGTGTTATTAAAACTTAGCGATGTATCGAAATACATTGTTCATCCGGGTGTTTTTGTTCAAATTTACAGTCCTGCTTTCTAGCGCGAGGTCGTCCATGCATTGTAGTACAGGCGACCTACTGTCACATCGGACATCAGATACGCTTTATCAACTAGACAGCTGTAAATATTCCATGATGTTGAGATGTGTGGGTTATATCGTCACGGAACTTGTAATGTCCGGTACGCATAGGGCAGAACTATACGTGTCGGAACTAGGATGCAACGTACAGGACCCATCAGACTACGTGCATTGACCCGACAATGTAGCTCACATCTTGCACATCAGACGATGATGTGAATGTAGAATATTTTTCTTAGTGCTTGTAACGGAAAAAAAACACGATAACCTTAGCTCAATAATTAAACTACATCTACTGTCACATCTTGTCCTTTGAAATCCATGAATGTGATATCAATAAATTTTAATTTTCACCTATTTGACTTTGTCCATTCAGTCACATCATCTTTTGCTTAGAGAACGTGGCGATTGTCTTTTCAACTTTAGCTTTATACTTTATTTACAGATTTTTTTTTACAAAAGTAACGTGTATTGTATTCTTTTATTTCCAGAATGCGCAATATATAATCATCGATGAAAGAGTTTGCCTAAAAGCTGACCTACCCGGCACGTACAACGATTTTGCATGTATTCCAGGTAACGGACGTAAAGATGGCATATAACGTTGATATAATCGCAGTAATGGATTCCGCGGAAATACTTTGACAGAGTTTATTTAATTGATACTCAGACTATACATTGTACCTGAGTACACATGCTTAATTAAAGAGGGCGCCGGAAATCGAAATAGCTATATCAGAGTGAAAGGTCAGAAGTGAATGTTCAACGTAATTATGGAAAACCAAGTTATCAACTTTTGAACGAAACAGTGACCTGTTTGTCCGTATATAGGCTATGTACAGTTGAAGGAGGCAGGACAAATTTGACAATTCGCAGTCCTAGATGTATCCTCCCAAATCCGATACACCCTCATCCCAGCTGCTAGAAGAGAAAAATGTGGTACATGTATTTTCTTTTCAGACGATGGTATCGACCGAGGTGTCGTCAGCCTAGGGGGAGATCTGCTTCACGGGAGAACGTATGAAGTCAACTCAGTCTTCGAAACATCAAACGCCACGGAGTACATCACGGTTACTGAGGATGAGTGCATACCGGTGTTAGTCGATCACCTCTCGGTACACCCACAAAGTAAGCGACCTACCTAACATCGTCATCCGAGTCTGAATCCACGTCCAATCTTTGCTTGATCAAATACTGTTTTCTCGTCTTCAATATTGGATCTTATTTTGGCACAGATTTAAAATTTGTACCCCTGCTTTAGCTACAAAAAAAAAACAAAACAAAAAACAAAAAAGATTGTGCTGTTCCGATAACCCGACCTACCCATATTTTTTACCTTCCTATCCTAAGCTTTTTAGCGCTGTGCAAACACGGGAGTAAAAAAAAAAGGAAAGAAAGAAAAACGTAAAATCACGCGTTCGTTACTTGGCATTTGAATTTTGCTTGAACGAGGATATCTTTTATGTTTTCTTCTTTTATATGTATTATACATTTTTCTGGAAATGTTGTGGCCAGTGTTTGACAACCCTGAACCCCTGAAAAATAAAATAAACAAAAAATAAAAATATTTAGGAAAAAAATCCTTGCCGACCTACTTTCCTAGTTTTGAAAACCATGTTATCGGAACAGCACAATTTATTTATTTATTTATTCATTTGCCTAATTTATAGGTAAGACTGTTGTTTAGCATATTATACACTATATGAACAAATACAGACGTCGCCACAATCCATGCCATGAAAGTCGCCTTACTGTATTTTGAATTTCATTGTATTTCTAGTGTCACAACTTCGGTCCATAGGGTTTTACAACTTGACTTTGGGGTTGAAAGACCCCTCTTTGTTCGACGTTCCCTTGATATGCTACGAGGCGAAGGCTGTCACTTTTCAAGTAAGTGAATCAGAGGATTTCATATGAAGAAGAAACTATTAGCGTCTGCAGTGTGTCGAGTTCAAACTCTGTTGCATCTTATAAGTGAAAAAGCCTCGAGAGTCGTTTAGATGTGTATTTACCTACGGGGAGTCCAATCTCTTATAAATGTGGCCATTGTCACAATCTAGGAAAACATTCCCCCTCAAAACATGTATGTCATTTTAAACCTATATAATCATAAGTGGTGATTGACATTCCATACTCTTGCATCAACAGATGCATACATTCTGCATTCGGTCATTGACGAGCCGATTCGACATGATATAAGACAGTCTCTCTCTTTCAACTTGACGCACAAAATTAATTTTAAGACCCGAATAGTGACGTTTAAGGTGAAGTACTGTGTGTAATGGGGTGGGTGTCCTTCACGTGAAGTCGACCATCAACGATGTTCCTTTATTAAAGTATCTTAGCAACATCGCTAAGAAATAATATGTACAAAATTTTTAACGGACATACTAGTACTATGGCATTATTTCAATAAAATCAATTATCTTTGTGTGCTTTTTTATTTGCTTATTGTCATTTATAGGAAGCAGCCAGCGTTGGATCGGATATACTGAAATGGGTCAGCAGACGCGGACGTTAGAGAGGCGATGCTATGATGATAACAAACGATACTTCAGTTTCAGAGACAGCGAAATTTGAGGCGTCAACGCTGTTCTTGTCACGTAATTTAAATGATTCTTGACTTTCGTAAATCACTGTATTCCAAATTTTCAGTTAAGCCAACTATTTGGCAAAATGCGTAATTAGTTAACTTCGCCTTGCTGATAGATCAATAATGTTTTTTGAATAAATATTTCTTGTGCAATGCTGCTTTTCGTATCTTTTCATCACAGTTGTCAAAAGCAAGGACAACACGATTTGAACTAATTTGTGATAATTGGATTTACATATTTTTCAAATTTCTCAAAAATGTTAGGTGCCCTATAGTTAAATGTTACAATATTACAAATTACTTATAAAAACAAAAGTGCAATGTAAAATGAAAAGCAGATTAGCTAACATTTGTAGATGATATCGACATTACTTCACCATCCAATTATCCCAAATTAGTTCCATCGTGTTGGACTTAAAATGTCGTTCGAAGGTATCATGTGTAAATGACGCACAAAAAAGTGGATTAGTTATTTAAATTAGATGTGTCGATGGTTAGCGCACGCGCAGTTTTGCTCTGATATACTTGAGTTTACTGCATAACGCATTGAAATGCGCGAAACCGGCTCGGACATAATTACAACTGCAGTAAACCGCACTGGTATTAAACATTCTGGTTTTGTTTTACCAGAATCATCATGGTAGAATATTTAAAAAACACGACTGCGATCGACAGACACATCGCGATTGAGTGTATTCGCACATAATGGAGTAGACGAAGGACTCAGAAAAACACTTTTATCCGTCAATCATACCGTTATCTTAGCAGATGTGTGTGGGCTTTCCATATCAGCCATAGCTTGGCGCTGTATTCCGTGTAGCGAATGACGAAACAACCAAATCCTACGTTTTCAGTGAAGCAGACTTCGTATATTTTGGGGACCCTCTCAGATTGTCGCATAAGTTCAAGAAACGAAATTCCTTCGTTTAGATCAAAACCCCCTCCCCCTCCCCCTAAACGAAAGTTCAAAAGTGCGAAATGATGATGTCTGGCTGAGAGTACAATGTAGCATTTTGCTATAGCTTCTGGAGAATATGTTTCCCTAGACCACAGTACATTGTCAAGTAATCGATCAAATTTGAGTACTAGCCACTTTCAGCATGACACGAACGAGTTCAATAGTTACAGCAAACTTTTTTGACGCGAGTGCGCAGTTTTTTGTTTATTTTTACGCATAATGTAAAGAGAACTTGCAATCACAAAATGAAACTGCGAAAGCGAAGTTCACTTATTGAATGGAAGTCAAATCCCCTCCCACCGTAATGTATGAATTTCGCTTTTTGAACTTATGCGACAATCTGAAACAGTCCCTTACAAGCAACATTCATACCCTACACCTTCTACAGAAATTACAACATAATACGCATGCGTACCGTTCAGTGGTCCACTATCCTTGAAATAAATTGGCACACGTGTTAAAACTAGCTTTCTTGTACATAGGAATCTAAGAAATAAGAAATTTTAATAATTGCTCTCACTTCTTTCGATGAGATACAGTGTCTTAAAAGGGAACGAATATTACAAGCTTTATTAAAGAAGAAAGGGGGCCTTCTTAAAAAATCCATCTCTTCTCTTTCAAATTCCTGAACCTGAAAGTAGGTCAGGTTCGGTTAGGTGGTATACATGCTCTCTTATCAATAGAGTAAATATTCCTGATGTAGAATTAAAATAACACAGCTTTGCTTTCACAACATTCTCATCGGTGCCAAGGAGAACATTGGATCTGGCGGTAGACCATAATGAAAGTTTTGCTTATTCTTAGCGTGGCCTTGTGCTCGGCCGTCGCATACAAATGTTGTCCCCCGAAGACATGGGAGGGTGTGATGGGCCAGCTTGGTGGATACATGGACAGCTCTGGGGAGACTGGACCGATCTCCGAGGCAGCCCTGGTGCACTACGACCACGACAGAAGCAGACAGGTTACGCAGCAGTCAGTGTACGAGGCCGGGAAGAAGACGGACTACCGGCTGATCAAAGATTACATCGCGGTGAGTTCTGTCATTGGCCTTTAAAAAAGTCTTCTTCTAGGGTCTACGGTTCAGTGAATACATATATTCGGCTTTTCGACAGTGGTACTATGCTACGCGCTTGCTACAAAATTGCTTTGACCACAGGCCTTGTAACTTCTGAGTTGAAGACATAGACTTGGTCAATTGATGGAGAGTCCAACAATAAGGCTATATTGCACGGGTGTGGAGACGAGACTCTCAGAGGAGAAATCAAAATGACGCGGACCTTTTGTGATGAGGGGCACATGCGAATACATCTACCGCAGGTTTACAATTATGTTCTCTGTTATGTGGTTTATGAACAGATCATTTTCATCGATCGTGTTCGCGATGTGGGCGAGCATACCGGCGTGTTACAATTATAACAAATATAGAGGGCGTCATCCGCAACTCTTTCACGTCCTGTCCCCACACCAGCAGAGTTAAGTAAAGCCATCAATGACCCCTTTTCTTCGTCATCTAAATCTCCTCGACAACGGCTGTCATGTCATGCAAAATGAAATCTATGGTATTTTCTGATTTATATACCGCTGTTGACATCTCTGCTCGAAAAATAAATGCTGTTATCAACTTCGATGTCAACAGGTGGTTCGAAGCCCACAAGGGTGAAATACTTATACTTGTACAACGTTGAGGTCGCCCTTCAACATCCCGCTGATGACACGCCGGGGTGATTGTTATCAAATCTGATTTGACTTGCTCAAAAGTCTTTTGGTTTTATTTTATCAGATTGGATAAGCTGCCTGCCACTAAGATTTGAATCGTTGACTTCGCCTTATATACAATAATTTTGTCTATTGTGCGTGTATAATCTCATTCTTGTTCTCCCATTTTGAAAATAAAATGGGTGACCTTTGTCATATATTGTGTTTTGTTAGGTGTTTGGTCTAATTGTCTGTGCATTTGTAATTTCTCTCCCCAGAATGAACAGTATTTAGTTGCAAACGAGGAAAGCTGTTCCACATCCCATTTACCGGGTACCTATGATGACCTCCATTGCATTCCAGGTAAGACGTATTTCATAGTACTCTTGGTCGGTTCAGGTCATTGGATATTCATTCACCGCAATAGCAACAACCACCACTTGCATTTTTCAGACAAAGTGAAAACCTTTCTTCCCTGTTCGCAGCTATGTATGTATGTATGTATGCATGCATGCATGCATGCGCATGTATGTATGTATGTATGTATGTATGTATGTGTGTGTGTGTGTTGTATGTATGTATGTATGTATGTATGTATGTATGTATGTATGTATGTATGTATGTATGTATGTATGTATGTATGTATGTATGTATGTATGTATGTATGTATGTATGTATGTATGGCATGCATGCATGCATGCATGCATGCATGCATGCATGTATATATGTATCTATGTATCTATGTATCTATCTATGTCTCTATCTATGTATCTATGTATCTATCTATGTATCTATCTATGTATCTATCTATGTATCTATGTATCTATCTATGTATCTATCTATGTATCTATCTATCTATCTATCTATGTATCTATCTATGTATCTATCTATCTATCTATCTATCTATCTATCTATGCATGTATGTATGTATGTATGTATGTATGTATGTATGTATGTATGTATGTATGTATGTATGTATGTATGTATGTATGTATGTATGTATGTATGTATGTATGTATGTATGTATGTATGTATGTATGTATGTATGTATGTATGTATGTATGTATGTATGTATGTATGTATGTATGTATGTATGTATGTATCTATGTATCTATGTATCTATGTATCTATGTACACAATTCAAATAGAAATTTTCACTTGACATTGATATTTCCAGCTGATGCAACGGACATTGGTGTTGCAGTCTTCGGCATGGATGGTCTCCAAACCAACGTCTATTACTTCGAAATGACTTATGGGGATACCGCCATCAAGGAATATGTCACCGTGACGTCAGACGAATGCGTTCCGGTTGCCGTTCAATACATCTCGAGCGGCCCTTTCAGTGAGTCACTTTCTGGGCCACTTTTGTCTGAATCCTGATCTGTTTCTAGCGTTTCTGACATTTTCTTTTTATTCTACAATTTTCTTCCATAGAACAATTTGAATACAAAGCAATGGCCTTGCAATTTCAACACAGAGATCAATATTCAATGTTAGAGTTGACAAATGAACACTCGACAGACTAAATAATTCTGCCGGCCGTCAACAAAGACAATTATGAACATTAGACACTTCAGCAAATGTTGACAAGTTCACGACCTGGCAATTCTTTACTGTGACGATTTTGGTTGGCGGTAAGAAACTGTATTGAAAAACAAAACACAAATTCTCGAAGTCGAAATAATAGTTACAGCGTACAGAGCCACGAGGGGTGTCTCCTGAACGACAAACTTAAGATTTTTCATGGCTCAACATATCTAATGGTCATTCAAATAAATCAGAGTGGGCAACGAGAAGAAAACGATAGTTTATATTGAGAGTCAAGGTGACATTCAGGGGAGATAATATAGAGAAAATCTACTCAAAGATTTTTTATCTTTTCAAATTTTATCATTTCAAATAATTCCAAGTACTCGTTTGTTTTGTTTTCCTATTATTGATATTTTCAGATTCGCAATTTCGGAGTATTGGATTTTACAACTTGACCACTGAGTTCAGAGACCCCGGTGTGTTCGACATTCCCGCCGTTTGTTACGAAGCTCAAAGCATGTCCGCCGATGTAAGTTTAGAATATATTTCCCTCTAACCCATCGAAGCGTTTTTATGTATTATTTTACGGGTCATTATCTTTTTTATAATTATTCTTTTTCGGTTAATTACCGTTTCAGGATATGACAGATTCAGGAGCCGAACTACTTGACTGGGTCATGAGGCGTCATCGTCGTTAGATGGCGCTATATCATCCGAGAACTTGAATTGGAGATATATACCCAACTGCTTCTTCACAAGATGTCTATTGTCGAATAAATCTATTAATAATTTGTATAATCACAAGTTAAAAATAGAACACCATGGAATTTTGTTCGTAGAAAGTTGTTAATAAATATTTTCATGGGTTGTAATTTGATACACTCTTTGTATTTTGTGTTGTTTTGTGTGAAGAACATGATGTGTTCGGTGTTAGGACAAATGTTTGTGGTGGTGGTGATGATGACGTTGATGATACTGACGACGGCAGTTGCGGCGACGAAGACAAAGACGCCGCTGCCGACGACGACGACGTCGATGATGATGACGATGATGATGAGGAGGAGGAGGAGGAGGAGGAGGAGAATGAACATCTACAGTTTAATGAAAAGGGTATGCGGAGAAGCATGGTCATGATATATGGGACGATGGACATCTTGTTTCAAATTGAGAGATCCCCGGTGCGCCGTGACCTTTTCCGTCATGCATGCATTAGAGTCTGATTCAAGATCTTTGTTCGCAACTTCAACGCTTTTTATGTTTTCATAGATTGCTACGAGTATTTGGCAGCGCATTGTCGCTGAATCAAATTCAATGTCAGTAACTTCATCAGTTGGTGATTTTCATCTTATGTGGTAGTAGGAATCATGTAAGGTGTTTGAGGCGTTGCGCCGATGCACTCTTATCACCAAGACAAATATTCGCAACACAGAGTGGAAATAAAAAAAAAAACAAACTAGGTAACACCTGTGCCAGTCCCAAGGAGAAAATTGGACACGACCAAAAGAAACGCCATGAAAATTTTGTTCATTCTCAGCGTTGTCGTCTGCTCGGCCTTCGCTTACAAATGCTGCCCTCCAAAGACCTGGGAGGGTGTCATGGGGACCAGCGGGGGATACCAGGAGAGCTCTGGGGAGACCGGTCCGATCTCGGAAGCGGTGCTCGTACACTACGACCACGATAGAAGCAGGCAGGTTACCCAACAGTCGGTTAACGAAGAAGGCCAGAAAGATGAGTATCGGGTGATAAGAGACTACATCGCGGTAAGTTTATTCACAGACAATAGAAACAAGCTGAGCCTCATAATCTGATCAGAGTCTCTATTTTCGTCGGTATTATTCTAATTTTGTTCTGAGAATTGGGATTTATAAGCTTAAGACTATTGAATTTAAAAGATGTTGATAGCCCGAAGCGTGAATTCGAAATACATACTTGATGGACCTTTTTTCCATATTTAAGAACCTTTCTGCGGAAAATGTGTTTTACAGTTAGGTCGATATACAAATAGTTTAAAGCAATTGTTTATATTATAAATGGAGATATGCATAATAAGGAAAAATAATCTCAGACACGTGATAAACACCACACGCATAAGTAATTCACAACTTTGTGATATGGTAAGGTTTACGAATAAACCCCAAATAGAGATTCGGTAATAATCATTTGAACGATGTTGATCGTGACTTCTGGCCATTTAGTATGAAATATTTGTAAAGAATATTTGCGCATAACGATCAACTCGTCACATTTCATATTCTGTCTCAATGTCAGCTTCGTTGTCAGTGTAGAAGATGCAAAACTGCTTGACACCAACACGTACATACTTAGACCATGTGATCGTGTACTAAACATACATTTATGACAGTTTACTGAATTATGATCAACGATAAATCTATCTTTTGTCATTGCATGTAAGTTCAGTAACCCGCATTAAAGTACACGGAATTCTATCAAATGTGAAACGTATAGGGAGTGTTAATTGAATCTTTTACCTAAGGATAATATTTGGTTCTTTTTTCAGAGCGAACAATATGTAATAGTCAATGAGAAAAGCTGTAGCAGATCCCATTTACCTGGTACCTATGACGATAGCTATTGCATTCCAGGTAAATAATCTTGTTATGATACATATGCATTCGTAACTCCTGAAGGTTCTTAAAGTATATCTGTTAGATCTAGTGTACCAGGTATGGTTACTTTTAATCCTTTATGACTTCATTAGGCATTATATTTCTCTTCCTGACTCTGTCTCCTTTGTCTGTCTGTCGCTCCCTTTTCATGTCTTGCCTGTTTTTCTGTCTCTCTGTCGACCGTCTGTCTCTCTTTGTCTATTTCTGTCTCTGTCTCTGTGTGACTGTCTGTCTTCTCTCTCTCTCTCTCTCTCTCTCTCTCTCTCTCTCTCTCTCTCTCTCTCTCTCTCTCTCTCTCTCTCTCTCTCTCTCTCTCTCTCTCTCTAAATCGGTAACATTTACCTGACAGAGAAGGTATGGTTACCTTTGATCCACTTAAGACGTGCTTTAGCTTTAAAGATAATCATGAAGGCAGATATCAAAACTAAAACAAAGAAAAGCCCTGAAACATTCTCTCATGTCATCATTTCCACTCATCAAAAATGCACTCACAAATAAAACAGAAATCAACGGATGACTCAGTGACCTTTTTTCGCTTGAAGATCTCTAAGACAAAGTCATATATGTTTTCTATCCTACAATATTTCAGCTGATGCAACGGACATTGGCGTCGCTGTGTTCGGCATGGATGGTCTGTACACAAACGTGTATTACTTCGAATTGACTGTCGGGGACACCGACATAAAAGAATATGTCACTGTTACGTCAGACGATTGCGTGCCAGTTGCAGCCCAGTACATACAGACCAGCCCTTACAGTAAGCTATTCAGTCTCGTCTTACTCCTATGTTGAGAGAATCTGACTCTCCCAATCCGACTAAAATGTGTATCCCTTTAATACACGGCATGATTTCCGTTCACACGCCAGAGTGTGGTGGCGCTCTACAAAGACTCCAACCACTGAAACAGGTGCCTTTAAATTAATGCAACACAGGCACAGGTATAATTCCTCATCGTGCAAGGTTCAGAGGATTTCAAATTCGAACTCAAACATAGGTCCACTTGAGGCCATGATGTACATTGAAACTGAATCGAATTCTTTTGTTATTTCTGTTCTTTGGATTTTTTATACGACTAAAGTCATCTTTTCCGACGTCATCGTACCTCCCGACACAACCGACGTTCATTTGTCCAGGGATGAATCATTAGATTTGAGGGGATGATCAGTATGCTGACATGATCGTCCCTTTTTGCGTTTAAAAATGAGGCAAATTATTGTTTTTGCAGTTTGCACAGAATGAATGATATATATTTTGTTTTGATTTTCACGTTTTTTCATTGGCCGACTTTCACTTTAATTTTGCAGATTTTCTCTGTTTATAGACCACCTCTTTCGAGAACCAACAGGTCTAGCCCTTGCAAGGTGTGAGATAGACTTGGTTCAAGTCGGTGAATTTCTAAAAAAAGAATCGTTTGTGCCATTGTGTCTGTTATATTTCATGCAAACCTATTTGGAATTTGGCTGCCCAGGCCAGGTTTTCGTAGCGATTGAACGCGTTACCTTTGATTGAGTCTGCGCACTGGCTGTAGTGAGTTACCAGTAGTTTCTGCCGGAGTTCCGGGAGAAACTCCCCTGTATAGCGTTCACCCCGCTCATCGCGTTCACCCCACTCACGAGTTTCATATTAAAACAGAACACAAATCATGAACTCTACGGCGTGTGGAGGGGTCGTGGTCAGGAAAATTGTAACAACTTAGCTAGGTTTTTGAACCACTCTTTTAGGGTGGGGATTGGTGTCTTCGCTAGTGACTAAATTGGTGCCTTATGTTGTGTGTAAGAATCAGATCGAAGATTATCAATCTGCTAGATTTGTTCGAAGTGCCTAATAAAAGGTTGTACAAGTCTGTGATTACGTTAAAAAAAGTATGGAGGGTATAATTGGTATCCGGTTGTAGCTAGCCAATTTGCGTTCAGCCTCACTGCTTAGAAGTGCCAGTTATTTGTGCTGTTGTTGAGGCACGGTGCCAATTCAAGAATATTGCATGAAACCTAGCAATACTGAGGCTATTTAAAACGTCCTACACTTTTTTTCTGACTTGAACCCAGTCAAGAATCTCTTGAAATACGGTAATAGTTCATAAAATCCTACGTCCTACTCTTTTTTCTATCTCTCCAGAATCACAGTTTCGAAGCATGGGATTTTATAACTTGACTTCTCAATTTAAAGACCCATCTGTGTTCGACATTCCTGCCATGTGCTTCGAGGATGAAAGTGTTTCCACAAAGGCAAGTTTAGAGAGCGTTTATTTTATATTTATACAATAGTAACTGTTCTTGGGGGCGATGTTATTTACTCAATAAGTAATGGCTACGTTCACAGTCATCCGATGTCCGATATCGGGTAGAACGATAAATCAATATAAATTTATACCATTTTAAAGAGTTTCAAAGTCTTAGAGTTACATGAATCTCTTACAATGTACACTGTATAAGGTTTTGTGTCCGTTTTCTAATTCTGTTTTAATCGTATCACTTGTATAGGCTGCAGCAGATATGGGACCAGAACTATTTGACTGGGTCATTGGACGCCGACGTCACTAGATGGCGCTACATGTGAGCCTTGGAAAATCAAACACACGAGGAATTATTTCATGGTCGCGTGAGCTTGTGTAATAAAAAGTTTGTGCATTAAGTCATATTGTTTTAACTAAACGCAAGGTTCTGATTAAATGTGATGGCAGGAAAAATATCGATACATTTGGTAATTTTTGTACAGTAACTTTACACTATCCTTGTATCAGTGTCTTTTCTTTCGTGCTTGTGCAGCCTATATGCATTTCGTTAAAGATGATGATTTTGATTTCGACTATGAGTGTCTGTATGTCCGTCTGTCTGTCTGTCTGTTTGTTTGTCTTTCTGTCTGAATGTAGGTAGGTAGGGAGGGAGGGAGGGAGGGAGAGAGGTATGCACATAATATAGTATTTCAGTGACCAGGCCGAGGTGCCCTCAATATGGCAATGAGCGCGTGATGATAATGATGTTGTTGTTGATGATGATGATGATGATGATGATGATGATGATGATGATGATGATGATGACTACGCCAGACATGCATCGTGGAGTATTTAATCACGGTGGATAGGATCTCAGTTTTGTCAAGGCAGACTTTTTGAAAGTGGACTGGCAAAGTATTGTGTTATTTTAAAAGGTACTTGTAACAATCAAAGAAGCAATGCAGATCTCTCGAACGAATTTTGATGGACAGTTACGTTTCGACTCAAGTTAATCATTATCCGGCCTTGGCGCATTGCCATCTTCAAGCATCTATAGATTCAAACATTGTATATGTACTACAAGGGAATACGGAGTGAAACATAGGTATGGTTATCGTATTATACAATATCTCTGCAGTGTGGTCCACCAAAATGCATCGATAGCATTTACGACACTTTTGTTATTTTTCCCACACATGCCAAGCGAAATCGTCTAATTAATCGCGTTTCTTTTCAACTATAGTATTTTTTAATAAATCTTTTGATGTGGAACACAAAATGCGGAGTCTTGTTGATTAAACGAGCTCTTAACGTCGGGCAAATGGCCACCTGTTGTACCCAGGGCATATAAATCGATGTATTCAGGCGAGAGTATTATAGCTCTCTTATCAAGAAAACAGAAACTTAATTTAAAAAGCAAAGCCCCTCGAAACACGATTATACAATTATACTAAATTTTAAAAAGCCAAGCCGTCGTGACAAGCCCGCCAGTTCCGAGGAGAACATTGGACTGCACAGAAGAATACCATGAAAGTTTTGTTCGTTCTCAGCGTTGCCGTCTGCTCGGCCTTCGCTCCCAAATGCTGCCCTCCGGACACCTGGGAGGGCGTTATGGGGACCAACGGGGGCTACCTGGAAAGCTCCGGCGAGACCGGTCCGATCTCGGAGGAGGCGCTCGTGCACCACGACCGAAATCGAAGCATACAGGTTACAGTATACAACGAAGGCCGGGTTGATGAGTATCGGGTGATCAGAGATTACATCGCCGTAAGTTTGTTCTGTTTAGCGTCATTGTCTGTTCCTTGACCTTATTCTAATTTGGTTCTTGGCATTGGCTTCTACAACAGCATGGACGAATTCGAAACAATGTCGATTATCCAAAACGTAGGTTTGAAATCATTACTCGACGATTTTTTCAGGTTTTGGGACATATGTCACAAGAGTAAAAATAGATCACTTTAAAACCAATCGTTTATATAGAAATGAAGTTATACGTGAAGACAGTTTACCAGGTTTTTAGTCACGTACAGTTTACCAGGTTTTTAGTCTCGAACATAAGTACCATCCGCTCCAGTAGTTGACAACTTAGTGCTACTATATGGTTGACGAATGAAGTACTAAAGTAATCATTTCCATGCTATGGATGGTCATTTTACATCATTTACAAAAAAAATGATACAAAACATCAACAAACAACGTAAATTGCCCAATTTACACATTCTCTCCCACTGTGAGCCATACTGTTAGTAAGAGTAGAATTTGCAAAATTTACTGGCACCAAAACGTGCATATACAGACCTTATAATCGTGCAATTTACATAATTTATGACATTTTATTTAATTATATTCCACGATAAATTTACATGCTTTCATGGTAAGTAGTATAGCCCGCATCCAAGTCCCCAGGTGATCGAATACCCATGCCCTTTGGAGAGCAAGGAAAGGGGGAACCCGTTGGAATTGTGGGAAATACCGAAGCTCATCGAGCGAGGGCGCGTTACAAACGTTGTATCCAACATAGCGAAACAAGTTAGAGAGTGCGACATGACATCACTCGCTTGACAGCAAGCTACAAAGCAGTTACATATTTCGACCTACCAGACCATCTAATCATAAAGAACCAAAGAAAATATTTAAATATATGCTCATTATCTTCCTGCAAATTCTAGGATTCGTTAGAAGTGAGACGACTCCCATGTGACATCATATATACTGTTACTATGGTGTCTTTTCATGGAGTCCAACGTGGATATACGAAATAATTCAATCACCTGTAGTATGTTTGGGCAGTCCTTATTAAATTAAGTTTTACCAGCAGATATCATTTGCCTCGTTTCAGAATGAAGAGTATACAGTTGTCAATGAGACAAGCTGTACCAGGTCCTATTTACCAGGTACCTTTGAAGATGGCTACTGCGTTCCGGGTAAAAAGATATTTATTATACCTATGGGAATGGCTGTTTGATCTTTTGTACGGCTACATATAAGTACTAATGATTTTAAACGGCGTTCTCGTTCTCTGTATATAAGTGATTGTGCATGCCGTGGCATATTACAAACGTATATTACAGGCTTGAAGGGGCAGGGTTTTATCAGCTCTATACACACTGACCATCTGTGCACGTCTTTCATGGGAGAAAAAGGTACATAAACCATATATACAGTCAATGTCAACGTCCACCAATGCGAGAATTTGAGACGGGAGCTTTAAAACGACAGTCCTCTTTCCCTGGTTCTCGTATCAGTGCTTGTTGAAATTGATTATTTACGTGTTCTTAGTCCTTTAATCTCTTTTAACATTTCTGTCCAGTTCACTAATTTGTTTAGCGATTTTAACATTATCTGTACCTTTGAATAGTCTCATCAAGAAGTTACTGTCAACTTTTGTCCATTCAAGATATGTCGTCGTAAAACAATGAACTAGAGTAAAAACCAAAACTAAATCGACGTGGATTATATCCTCCTACTTCAGTTCTACTCTTCAGAAATGAAAAAAATAATCAAAAAGATCAACAGAGAGCCCCCTTTAAACAGGCAAAATCTGATCGAACTGTTTCTATTTTCAATTTTTTTAGCTTATGCAAGGCACAATGGCGTCCATGTGTACGGCATTAATGGTCTGTACACAAACGTGTATACCTACGAATTGTCCTATGGCGATGTCGACATAAAACAGAGCGTCATCGTTACGTCAGACGATTGTGTGCCACTTGCAGCCGTGTACACAGAGACCAACCCTTCCAGTAAGTTTTCCAGTCGCCTCTTGCTTCTGTGTTTTGACAATCCGGCTTCCCCAATCCGAGCCTAAAATGCAATGATGGACATGACAGTGTTTTCCCTCTCCAACACAAGAAAGTGGCGGCGCTCTCAAAAGACTTCCACCACTGTCAGGGGTTGTTATCTAGTAATAGAAAAAGGTGCAGCAAAATTCCTCTTCTTGTCAAGTTGACGGGATATCACATTTAAAATTGAAGGCCTACATTTTTGCAAGGTCCAGAATCATGTTGAACGAAAATGTATTCTTATGCACTATTCTTTAACATTAGATTCAATCGGAGTCATCTTTCGCTTTGCTCAACACAGCCTACAATCATTTAGGGATAAACCATTAGATCTTGGCGGGGATGGCGAGAATCCAGACATAAAATTTGATTTCGCGTTCCATTTTTTCGCCCTTTGCGCAGCTCACACAATGCTTTTTTAATGTTCATACTTTTCTTATTGCCGACTTTTATTTTTGTTCAGCAGATTTTCATTTTCATTTTGACTACCCCTCTCAAAAAGTATTGGTGCATCCCTCGTTAAAAATGGAAGATACACATACAGGCAAGTTGTTGCAGTGAATGTGTCTTTTTAGAGCGCCGCCAGTGTTTAGAATGTGATTTCCTCTGTGAATTCGAGTACTTTCATCTACGATGCGAATGCTGTGTATATTTTTAGCAGTGACTCTGACACGACAATATAGGCTACCATCTCAATTTATCATCTCAATATTTTATCTCGATATTCAAAGAATTTCTATTTTGTATCTTCTGGGGCAAACTGAGTTAATCATTCACACAAACCAAGTTTACAGGATACCGACGGTTATCAACATAAGTTATCAAAATACCAGATTTTTTTTGCAAGTTTCCAATCCAATAAAAATTTGTTCAAGTCTTTGATTCAAAGGAAGCAATTATATGAGGCTATCCAACATTATCAACGCTTTGTTTGGTCGAATTGCCCGACTCTATACATCATATGCCCATGACTGTATTTTTTAATGAACAATGCGTATCGATGACAGATATTCTGACTCTCAAATTTTTATAATTCTTTTCTGATTTTTTGATCTACCAACTGTGGGGGCTCATTTTAATCTCTCAGAGTAAGAAATCTTTTCACTGACTTAGTTTTTTCGAAAATAAAAAAAAGAATTAAACTTTTCACCACGGAGTTAACACAGGGATCGCGACCATTTTGAATGTCAAATATCGGTGAATATCACCTGATAGGTAATTTGTTTCTTTAGTACCAAATTTTCACCTTCTTGACTTGGTAAGAGTATTGTTGAAAGCTTCATTAAGGGAAAGTTTGAGCAAAATTTTAAATCTTTCACTTTCGACACGCGTACTACCTTCCTCAAAAATAATTAAAAAGTGTGATTTTGCCATAATTTTGATAGGACTAGGTTTTATATTCTTCCGCAAAACTGGGTGAATTAATAATGACACCGTTGCTTACAACAGCTGATTGGTGTGTCTGACAGTACCATGCTGAAAGTACAATAGTTCAAGGGTTACAGTCGTCAGAACTGTGCTTAAAGGTCGTATGGGACCCATACCACCAATTTAAACACTGTATTCAAGGTATGATGGTGATTGATGAAAGTTAAAACATGTCTGTCATAATTTACATCGTGTAATTTAAATGTTGCAGCTATGATGAGGAGGTGCATCTACATATCGTGCACGAAATACAGTGTTTGTAAACAAACTCGCACAGGCGCATTTCCGACGACCGTTTCCCTTTGTATTGCTGTTTGTCCGTGGAATAAGTATCATTTCAGTGTTTAACTGAAAAAAATATTTGTCTGCTTTTCGAGTAAATCAGCGATCTGCAGAACACAGACAAGGGGCTCTGAGGCCCGCTCCTCGTGCAGCCTGCCGGCGACAGGCTATTGGCGGTACGAGTAGGGAGTTTAAAGCAGTGTTTTTAACTGCTACAAAATAACATAAACTTATCTGCATATGTCCTGAATATCGACAGCCACGATTTCCCCCGAAACTTCAAAATCCCAAACTTTTCGGGATCAGACGTGGTATAACACAGCAAGCTTAAGCACATTTTTGTTCTAATGGGCTACTGTTCCGTTGCCAGGGAGTTAGTTCGGGTACACCAAAAGAGTTGATGACGTGTAACAGAGCTCATTCAGAGATAATTCATGTTCTACGTCGGGGGAGGCGCTAATACGGTCATGGGACAATGCAGTTATTGCCTGCATCCGGGAGTAAGTGCCCAACAGTTTAGCAAGAGAGAGAGAGAGAGAGAGAGAGAGAGAGAGAGAGAGAGAGAGAGAGAGAGAGAGAGAGCAAAGGCTGTTTGAAACCTACTTATCACCGACTTCGATCATGTCCAGCGCACAATTTTGTTATAGTAAAAGTCTTTTTTTTTAAATCTTACACCCAAGTCTTTTTCTCCGCTCTTCCAGAATCGCAGTTTCGAAGCATCGGATTTTACAACTTAACTACAGAAATCAAAGACCCATCTGTGTTCGACATTCCAGCCATGTGTTTGGCGGCTGAAGCTGTTTCAACAATGGCAAGTTTAGAGAACTAATTTTGTTCTATACTTTAGCCGAGCACGTTCTCGTGAGGGCGTTCTCATTTTACTTTACAGATTATTGCTATATGTCATGTTATGACGGATATGGTATGGAACGATCATACCATTATTAATTTATACAATTTTCAAAGTTGTGAAATCTTAGGGTTAATTCAACTCTGATAATTTCGTGTTAAGTTCGCTCTCTAATTCTGTGTTTATCTCTAATCACTTATTTAGGCTGCATCAGATACAGGGCCCAAATTGTTTGATTGGGTCATGAGACGCCCACGTCACTAGATGGCGCTATATGCTAGCGCTGGAAGATAAACATACAATTACTAGGAATTATCGCAGGTCACGGTCATAAATTAGATCATTTGTGTGTTTAATTGTAGTGTTTGCCGTAAACTGAAAAGTTTTATTAAATGTTGTGAAACAACCAGTATCAATACATTTGTTGATTTTTATAACTCTCCCCCCCCATCTCATATCAGTACCTTTTTCTTTCTTTCATTACTGTGCAGTCTTTAGATTTCAGATGATAATTCCGATTTCGAAAATTTATCATATACCCATGCCCATATTGCTACATCCTAGTGACGTTCAACGTAAAATATCAGCCGTGATATTTCACGGTAAACGTCGAGATATGCACGATGAACGTCATCAGTTTTAGAGTTTTCCCGAACTACATTAGCAGTTTGTTGGTAAACAACGTAAACAACAAAATGGCTGCCGCTCCCCGCCTGGGAAGCGATGTCGCCGACGTAAAAACTTGAAGGGCTTCGAGGAACACGGGTATTTCTGGTTGCAAAATACGGAAATATCACGTTGAGTCTTGAAATGTTTTCCCATGGTATTTTTTTGGTCAAGTTCTAGCAAACATTCTGCCGTTCGCACGGCGCCGGCACTGTGCACGGTCTCCACCGAACAGGTAGTGAGCGCGTGGCGTGACAGCGATGCAGCGCGCGCGACGACTGTTGACATGGCAACTCTAAAGGTAAACTAACAAAATGGCGTCCCCTCTCCGCGCGAGCTCCGTGCCGTACGACGATCGAAATCAGGATAGATTTAAAGCTGAGCAGTTTTGATCGGTTACAGTTGTATAGCATATTGCACCTTAAAATGTTCCTTCTGTATGACGATTTTTGTATCCCGGTGTCTTTCTTATTGGGTTTCATTGAGATATGGACGACTTGCAGCGATGTCGCGCGTGATGTTGACATCTTCGTCGTATACTTTATGAATGAAGCCTGTTCACATAAACATTCTGATATTTATGCGCAAGGCGTAATAAAGTAAAGCCTCAAAATTAAAGGTTTTTCGTTCTATTAGTAAAAAATCCCTAAAATTATGGGCATGGGTATATGATAAATCGGTTATTACCCAATATCGCCTGTTCCTTGTGTCGTATCAGCATTCGTGTCATTTGTGCTGCGTCAGACACTCGACTTCGTCTCGTGTCTGACGCAGCACAAATGACACGAATGCTGATACGACACAGGAACAGGCGATGTTGGGTAATAACCTGTATGTATGTATGTATGTATGTATGTATGTATGTATGTATGTATGTATGTATGTATGTGCACGCGCGGGAGTATGCGTGCGCGTGCGTGCATGCATGCATTCATCTGTCTATCTATCTATCTATCTATCTATCTATCTATCTATCTATCTATCTATCTATCTATCTATCTATCTATCTATCTATCTATCTATCTATCTATCTATCTATCTATCTATCTATCTATGAATACAACATGGATACCTACACAGCATATGTCCATGTAGGTATGCATGCATCCATGTATGTACGTATGCATGCCTACATGGCATGTGTGCATATACAGTGTAAGATGCAAGGTACGCGAACATTCCACAATCCACATTGATAAGAGCTCTTTACCGTAAAGTTTTAATACCGAAAAAATGCCCATTTATGTAATACGCGTAAATGGATGCTAATTCATCTCGCATCTGGCACTGAACGCAAATTTGTCACTGGATTATACACTAATCATTCAGGCTCCAATCAGGTTTTGTGACTGACGAACAAGTGCGTTGACTGGTACTAGTCTCTCCGGGCTCAAGTGCAGAGTTAGCGTGTGATTACAAATGTTACATTTTACGTTAATTTTTATCCACAGAGGTGTAATAAGTATAACGAGTGATGCGATGATATTGCACCTGTATATTTGTATATCATGTATGTCTCGATATACTATTTGATATGGCAGACCAACTATGTGAGCGTGTTGCACATGCGCAAATTGACAAACGCTTCACTTTTTTCGACACATGACGGGCATTGTTTGGATACACATTCTCAGTTTTTGAGCAGGCAACCCAGCGTCTCCTTTTTGTAACCCTCTTCGGCGTTACATGTTTAAACTGATCTAGATTTTCCTCGAGATTATTCTTACTTTTCATCACGTGACACGGAACTATACATTTGTAAAAAGGGTTTAGCGACCCTCAAGCTTTGTACTCTGTTGTGTTTGTGAAACAGTCTCTCTCTCTATTCTCCAAAGCATACCGAAATGCGTGGTGCTCAATTTGTAAAGACAGTCAGTGTGTGTTTAACATCTGATGCCATCGTTGACGGCTGAAAATTGTAATCTAGAATTCGTTGATTAAAAATGACATTACCGCCGTGTTTGTAATGCAAGTACGTTTTCTTTTCGAAATACATCTACGGCAACAAGTAGGTGGAATAGTTTCAAATTGTTTTCTCGAGCTAAAAATAATGTAAATAACACAAAAGTTACAATAAGTCTTCTTACATTTTATAGTTACTTCAAATCTATTCCACTGTTTTAAATGCTTGCCAAAATAAATTTTCGTATTTTGTTTGACAGTAGCACATTGTTTTGTTCGATTGAGGACATTATTGGAGGTAAAATTTAGTCAACATACCTTTTTACTACTGAAAAATATTTTCTATAATGTTATCACTGGAGCGTTTAGAGGGACAGTGCAGAGTTGTTATCTGTACGGGAATATCGCGCCCCTTCAGGTAGTGTGCGCCTCGAAAGATGAAAGACTCTCAAAATTTGCTCAAACTTTCTTCAGTGAAACTTTCAACCATTCTGTCACCGAATCAAGAATAAAAATCAGGGGTCATCGTACAAAGTTTGGTACTAGAAAAATAAATTAACCTAACATTTACATATATTTGATATTGAAAAGGGCCTTAATGCCCTGTGTTAATTCTATGGCGGGAAATGAGTTTTTGATTATCGAAAAACTGAGACGGTGAAATTGTTTCTTAATCCAAGAGCTTTAGAACGAGCCCTCACAAGTGGTAGATCAAAAAAGAGTTGTAAAAGTTTGAGAGTGCGAATAGCTGTCCCCAGCGCACATGCTATAGCTTAATTTCAATGGGTCGATTTTGATGTCATCAGGGTGCAAAAAGTACGATCACCAGCCATGACCGTATGTTAATATATGACAGCTACGCTAAGGTATGCTGGTAATAAAACTGTACATCAAAGTACGCTTCAAAGTGAAACTATAGCGAAAAGAGCACCGACGTCGACGCGCGCACTGGTATTACAGAGCAAAGCGTAGGCGGTTAATTAATGGGATGTTGATTTACGCACCATGTGGTGTTAATACATCGATGGGATAATACGCCATTGATCACGCAATTTAATCTGGCTAAGATTTTTTTAAAATCTACTTTGGTTTAAATCGTAGCTTGTCTCCATTCAGCACAATAAAGGAATACTGTGGATTCAACCATTGGCCAACTTACCGTCAGATACTCGAACGAAGGCATATATATCGGTGGAGTGCCGTTTTTTATCCCCTGCCGATCTTATCCCCGCACATGCTTCGCCGGGTCTGTCGACGATTTCGACCCTCGTTATAATATCGAAGCTATTTTTACTATTGTATGTATATGCAGTGATATATAAAGCGATTTTATGAAAATATTTTTAAGAAGTGACAAAATGTTTCAAACGGATGAAAATCTGCCCATGGGGACCATGATTATCGATTTTTTAATGACAGATATATTTCCGACCATCGGACATACTTGTGCAGGGCATTTGTTGGCAGTTTGACTGGACATACTTATTTGCCGAAATGCAAGCATTTTTTCTGACGAGGGGGAAAGAGATGCAAAAAATACACGAGTTTTCAACGCCTGCAAGTCTAAATACGACAGAAAATGACGTCTATAGATATCCATATGACAGACAGTATAAAATGTGTAATTTTCCAAAGTCGCTCGTTTCGATCACTTTGCCAGAAATATTC
Source organism: Ptychodera flava (assembly GCF_041260155.1). Classification (NCBI taxonomy): domain Eukaryota; kingdom Metazoa; phylum Hemichordata; class Enteropneusta; family Ptychoderidae; genus Ptychodera; species Ptychodera flava. The sequence continues at coordinate 20,428,186 of NC_091943.1, forward strand.
GTTTTTTATCAAATATGAAAAACTTAAATATATATAGGACACCCAAAGCAATGGTGAGATGTGACTCAACAATCATATGCCAAAGAAGAAAATAAAACCAGGTTCCGGTAGATATCCGGGCTGTTTTATGAATAGAAATTAAGTTGGATCGTCTGCTCATGCGCGGGGATAAGATCGGCAGGGGATAACATACGGCACAGCATCGGCTCTGGTATTGCCTCTGATTGTCTCTTTTCTCGGCGTGTTGCGCATCACGTCGGTGACGATGAATTTTGAATGTGTTAACACGTCGTCATCTGTTAGCGTGTAGCAAAACGCACAAAAGTTTGCAGCTATCCGATTCGCGCCATTTAATCGGCACCCTACGGCGGGATGCCATCCCATTCAAACGAGAAAGGTTAATCCCGATACTTGCGCAGAATGTCGTGTCACCTTGGTCGTAAAATTTATTTCGATAAGTTTGGGGTGATTTATTCTCATCGTCCCGTCAAAGCGATCCGGGCTTATATCCATGTGCAGAGCAGGATCGGATCTTTGATCCACCGCCGGATAATGCACTGGGGTTTCGCCAAACAGAACGAGGAGACAAGCCACGTCATACTCTACACAAGGCAATCAAAACACAGCGTCACACACACACACACACACACACACATAAACACACACAAACGTTTTAAACTTCAATCTAAAACCGTCTCATCCACAGCCTTCATGGTACAATCGTTTGATCAAGTTTCGTTGCCTGCCGCTTTTTCTCTGTTTTTTCATCATTTTTGTCCTTTTTGTGAAATAGAATTTACCTTCTACTCCCCAAATCATATCGTAATGACTAGAGTTCAACTCATCATCGCAGCTTGCATGCGTACAATGTCCAATATTGAAGCTGAAACCTGAACAAGTCAATAACAATATTATATTCAACGCGCTATGTTTACCAGGCTAAAACTTTGCATCGTAAAGATACTTCAGTGTGGAGAAGAAGAACGATAAATAACAATTATATAAGTTGCAGTTATTGTCGCTTTACTGCCTTCATTCCTTGAAGGGTGCGTAATGGTTTCTGCCCTCATGAACAGCGAAATGCGGCCATGCAGTTTTCGTTGCTAATAATTCTGACTTCCAAATCTTAATTTTAACATTCCATAAAGAAGAAATCGTAGCAATCGTCCATGGTCAATCCGTCAGCAGAGGTTAGCTGTAAAGAGCAGATTCCCCGAGTACCGTCGTGTATGCGTCCTCACTTGACACGCACTCAAAATAGGGCTGTTTGTCGCAATCTAGCGATAACAACACAAGATGATAAGCCTTTACCGCCATCTGTAAGCAGTGCATCTTCACACAGGACGTTAGAGACACACCAATTTTCCAATTTAATCGCCACCCGCGGCTAAGGATCCATCCCTTCGTGATAAAGTGGAATAACCCTCTGTCGCCCGGAGCGCCCTTTTCCCCCAGTAGCTACTACAATCGACTCGCATTTACAATTATTGCTGCTGGCGTAATAGATTAAGTTTTTGAGTGATATTTCTGTCGTTCACAGGCTGGTAACAGGACGCTAGAATCCCTCCGCGCAATTAATTTTTTGATGTGACAGAAAAAAACACAAGCTCAAAATTTGTGGACGGCGTATTCCCGGACTTCAGTTAACTGTACTGCAGTCGCCATTTACAATTGTAGGTTTCTGCGCAGCGCTGATGATATTTCACTTTTGGAAAACACATTTTTTTAGATATTCTGCCTTGAGCTTCCGAAAAAGCAGTCAAGTCAAGACATCCACAGAAGCGGCGTGTCTGTCTGACTCGTTCAAAACTGATCTATGTTGTTAAATGCTTGCGTTGTCATGGAGAAAAGAACCCAGAATAAACTCTTACTTCTGTATAGATTGTTTTCCAGGCCTACATCCACTTTTCAATTTGCAGCATTCTCGGCAATGACGCTCAAGTCCCGCAGCGTCAATAAGTAAAGATTTCTTTTCCTTTTTGTATGTTTGATTTGTCACCACATTGAAATTTATTAAAAACAAATATTGAAAGTGTTTAATTAAGGCCACGTTAGCTGTTACCTTTTTGCATTTCGCTTACCAAAATATGATCTAATCTTTGTAGAGCTATTGTAGAGATATTGACACTGAGACACTGAGAGAGAGAGAGAGAGAGAGAGAGAGAGAGAGAGAGAGAGAGAGAGAGAGAGAGAGAGAGAGAGAGGAGAGAGAGAGAGAGAGAGAAAGAGAGAGAGAGAGAGAGAGAGAGAGAGAGAGAATGGGTGGTAAACAACATTTTGTAAAATTGTGTACATTTGACATAGCCGTATATACGTATGATTAATATATGCTTTCATGATGGGCGTAGTAGAGAGAAACAATATCAGCTAAAATACGATAGCCGTTGTCATAAGAACCCAGTAAGTAGGAGCTGGTACAGCTTTTCTTACTGTTAATATAGCATCGAGACTGACAGGCAAAAAGAGAGACAGACGGACGGGTGAGTGAACAAACCGACTTAGAAACAGAACGGATACAAAGAGAGTCATATACGGCCACACAAACACGAAAACCGAGGTAACACAATGTGATATACACATAATACCAGAAGGACATAAACCGCTGAATCTTTCAAACACGCAGGTATAGGCCGGCAGGTAGACGCGCACACGGACTGAGACTTCATATGTGTACCTCACATGTTTATGAACATAATTTGCATAATTTTGCGTGTATCCGCAGTTCGGAAAGAGATATCTGTCAATATCGCGCCATTTTATGGTGTTCCCTGGTTGCATTCGCAGCTCGCACCTTACAAATATTATGCGTAATATATGCAAAGCGCCGGAGAAAATTAGAGAAACGCCATAAAATTGGCTTCCAACTTCCTTTTTTCCCTTGCCAGTGCTGCGCGCAAAACAAATCAATTGAGACATTTAAGTTGGTCTGGGATCATCGATGAAAACAGATGTGTCTTTCGTAGACCCTGGAATATGTCAAACCAGAGTAAGACATTTCATTCAACGTGCGGGCTGTTGTGGTTACATTGCAAAAATCATATCCCACCCATTATTAGAATTTGACCTCGTTGTGCAATGTTAGAACACTACGGTGGCCCAAAACTACCTGTTCTCCGCATTCAAAGTCTGCGTCGCAATCAAATGTTTTTCTCTCACATATGTCTCTGCATTCAAAGTCTGCGTCGCAATCAAATGTTTTTCTCTCACATATGTCTCTGCATTCAAAGTCTGCGTCGCAATCAATTGTTTTTCTCTCACATATGTCTCCGCATTCAAAGTCTGCGTCGCAATCAAATGTTTTTCTCTCACATAAGCTTATGTCTCCGCATTCAAAGTCTGCGTCGCAATCAATTGTTTTTCTCTCACATATGTCTCCGCATTCAAAGTCTGCGTCGCAATCAAATGTTTTTCTCTCACATATGTCTCCGCATTCAAAGTCTGCGTCGCAATCAAATGTTTTTCTCTCACATATGTCTCCGCATTCAAAGTCTGCGTCGCATTCAATTGTTTTTCTCTCACATATGTCTCCGCATTCAAAGTCTGCGTCGCAATCAAATGTTTTTCTCTCACATAAGCTTATGTCTCCGCATTCAAAGTTTGCGTCGCAATCAAATGTTTTTCTCTCACATATGTCTCCGCATTCAAAGTCTGCGTCGCAATCAAATGTTTTTCTCTCACATATGTCTCCGCATTCCAAGTCTGCGTCGCATTCAATTGTTTTCTCTCACATATGTCTCCGAGGTATGCCTCAGTGTACGTTATTCCGGAAGCATAATTTCTATCGAACAGCGCTATTGACAACGACGAACATTGTATCAAGTTATTTTCAATAGATTATCGATCGAAAATTTGTTTGGACGGGCCGGGCGCTCGTGTGTTGAGGTCACGTCATAAACATTTCCACAATAACCCATATATTGACTTATACACTTAAATATCAACATTGAAGGTATCCGTTGGTTCCTGTACTGAAATTAAATCGACGACAATTTTTTTAGTTTTGGTGATACTTTTACGTACGTTTCGGCACATTTTGGCGCACCTCGGCGTAGTTTGGCGCCATTGCGAACGGGGGGGGGGGAGACTACACGCGAGTGAGCGAGACAACAATGTATCAATTTCGGACAAAAGGATATCGATCGATAACGTTCACTGCACGATTACAGTGGAGACTCTACGCCCGTTCGCCTCTGTTCTGTGTTATTCTTGCAGTTTACTGGGATTTTCATAGTTAATATTCGCCAAAATTTGGTATAAATTACAACAACCTGACTGGTATTTGGTCTGTATAATTTAAGAGACGTTAACCGATTAAAATGGGTCAATATTAGACCCTGATTCTGCATATGCAAACGCCTGTAAGATCGCCATTTTATTGAGGGCAAGAGCAAAAATTCAGCGATCGGAAAAATAAAATGCAACTAAAACAAGTTTCGTCGAGAAATTCAAAAAACTAAAACGACAGCAATTTTGTATATATATCAAGGAAACACCGTGCCACTTTTCACTATAATTGGTTCAGAATTGAGAAATTTGAACGAGCGATAGTTGTACGGTCTGTTCTGTACATTAAACGCAAATGTTTTCTATGGGAAATCGAGCAGAGTAGACACATCGTAAAATGAAAAATACATCTGAAAAAAACCGTTGGTTTAACTTTTTCATTTCGCTGTTATTTTTTATAATATTTGGTATGACACATATCATGAAGGGTAACTAAAACTCTATGGTTTTATTTTTTTAGTTTCCCTCTTTTTTTATGAAATGACGAGTTGAAGATCGTTTTGCTGTTGACTGTGTTTTTACTTGATTTTGCATATGTCTCTTATCGCTTACGTATTTTTGGAATTCCTTGTGAAATTCTTCCCAAAATATTATAATTGTAAGGGCAGCATATACGGGAAATAGGACCTGTTGCTCTTTCATTAATATTTAGATGTGCAGCAAGGAAATACGGCGAAATTTTCAACATGACGCGGGAGGTGAAATTGACTCTCCGAACGCGCACTCCACGTATGTGTGGCAAAAATTCGGGACGCTATATACCGTACAAAATGGGGCGCCTTTGGGCCGTAGTGCACTACGTATATGCTGCCCTTACAATTATAATATTTTGGGAAGAATTTCACAAGGAAATTCCAAAAATACGTAAGCGATAAGAGACATATGCAAAATCAAGTAAAAACACAGTCAACAGCAAAACGATCTTCAACTCGTCATTTCATAAAAAAAGAGGGAAACTAAAAAAAATAAAACCATAGAGTTTTAGTTACCCTTCATATGATATGTGTCATACCAAATATTATAAAAAATAACAGCGAAATGAAAAAGTTAAACCAACGGTTTTTTTCAGATGTATTTTTCATTTTACGATGTGTCTACTCTGCTCGATTTCCCATAGAAAACAATTGCGTTTAATGTACAGAACAGACCGTACAACTATCGCTCGTTCAAATTTCTCAATTCTGAACCAATTATAGTGAAAAGTGGCACGGTGTTTCCTTGATATATATACAAAATTGCTGTCGTTTTAGTTTTTGAATTTCTCGACGAAACTTGTTTTAGTTGCATTTTATTTTTCCGATCGCTGAATTTTTGCTCTTGCCCTCAATAAAATGGCGATCTTACAGCGTTTGCATATGCAGAATCAGGGTCTAATATTGACCCATTTTAATCGGTTAGCGTCTCTTAAATTATACAGACCAAATACCAGTCAGGTTGTTGTAATTTATACCAAATTTTGGCGAATATTAACTATGAAAATCCCAGTAAACTGCAAGAATAACACAGAACAGAGGCGAACAGGCGTAGAGTCTCCACTGTAATCGTGCAGTGAACGTTATCGATCGATATCCTTTTGTCCGAAATTGATACATTGTTGTCTCGCTCACTCGCGTGTAGTCTCCCCCCCCCCGTTCACAATGGCGCCAAACTACGCCGAGGTGCGCCAAAATGTGCCGAAACGTACGTAAAAGTATCACCAAAACTAAAAAAATTGTCGTCGATTTAATTTCAGTACAGGAAACCAACGGATACCTTCAATGTTGATATTTAAGTGTATAAGTCAATATATGGGTTATTGTGGAAATGTTTATGACGTGACCTCAACACACGAGCGCCCGGCCCGTCCAAACAAATTTTCGATCGATAATCTATTGAAAATAACTTGATACAATGTTCGTCGTTGTCAATAGCGCTGTTCGATAGAAATTATGCTTCGCGGAATAACGTACACTGAGGCATACCTCGGAGACATATGTGAGAGAAAAACAATTGAATGCGACGCAGACTTGGAATGCGGAGACATATGTGAGAGAAAAACATTTGATTGCGACGCAGACTTTGAATGCGGAGACATATGTGAGAGAAAAACATTTGATTGCGACGCAGACTTTGAATGCGGAGACATAAGCTTATGTGAGAGAAAAACATTTGATTGCGACGCAGACTTTGAATGCGGAGACATATGTGAGAGAAAAACAATTGAATGCGACGCAGACTTTGAATGCGGAGACATATGTGAGAGAAAAACATTTGATTGCGACGCAGACTTTGAATGCGGAGACATATGTGAGAGAAAAACATTTGATTGCGACGCAGACTTTGAATGCGGAGACATATGTGAGAGAAAAACAATTGATTGCGACGCAGACTTTGAATGCGGAGACATAAGCTTATGTGAGAGAAAAACATTTGATTGCGACGCAGACTTTGAACGCGGAGACATATGTGAGAGAAAAACAATTGATTGCGACGCAGACTTTGAATGCAGAGACATATGTGAGAGAAAAACATTTGATTGCGACGCAGACTTTGAAGCAGAGACATATGTGAGAGAAAAACATTTGATTGCGACGCAGACTTTGAATGCGGAGAACAGGTAGTTTTGGGCCACCGTAGAACCCTAATCCTCATCTATCATAAGGACATGCTGTGACATTCACCAGTGACAAACTCGCGAATGACGATGATAAAAGCTGGTTCGATGTCGAAGAACGTAAAACATGAGGTTTTACAGATACAGATTTTTTTCTGACTCCCTTTTATCGTCCGAACTTTTGAAACTTTAAGGCTTATAAGGTGTAATATTGATGGAGAACTTTGTCCATTTTATTATGTTCATAATGTTCGTTATGTTGAACACAACTGCACAAACATTCAACGTTCAACTTACGGATGCTTAACTGCCGTCCGCTACTGAGTCTCTAGCGTCAAAACTCCGTTTATAATCGCGACTGCGCTACACAGAGGCCGGGCTATCCCGCCAATGTTGGGAACATGGCAAAACAAAAGAATCGACAACAACTATGCGATTAAGGTAGTATTCGCCTCGAAAGTGAAAGACAAACTTTTGCTTAAACTTTCCTCGGTGAAACTTTCAATCGCTCTCTCACCTAATCAAGAATACAAAAATCAGGGGTAACCGCGCAAAATTGGGTACTATAGAGAAACAAATTACCTGACATTTACCGATATTTGAAATTCAAAATGGCCGTCATCCCTGTGGTAACGCTATTGGGAAAAATGAAATTTTCGATTTTTGAAAAACTAAGACGGTAAAAGTTTTTAGTGTACTCCAAAATCTTTAAAGTTAGCTTATATATATGCGATTATTTCCCTCTTTACAGTAACTGGTAGATCAGCATAGATTTGTAAAAAATTAAGATTCCAGATATCTGTCCCTGAGGCGCATTCTACCCTAAGACAGTTGTTAATGTGCGCAGATACACAAATAGACACATACACATGCTTTATTTAATATCGAGTTTTCATAAGCATGGCTTCAAGTTTTCTCTTTTTCACTAATAGGGATTTTTTATTCATTGATAGCGATATGGTGATGTTTTTGTCGTGTCACATTTGCGTCGTCGTGAGGTTCGAACTTTTGCACACGGGGCGACAATAACTGCGATGGCCCGCAGGCTACTTTAGTTTCCAAGATGTTTTGACAGCTCGACTCTGGCAGCGTTTCACGTGTCTGTTTCGTTGCACTCGCGCGTCTCACGGCGATTTCCTTTTGTTCTCCGCCGATGAGCGCCTCTACTGCGCGCACGAGCGGAGGCCCTCTACACACTCACAAGCACGGCCACTCAGAGGCAGCCCGCCAGATCACTGGTTCGTGATACCAGTCGCCGAGGACAAAGCCGGCACCACTCGTGCGCATGGCAGCCGCGACTTCTTTGCCCTCCTTTATTTTGTATCACCAGAAGTGGAGGGGCTTTCGAGAAGCTTCCTCGCTGAAACCTCTCTCACAAGAACTGGACCCCTTGGTCTTATCATTTTCACGCGGGCTCGCTTTTTTCTCCTAATTTGGCTTCTTGTGCACATTTGTGTGGGTCTTGTCAAAGGACACGAAGCTACTAGAGTGGAGTTTGCACCATTTAAACGAGGAACAATCACGTTAGGCAAGAGCGCTTTTGATATCAGTATTACAACTACTTGTTATGCTGTCGGCTTTGGGTCTGTTTTCTATAACTGCAGCAAGCAGTTCTTTCACAAAGCGCCTGACCACGCGCACAAACATCATTTAAACAGATGAAGGGAACATCTAGTAAGACTTCCCCGGATTCTAAAACTTTCTAAAACCTCTCAAGAAAACGCTCGATGATCTTTCTCCCCTTCAGCGAATCTGCACAGTATAAATTATCTGGTTGTTGGGAATTGACCTGACACGCGGGTCATTTGCAAACAAACAGGGAGAAGTTAAACTGTTTATTCTCCTAATTTCCCAAACAGATGCTTAAACACGTCTGATAAAATGCGAAATTCAACCCGAGGCGAGCAGCGTTCTTCAAACGCCGCCTAATTGTGTCTAATTGTGTGTGTTGAGACATCGTCAAGGGGAGTTATATGTTGCTGCCTGACGGTAAATTAAAAACTGCCCCCGGGGGTTGACCGGAGAGCGTGAAAATGATGCGAGATTTTTTCAAAACAAGTGAGTTTTTTTTATGCGACCAGGGTGATATGCGTTTGACATCTTCACCGAGCCGGGGAACTACACTGCAATGTCGCGGCGGCGGAGCGCGATAGGTTCATCGCGAGCGTAGCGAATGAGTGATAGGGTTCTCAACTTCAGCGAGTGGAAGAATACACTGCATTCGTAATCACCAGCCGACCAATCAGGGCGCCGCGCTGGCGTCGGAGGAGCACGCACCTGGTCCATTTCACACGGTGTGTGGCTCGAGTTTGTTTAATTCAGAGGGCAATGTGATGCATTGACATATACTAAGACTCGCCCAACTTATCGCAAAGCTCAGAATGAAACGAGAGACAGCCAATCGCCAAAGAGTGTGAAATATTACATTATAATTTTACACCAGCTAAACTGAACGAGGTGACAAGTTTTGACGAAATCACTCCACGTACAGCAGCCGAGAGAATAGAGAGGGGATCTACTGTTTGACTAAGCTTGAATACTTTAAGGCTCTGATAATGAATGTTGGTAAGTAATGATTCTTAATTATACATTCTTTCCAGATGTGTCATTTTCTTCTTCAATGCTGTGTGTATGTGTTTTTTTTTAATTTCTGTAATTCAAATTTGAGTATTAAGTCGCAACAAAGATACCCGGCTTTTGCCGAATTCCACAGAAAAATTCACAGCAAACTTGAACTGCGTACCGTAACGGTCTTATCTCCGATATGAAATATTGGGTAAGTTATGAAATGAGAGATCGAAAAAAAACCCGGAAACCGTCGTTTTACACAATATGGTTTCCAAATTTCATCTTCAAAGATACAGTTTCAAGGACGATGCGCCTGGCCACGCCAGACTAAAGAGCAAAGGCCGATTATATTAGACGTTATCAAACCGTATCACAGATAATCACTGTGATACCAAGCGAAATTATGATGAACATTTGTGCATTTCTCAGAGCCAAAGTCCGGTTGGAAATAACCTAATTGAATACAATGGGGAGAGAGAGAGGGGGGGGGGGGGAATGATAAAACAGTAGGTTCTGTTACTGTGTTTGTAACGTCTGAAATCCTGCTTCTAAATAACTATATTTTCAAGCCCTTCAAGGCAACTTCTCTGCGATTTCAATTTCTAATCTTCAACTTTCGCAACAATCATCAGTTTCATTCATGCGAGCTGATTCGACATAATGGGAATCTTTCATCTTTAATAATGCGAAAATCAACAAAATTTCTTTCAAGATGACTGAAGCCGAAATAGGACAACAAGATACAACATTCCCTGCACGACAGCCTTTGTTAAACTTATAAGTAAAAGAAAGAATAGCTGATAAGTTCTTCATATCTCTTCTTGTTTGATTTTGATGCGGTAATTAAGGTCACAACAAGAAGATAGATAAGAGTAAAATGATGTTAACTTAAAATTTAATTTTGATCGATGTGGTGGGGAGTGTTCAAGTTTTTCATTGAAATTTAAAATTCGAATCGTGCGTGGTGAACTCTCGTCATCTGACCGCTATAAGACGGACATAAGGAAAGCCAGAAAGCATTTTGTGTCAACACGTGAGAATTCACTAGATTTCAAACGAACACACCAGCAACTTTCAACTACAAAAACAATTGGTGTGCACTTGGCGTAGGTGCAAAACGCGATGTATGGTGTAACGGATTTTGAATGCCAGGCGAGCGGCAGAGCTTTATTCTGAATGCTTTAAGAATCAGTTTTAGGAAACCAACCGATTGTTAGATCCGTCAGTTTTTACTCCTTCGGCAGCGTGCGAAATAAACGATTAAGCTAACACCATAATGATGGAATGAGAGAGGGGGTGCAGGCCCGCTCTCCGTGCAGTCGGAAGTGATGAATGTTCCGGACTTTGAACGTGCAAACAGACTGGAGTGCTTGCTAAACATTTTAGCAGATGACGCGAACGATCAGGCTACGGAACTTGTGAATAATTGCCCGAAATTTTTTCACTTCGAATTGTGCCCCGTGCCTCTTTACTCGCCGGTTTCCCCAAAAGGAACGCTGGGGGTTTTCTTCACAACGTCAGGGATACAAGAATACCACAGGTGCCATAAATGTTTTAGTACCCGTTTTGTGCAAATTCATTCGAAACGCTTGCTCGGCAATAACAAGACCCTTTCGGCGCGATGGGTCAATACGTATAAACACCGTTGTTGATCCCCCGTGACAAAGACACCACATTGTGCATTGTAAGTGTTTGCGAATCCTGTGAAACCTAGATGTAAAACACAACGAATGAATTCCACAGACTTTGTGACCAACGTGGCGGTATATGATTCAGTGGGTCAAACATTGGAATATATATATCGGAGATGCCCGGTGTTCAGTAGTTAACAGCGAGGGGTCTTGTGTCCGTTGTTGATTTTTCGTCGCGGTCAAGGTACTCTAATTACGATCATAACCGTGGTCAAAGAAAGCCCTTTGGTCTTGGTCAACGACTGACTTTCCAATATCGATTCCCTCTTCACTTTTCACGCTAATGTTTTTGAACTCTAATCCCCGTTAATCCCAACGTTATTTTCTTCCTAATTCCTTGGAACGATCTTTGATCAGCGGAGTCTTTGTTCCGCTTATTCCGGACTTAAAGGACTTAATCAACCGGCGACGTTGAAGTGCCTCGTCATCATTGTGCAACGTCGGGCTGTTTATCAAATATTTAGAGCTGTCCAAATTTTGTAATGCTTAAATATCGAGGCGTGATTCAATAAAGTTACTTTGAAAACTTGGACGATATTTTGGTGCAAATTCGCGTGATTCCAGTTTCGTGTCAGTGGTTTTCTTGTTAATTTAACCATTGTAGTCTTTGCGGTGTGTTTGCTCCTGACCTGCAGCGTTGGGATGCATAAGGACAAAATAGCTATTACAACCACATGACAAAAGTTTTTGAACAAACAATAAAAGCGTTCCTGAATTTGCAATCCAATTTGTTTTTTTCTTGACCTCGACATTCCGATCACTGTTAAGTTCCATTCTGGTCAAAAATGGCACCGAGTTGAAGACTTTCTTCCGCGCAGACGACAAAATGTGGTCTATTTTGGTGAACGTGCTCGACACACCTTTCAGTGGAGTCTACGACGTCTCGGACACCTGGACGAGCAAAGATCAAGACCGCGGAGTAAACGTTCTTTTCAAATAAAGTCTCGCGTGACCATTCGAGTCACGATTTACTTCCACGCTTCCTGAGGGTGTTTACGATCACAGGTTGCTCTGAATTGCCTATTCAACCGCCGAAACAAAAACAAACGTGTACTTTTGATCTCCTAATTTGCTTCAAACTGGCCAGCATGTTTATACAGTTTTCGTCGTCGCCTATCCTTGTGGACCCACCTTTCACTTGATCACGCGTGAAGTGCATTCAATCTGGCCGGCTATTGAGAGGGCCGGGAGTTGGACGCGCTTTGTCAGATCAAACACTGCAAATAGGCCCATTTATACCATAGTGTATGCTCTCTCTCTACACTCAGGAATGTTCTCCCCACCCCTCACGCTAGTTGACCGCTTTACAAGCGCCACGCAACTATCTTTTGTGAGATATTGATCCTGCAGCAGGCAATCTGAAATTATGGTTCTGTTCCGTTCTGTTTCCGATCCGCATCAACGCCGACAACGGCTAGGATCTTCGTGCACAGCGCACGTTGTCGCCCACCGCGATGCGAGTCTGGCCATTTGAGCATTACTCAATGTTGAAACTTTCAACTTGGTAAAAAGTCACTATTAACCAGGACCTAATCAATCATCGTTAGCAACAGCAGTGACTTTCTCTTTATACATTCCGTGATGTTTTGAGCCGCCGACGATGAAATGCATCGGCGAACACCTAGATCACTCGTAAATGACACGTATAAAATGTAAATAATACATAAATAAATAAAGAAATATAGATATAAATAAATAGATAAATAAATAAATAAATAAGTTAGCTTGCTATGTCTGTTTGTAAAAGTTTCTGAAAATGCCTATTATGGTTTAAAAATCGTAGCAGTCTTTGTTTTGGGAAATAGTGTCTTCTCAATTCTTCTTTGTTTATTTTTCGAGCCGCATTTTCTGTCTTTATAGGCTTTTCTGTCTTTCTTTGTGAGTTTCCCCTATAACTGTGTCACATTTCCATACTATGTGAACACTTTTGTTTTGTTTGTTTGTTTGTCTTTCTTATTTTGCATGAGAGGGAAACATAGCCTATCACAGTAACCAGTCTCTCCAACGGTGACTTCTTTACGAAATCGTAGAATTTCTGAGATATTTCAAATCACCCATTTTCCAGCAGTGTGGCGCTACGATCGAAGGCTATAAAAAGTAGGTTTGTGTAACTTCGTCTGCAGACTTTCTTACGAGCAAATAACTCGATACTCGCGATTTCAAATTATTAAAATCGACATCGATTTAAAAATACACACACAGAAAAACAAACAAGTTTTTTATGTTAAGCAAAAGCTATCAGTCACAGTCAACGATGGCAACTTTGTGTTCAAAGATACATTCAAACGATAATCGCACTTGTGTGGTGACATTAAACTTACATCCGTGATCCAAGAACTTTCATGCGTCTGAGCGAGGTACCCAAACTTTCTATGTAAATGATAAAAACATATTTAATTTCCACTCAAAAGTACAGTCTATTATATAAAAAAGCCATCGTGTGTTACTTAATTTGTTACGGCACTTAGCCCTCGTGACGAGACCAGAGCGGACGGAGAATACGTAAGAAGCGTTGGGATGAACATCCCGTCAACGTTTACATAAATTATAATCAATACGATTGGAACTAATTTGGGATAATTGGATTTTCATATTTTGCAAATTTCTCAAAAATGCTAGGTGCCATATAGCTGAATGTTGCAATATCGCAAAGTACTCATAAAAACAAGTGTGTAATATAAAAAGAAAAGCAGAATAGATAACATTTGTAGATTAAATCGACATTACCTCACCATCCTATAATCCCAAAATAGTTCCAATCGTGTTAATCAGATAATGAGCCTGAAATTGGCCATTTTGCATGTCCAAGGGACAAATAAATATAGATATGACGATTTTTGTCACAATTTTGTAGCTGTAATTCGTCATGAAATTTCGGCTATTTTTTCTCCCTTCTGTTTGTAAAAATAACTCTTCTTCTTCTTCCCTCAAAATCAACGAATGCCGAGCGTTCAACTAGTAGATACAGCTTGTAGGCGTGCTATGCCAAATGTTACCGTCAACATCTAAATTCTGGTGGGACTAGAATTAATTGATCAACAATAACATTTTTCATTGAACACAATAATTTGTGTTAGCATGGGCCAATACTCTGGATGTCAGCATATTTTAGAAAGAATAATATACCTGTTTTGTACTGAACAAAAACAACTAAAATATACTAGAAAGTCACAAAAAATCGAAAACTGCCACGTAGGTGACTTCACAGCATGGAAGCGAAGAGTCCACGCTCTTCTCCCTTCCAAAAGGAAGTCTTTCATTAGACGCTTATGTCGAATCCAAAATAATTTCCAGCGGGCCGTTACCTAATCACTTAATCGGCGTTCCATTGCGCATATACCTATATATCAAAGTATAATAAAATATAATCTCGAGTACTTTGAAATTGGCTAAGGTTAAAGAGACTATCCTCTCAAGATGGGTTTTGATTACATTAATTTTCCCAGTTCCCGAAGCAAAATACCGATAAATCCATAGGAATGTTGGCTGACACAGCAGGCCTCATCGCCTGGCGCCAGTCATCTTCCCACAAATCATAATTCCGATACATATTTATGTAAAAGTGTTAAGTCTGTCGGCAGGACTTCACCAGGGTTCCTACATTTCCACCATAGCAGTAACATACCAAGGTGCCCAAGACGGAACTCTGTGGTACGACAATGACCCGATTTGCTGTTCAACCTCTGAAAAAAATACTACTTGTCGAGATGCAACAAGCAATTATCTTTTTCCCCTGGCCTACCATACCACAATTTAACTTCAAATGATGTTTGCAGACGATTTTCTAACAACAAGATCAGATCTCTCTCTCTCTCTCTCTCTCTCTCTCTCTCTCTCTCTCTCTCTCTCTCTCTCTCTCTCTCTCTCTCTCTCTCTCTCATAGTCTACATTTGCCTAAATCTCAATAAGTTTTCCGAGTTGCCATGACAAGAAAAAATTCGCAAACCACGTCATTATTTACAGTTTTGTTCAATGTACATTTTCAGCTGACATAGTGTCGTGCATCGCCACTCCGACCACGACGTCCGCCACGTCTTCTTCGTCGCGCAAACCGGACATTCCGTGCCGCGTGTGTGGGGACCGCAGCTCCGGCAAGCACTACGGTGTGTACAGTTGCGACGGCTGTAGGGGTTTCTTCAAACGCAGCGTCCGACGAAACCTGGCCTACGTCTGCAAGGAGAACGGTAGCTGTATAGTCGACGTCACGCGGCGGAACCAGTGCCAGGCGTGCCGCTTCAAGAAGTGTCTCGAAGTTCGCATGAATAAAGATGGTAAGTGTTGAAATTTTCACTCTTAGTGCGGAAACTTTCCAATATATCTTTAATGCGTAAAATTTTCCCTTTTTTAAAAAAAGAGAAAGATAATTTGCGTTTAAATTATTTGAAATAGCTCACGATTCTCCACCGAAAGTATGAATAAATACGTTTTGTGCAACTTATAAGTGTACTGGCTGGCTTGAGCTTCACGCCCCATATCCAGGCCAGGAAGGAGGGTTGATATATTTCAAGGTAATCTGAATAAAAGTGTTTTAAAGGTCCATTTCTACCATAACAGCGCTGTTGCCATGGACAAGTTGCTAGGGAGTTTATAGGGAAAATCAGCTTATCTTGATAGTCTGTAAAGTTACGCCAGTCAAACGTATAAGTTGTTAGACTGAAACTTCTCCAGCTAGAAGTAACCCGTCATTATAACCTTTCTGTAAAGAATGGATGACGTTATGAGATGCAAGTTTTAGTTAATTTGGAAAGCAGTTTACTCTGTAAGTTATTGTGGCTATAACGACGTACTGTCGGTTGTGAATCCGAAATGAGTTTCAGAAAAAAAATTAAATCTCTCGCTAGTTTGGATCAGACGATGAGTTTCAGAAAAAAAATTAAATCTCTCGCTAGTTTGGATCAGACGATAAAATTGCTGGAAAATAAAAAAAGAGAAGTGAAACTTAAAATTTCTACAAACGACTCCACTTGGGTACGGAGGGATGAACTGGTGAAATCGGATCCCCGCATAAACTGTCCGTCCCTTCACTGGCAGAAATGCTTTAGAAAAAAAAGATGAATATTTGTGTCGCTCCTCAATTACAGCGTAAAAGAGTTTTAAATTTTCCCGATAGTTTTTCATCCGTGATACAGACAACATTTTGTTGAGAAATATCATGACGCGTCGCGATTCCTTGTCCCCCTGATGTGTACGGATGGCACTATAGAATTTGAAATATACATGTTACTGGCATTTCTAATATCTTTGGCTGTCATTAGAGAAATTTCAACAATGTTTGATTTCTGACATTAAGAATGTAAATGCCATGTATCAATGAGCCGCAATGTGTAGAAGTGACAGGTGAAAGTACCTACAGCTAAATTTGAAATGTTCTTGAGAACACTTTGAGTGTTTTTTGTGTAGTTTTATCATAACTTCTCCGAATGGTGCATCGATGTAAACGAACTATTGCATTTGCGTGGTCTGCTTTGTTGGTCACGTTTTTTTCACCCACATTTTGGTCGCTTGAGCAAAATTTTGTGTAATCTTCGCCCTTCAAACCATCCTAGAAAAATAGCTGTTTGGAGAGGTTGGCGCAATATCGTTATATCGCTGGTTATATAGTTATAAGGACTTCACGCCTTTAGTCTTTCAGAGGTTTTGAAATTATCTGCGGATATCTTCGTCTTAAACATCTGTCCAAGAAATATGATTTTTTCTTTACGTGCTTACAACTAGCATACCGCTTGCTTTATTTATTTAATTTATTCATTTATGTAAGATAAATATGAGACAAAGATAAATATTTTCGACATTTCAAAAAATTTCCCAAGCGATTTGATATCTCAACGGAGAAGTCAAGTTCCTGTGACAATAAGCTGCGATAAAAAAAAGAAAACGAAATACGGCATTCCACAAACTTGCGAAGGCCAATTCTACGCACGTACGATGCATGCGTCGAAACCATGGCAACGGACACTTCTCAAAGTTACACGAGGTCGTTAAAATACCCAGCGAATGCTGACAATCGACAGTCGAGGCCTGCATAGGCGCAGTCTTCTGCTTGGTTCGCGGATGAAAGTCGAGGGGGTTAGAGCCGAGCCGAGTCCTTTGTGCGGGGCTTGTCACCTCAAGGACCCGCCGAGCCATTGATTGGCCCGCGTCTGCCAAAGCAAAGAACGACGTCAACCTCACTACTTGTTTAAGTTATATTCAATCATTGATAACGCGCGAGGGTTGACGCCGATAGCATTCAATGGGGTTTCGATTCGTAAAATACCCTTTGACAAAAAATCAAAGACGATATTGTTCCCTTTACGCTAATGGTATGATTAAAATCAATCACAGAAGTAAAGACCAGCTGAAAAAAAAAATTCACACAGGCAATGGTGAGTGCTTGCGCTTTTCTGATCGAATTGCTCTCCAAATCAATATTTGACATATTTTTGACATTTTGCCTCCCAATCGTGTAGGCTCTATGTAAGAAGCAGCATCGAAAAATATGCCCGAGTTGTACTACTCCTCCGTACGCCGTGCATATACTACGATTGAGAGATAAGACGTGTGTCACGGTTTTCATCGAAATGACTTTAGCTGTATCTTGTCTCACGGGCAAACAACCAATTGTGAATATAATTGTCGCTCATCGTCGCGATAATATTCATCTGGCGAAATTGAATTAAACAATCGTAATGTGGTCTCGCTATCGAGTGAGGCGACCTGTTGCAAACAAATTAACATCAGTAAAGTGCGTATCGCGAGAATTTCGTACAAAATCGATCGCTTTTCCGACTTAACCGTTATTGCAGTAAAAGAAAATTATTTTGAACCATGTTTTCATCAAGGCAGACATTTTTGTTTTGTCGTAAATTCTATTTTTGAAAACTTTCTATTGCATATTTTTCACAGGACAGTCGTTTCCTACTTGTGATCCAGGAGCCAATTTGAAACCAGAATCATTAAACCGATAAAACTGAACTTCTTCAGGTGTTTCATTCCGAATCAAAATCGCCTACTTAAAGAAAGATAGATATTAATGTAAAGCTACATGAGAAATATGAAATAATATCATATCAAGTGATTAGTAATAGTTCATTCATGATTATTTTTTATTTTTTTCCTTTTTGACATTGCTCTGCCTATTTGTTTGTCTCTGTCTCTCTGTTTCAGCATCTGTCTGTCCGTCTGTCTGTCAGTTTGTCCGTCTGTGTCTCTCTCTGTCTCTCGCTTATATATTTGACAGATAAGTATCTTCCATTTATCTGTATGGATGAGTAACTAAAAGTTTCGTAGTTCGGTCAACGTGTCTTCCGTTGAGTTAATGGTAAACGTCTCTTTCCTCTCCCTCCCTTTACCTCTTTCTCCATTTTTCTGTCTATGTCTGTTTCTCTAATCTAGTACCTCTTTATCTATTTATCCCTATATACAAGTGTATATACTATCTATTATGTATACACAATACTTCTACTGAGGCCATAGACAGAGCACACGTCCTCTCAGGGTTGCGCGCGCACTCACTCGTGCCTCGCCAATGACTACAAACTGATGTAGGTCGAGTGGTTAAAGTTTGCCGATTGCACATTTCGTAGAATTAAAAAAAAAAACTCGATCGTCAGCATTTGTCCATCCGCCATGCGCGCAATATTGATCGATCGTGGGGTCAAAAGGGTTCGCCAAATGATAAACACTGTAACGACTTTGTCACACTAGTTGTTGGAGATGTCCACCCCTCCCCGACCCCTACCCAGAACACCTGCTAAGTTTCTCAGGTACGGCCCAGGAACGTGCATGGCGTATTCGATTATCGCTGAAGAAAAGTTTGATGCTGTAAGTTATCTAACACAACGTGAACTACCAGATTCCTCCTAATTAGTTTGAGGACAAATTCTATGCATGCCCCATTGTAAAAAGTATGATATCCACATTTCGTTTTGACTTTTAAAAAAAAGAAGAAAATTACAGCCAGTGGATTGTATTCACGTTCCAAGGCCCTGCAAGTTGAGCGGTAAAGCAAACAGTTTCTGCATTGCACAAAAAATGTTCAATAAAGTAAACTGCCATAACTAATAACCGTATTGTTTGAATGGAGCCCCGCCGACGAAAAGTACAAATCAATTTGAATTGACAAATGTCAAGTGGCAATATATCACCATTTAAATGGCGAGATGCTCATGAAAAGAACAAATATTGATTGATTGTAAAAGTGTGTGCGTTTTCGGAAAGATTAGTGACGGATTGTTGCATGTTGCAATTCAGCCGGCTATAAAAAGTTATCTGGTCGAAATTTATGATGTTTTTCATCAACTGAGCAGGGCGAGGCGTACCTGAGGCCTGACCTGGCGTTGATGCGAGATGTGTATCGGCCAGAGCATACAAGTCGGTAGCTGCCATGGAAAAGTTTGCAAAGAGAGGGAGACATATAGGCAGACAGTAATAACATGTAACTACTGTTGTGATGCAGTTTTATGACTATTGTCATACAGGCAGCCTAGCTCAAACATTCGTACTCTGAACGGACATTTTGATCGATCAGAATGAATCTTGAAGTCGAAGAATTTATTGAAGGTGATATAATTGGGTGTTACCTTTATTCCATACCCGGAGTGCACTTAACGGGGAAAAACAATAAAATCTCTTGGTCAGCGACTGCACGCATTTCAACTTTGCATGTACTTTGTGACCGCAACCCCTGTGAAATACATTGTTAGGGAAAAAGAGGCGCGAAATTATTCAGTCGTCAACCGCCAATTTAATGCTAGGCCACATCGAAGGAACGTTGTTCGGAAAATTGTCAAACAGAGAACTTATCAGGATCCATTCAAATAAAATAAAAACGTAACTTTCAGATCTGTATCTGCCTGCATACAGATCTGTCTGTCATAGTATGACTATGTCTGTCTCTATCTGTCTGCCTGTCTGCCCCTACGTCCTTACTCTCCTCTCCCTTCACTCCCCTTCCGCTCTCTCTCTCTCTCTCTCTCTCTCTCTCTCTCTCTCTCTCTCTCTCTTCTCTCTCCTCTCTTCTCTCTCTCTCTCTCTCTCTCTCTCTCTCTCTCTCTCTCTCTCCATCCCCTTCCCCTCTCTCTCTCTCTCTCTCTCTCTCTCTCTCTCTCTCTCTCTCTCTCTCTCTCTCTCTCTCTCTCTCTCTCTCTCTCTCTCTCTCTCTCTGGCGAGTCTCTCCCTCGCTTGTCTGTTATTTTTTCTATGCCAGTCGACGGGATGTTTCCGCTATCCCTGTCTGTCTTTCTGTCATACTGATCTATCTCCATCCATCCATTTGTCTATTTCGGACACTCTCTCCCCTTTCCTCCCCGTATCTTCATGCACCCTTCTCCGAAAGGTTTGTCATGCGTACTATCGCCATGATGCAGTTAAGAAACAGCGAAATAAATGTTCACGCCTGCAGAAAAGTGGGCCAAATCTTCATTGGGAAAAAGAGGTTTTCTTAGGGGGTCTTTCATAGTTCTGCGAAGCAGGTCGATCCACTAGACGTATGTCGATTCGTAATATTGCTGAATGCGGGACCAGTCTCCTACAGTCTCAACAATAATTAACGAGATCAAGACCCGAACTCTTGCACTCTTACTAAACCAGTTTATTCATCAACACGGAAGCAGCTTAGTTGCCCGGAAACGGTGACAATGAGATGAAGAATGAAAAGACGGACACATATTTGAGAACAGATCCTCGAAGTGGCGGAACAAAACTTAACATCGAACAATATTTTGCCATCGATCGGGAGTGTCGCAAAGTGGTTTTCATAATCGCCTCTAATTGATACCGGGTTGATTGTAAGCTTAATCCTGTGGCAACTGTTCACGCATCCGACAAACAATTGAGAAAACGCCATGTAAATGAATATCTGTCGATGAGATGGCCTCTCAACTGTTTTCAGATATTCTATTTGTTTCTTTGATTCATGAAAGAATTGTTCAAATGAGCGGCGCGGCGCGTGATGGAAGGCAAATAAACTGCTAAATCCCCGTTCTCGTCCAATTTTGCCGATTATGTAAAATAAATCGAGGGAGGGAGAGTCTAAGTGCTTTATTCCTGGTTATTCGTGTCAGTATCGGAGTATGTTGATGTGATCTTTAACAACATTTTCTGTGAAGCGTTTCCGTAAAAAAACTCTTTGCGCGATGTAGACATTCAATTTTTCCTGTGACGACCCGGGTTTAAGGCGCCAATTTCATTTATAGTGATTCGAAGATTGACTGCCTTTCCTGTGTTGAATTTATGGAAAAAAATATTCCCGTTTTCACCAAAAAAAAATATAGTGACAACTTTATTTATTTCATTAGCTTCAAAATGAGCCAACACCAGTGGTTGACCACAAATAACGTGAAAGTTTGAAAAGTCAGAATATCTGTCCCCGAGGTACATACAGCTTTAAACAGTCATGGTATTTTGTAAAGCCATGGAAACGGAAAGACGCATATTCTCTTCTCATGCATAGGAATGCAATAATAAAATGTTTTGTGTCCTCAATACAGTGATAGCGACTTTTTTTCCCTTCAATGTCATCCTGACTGCGGCGATTTCTTAGTCTTCCGGGCATTTTTGTTGGCAAATGTCAATTTTATCCGAGACGTTATCATAAATTGGTGAGATTTTTAAATTTTCTTGAGGACTTTGGTTTGAAATGTAAAAATTTGGCAAAGAGATTAAAATAGCACTCTCATGGTCGACAAAGGGTCAGCTGGTCAGCTGATGTACAGGGATCGCTGATTAATAACGGGTTCACAATTTTTTTTTTTGAATTGACTGTTTTACGGCACGGCTCGGCGATAAGTTGCGAAACAGAAAAACATGCGGTGGGACTTTTTTCTGTTGTGTGCGCATGATCTGTTTGACACTGACAGAAGTTACTGATAATATTTGATAAGATAAGGCGCCCTGTCTATCAGCGCAGAAAGCGTCATATTATTGGATTCTGAGGAGCAATTAATACTCGACCTGAAGGCATCCGTGTTAAGTATATTTTTCAAAGTGATTGTAGATATTTCGCCAGAACAAAAGAACTCTGGCATGCCTTTTCATATGAATTAAATCTTTGGCGTTTTGGGCTGTTGATGATGTCACGGGACACTTTGCGCGTTTTGTTTTCTTTGCGACTGTGAGCTGTGCAAACAAGACGCACAAAAAAATAAGTATTAACAGGTGCGGCGATAGAGTTCAATTCCCTGGCTTGTTTTTTAGCGTTGCATGGTATTAGTCACGTAAATATGTCCGCAAAGGATGGTTATCGAATATGTTTTTCACAGAATGGCACTTGAAGGTTATAAGCCGACCCCCTTCCCAAAGAATGTTTTTTTTTATTTTTTTCCCGAAATCTTATGTCGAGTTATATAGGATTGTGGTGACTTAATTTCAAGTGATAGTGACCATGGCTTTCAGTTCTACACTTTTCAAAATTGTTACGAAATACATTTTTTTCAGAAAAAGTTTATATTTTTTCAAAAAATTGAGAAATTACTGATATAAAAAATAGGTTGGCAATCAGATTTCCCTTGTCAATAATGATATTCCATGTTGTTGTGCTTAGCATCGGAAAGCTAGGAGCTGTAGCTCGTAGAAACGTACGTTGAAGTGCTGTAATTTTTCCCACCAAAATTTTACTGCAACATTTTGCCAATTTTATGAAAGTTCCGGTAATGTTTTTGATAATTTTGGATCAAATGGACACCACATTTCATTGGCTACAGTTTTACATCAAATTTTGGCAAAAATCTGAAAAAAATTTGACCGGGGTATATTTTATAAAGGCAACAAAAGTTCACTTTGGCGCTCAAAAGGTTAAGCTGTATTCGGTAGGAAGAACAACATTTCTTGATCAATTATCCATTGAAGTTACAGCAACAGTCCATACAGCATCAAAACTTGCACTCATGTCTGTTCAGTCGACGTTTGCAAACAAGCTTGGCTGCCAATAGACGCTGGCAGTGATATTTAATTTTAGTTTTGATTGTATACACTGCAAGGCAAATACACTGAGATGGGTGAACTATTTCAGTTTATTTGCATGCTGGTTTAGTTGCTAATAATTGAAACATCTCTCAACGTTCAGATAGTGCAGATAATTGAAAAATAAGAAAAAGCATAGCATACGTCAGTATTGTTCGTAGCATCACTAAGATTAAAATAACAGCTTTGATGAATTGGTAACACCTGAAATGTTCAACCCTTTCTGATAAGCATATCTATCTGCGTGACCATATGAAACAAAGAGAGATACAAATCGAAATGGCGCGATCGATGGAGGAATTGGCCTTCACCCTATCGTAAAGTGGGAAACGCCTCTGGGACAGATTTTCGGCCTCTCGCATTTTTACAATTCAAAGCTCTTCGAGTAAAAAAAACTAACCGTTTTAATTTTTCGAAAAAATTGAAAATTGTATATTTCCCCATAGAGCTAATAATGGCGGCCATTTATGCATTTCAAATATCAGTTAATGTTAGAAATTTGTTTCTCTCGTGCCAAACTTTGCACGGTGACCCCATCTTTTTTTTTCTTTACTTTGAGCAACTTTCGATTGCATTCGATACGTTGTGGAAAACTTGATCCTGTGCCTTAAAGGATCTCTATATCTCGATTTGCGCCTTGGAATCGCCACAATCCAAAATATTTTCGAAACCGGCAAACAATTTTCGGCAAACAATTTTTTTTGCTTATAGGTCTTAGTTTTCTTTTCTCCGCTTCATGAATATGCCGGGAGCGGGCGGTTGGGGGGTTGGGGGGTTAAAATAGACCGGAATTCGAAAGCCATACTACCTTATCAGTTGTATAGCTATACGAGGAGGGCCAATAGCCTCTTTTCGATCAAAATACTTGAATTGTGAATATGTGATAGTATAAAAAAACTTGAAGAACGCTATTTGGTAAGGAGACTCGACGTACACCTATAGTGCACAGAATCTGAGGCAAAAATGAACCAAAATATTCGGCAACATTGGTCTGAATAATCTCTTTCTTTCGCAGCAGTACAACACGAACGAGCGCCTCGTTGTTACCAGTACAAGCGAGAAAGTCCGATCAAACCCGAGACTCCAGCGGACGTCACCACCAACGTGTCCGGGATGAACGGTTTCCACCACGACGAAGACAAGTCCAGCTTTCGACCGGTCAACTCAGACTTCCACAGGGGTTTTATGTTGCTACCAAACCTGTTCTTGAACAGTTTGCTGGACGCGGAGCCTAGGCAAGCGAACAAGGAACAATCGATGGCGGGGCATATTAAATTTGGGCAAGAGAAAATGGAAAACGGTTGGTTTTAATTTTATTTTCAACAGCACTCTTCAACGACTCTTGTTTTTTGTGTTCGACTTTTTTCTTGATCGTGTATGGGTTTACGCAAACTCCGAAAACATGGAGTAAAATCCACTCTTTAGGATATTATCCAAAAAAATGTGTCTTTTTTTTAGTGTTATTGATCAGAATTTTGAAAATGCTCAAAGGTCAACTAAAGTACATTGCGTCCTCGTTCGCGGACACAATAGATAAAGAAACAATTTCAAAATTTGATATCTGGCGGAATACGTGCCAAATAAACAGGCGGCGACTATCTCAAAATGCAAACGTCAGCGTTAAAGTAGAGCACAGTTTAATTTCATATTTACACCATGCATGCATGATTAATACTATGTTGGTGGCTGATTTTGTTAAGGTACTTACTAACATATGTTGAAAATTATTACAGCACTCATGTTATTCTTTTGAAACAACACTTGCGCTATCAAACATGGTTCCGTTGACATTTCGACTAATTATTATGAAAGCCACATCAACACTTTGTAATTTAGAGAAGGACTGATTTCGTTGACGCTCGTTTTCCGACCCCAAAACGACACATTCACGAACATTATTTGTAAGACACATAAATAATTGATTCCTAATTGATTAATTTCCGTCTCATTTCCAAACCCAGGTGCGTACAACAAAGCGACCAGTCCCGACGCGATTGTGTGCCACCCGAACGGCGTCGAAACCATCTACGAAGCGGCGGCGAGGCTGCTGTTCATGACCGTCAAGTGGGCTCGCAATATCCCGTCGTTTCTCACGCTGCCGTTCCGCGACCAGGCCATCTTGCTGGAAGAGGCTTGGAACGAATTGTTCCTTCTGAGCGCCGCCCAGTGGTCTCTACCGTTGGAGTTAGGTACATAATATGTAAATGCCTTTTTACTATCGAAACCAGTGAGGTGCACTTCAACGTAATTGCCGTGGTGTTTGTGGATTTGTGGCATCGAGTTGACTGAATATTCTACTGTAAAATTCATGAGTTTAACATTCGAAAGGGCTTGCAAAGTCCGTCTAACCATCGAGTCACCGTCAAACCGCATTCATTTAACACTGCACTTACACTGTCAATCTTGAGGAAACCTGTTTCAGAGCTAAATGTCATGAGTAAGAAATGTAACAGTAAATGTTTTGTCATGATGTTATGAGTGAAATGTTCTCGTCATATGGGAAACTTTGCGAAGGCAATATCGACATTGACTATATTACTTCATGACGTTGGGCATGTAAATATATAGCCTTACGTGAATTTGGTTTCGTAAGGCTGTATATGCCACAGTTATTTTATTAATTAAAGCGATAGTGGTGTATTATATATATATATATATATATATAATATATATATATATATATATATATATATATATATATATATATATATATATATATACACACACACACACACACACACACATACACATATATATATATATATATATATATATATTATCTACCCCTTTCGCTTTGATTCATAAAATAACCGAGGCATCTATATATATATATATATATATATATATATATATATATATATATATATATATATATATATATATATATATATATATATTATACTACCCTTTCGCTTTAATTCATAAAAACAAGTCATCGTTGATGACACAGTCCCCGCTTGCTAATGGGTACTTTGATTACAGGTCCTGTGATAAAAATACTTTGATACAGATGGCACTCAATCGCCAAGAATGAGTTCCATGGTGATGAAAAACATAAAACCAATGTAGGCCACTATCCTAAAGGTCATTAAATGAGTCAACTGGGAATTAGTTGACAGGATGTTGCAAAACATTTTTCATACTATCCTAACACTAATAGATTTCACCGGTACCATATTTCATAAAGTTTAATGCAGTATTTACAACACTATGAGATCAACATCTGTATCAAGTTTCATCAAATTTGACGTTGTATTTGTGGATATATCACTCTAATTAGGAAAGTTCATTACATATGCAATTACAAATTAATTAAAATGACACTGATAAATGTCTTTTTCACTGTTAAAGCAATGTGAGCTTAACATGTGTACAAAGTTTCATGAAATTTGATGCAGTATTTCTTGACATATCAGCCTAATTATGAAAGTTCAATAATTGACATGATACTGCTACATGACATGAAACAAATTGACGAGCATGTATGAAATATGTCAATGTCCTTGTACCAACTTTGAATGATACTGGTGGAAATATGTCTGAGTTATGGCTCAGTATATGAGAAAATCGTAACAAGATCGCCGCCACGCAGCGATATTTGATCTTACTGTTTAAAAAATCAACAAGTATATGTATGACATAAGTCAATGTTCAGTTACAAACTTTGAATAAAATCAGTTGAGACTTGCCAGAGTCATGGCTCTCGACATGAAAAACACCATAACAAAATTGCCACCATGTGGCCATATCGGACCATATCGAGAAACAAACAAAGTACATATTTATATTGAAGTACATATGTATACTACGGTATAAGTCAATGTCCTTGTACCAACTTTAAATAAATTTGCTTGATACATGTCTGAGTTATGGTTCAGGACATGGAAAATCGTAAAAAAAATGGCCACAAGGCAGCCATATTGGATCGTATCACAAAACAAATCAATGTGCATATGTATGACATAGGTCAATGTCCTTGTACCAACTTTGAATAAAATCGGTTGAGATATGCCTGAATTATGGCTCTGTACACGAAAAAATCATAACAAAATGGCTGCACAGCAGCCATATTGGATCGCATCACAAAACAAATCAATGTGCATATATATGACATAGGTCAATGTCCTTGTACCAACTTTGAATAAAATCGGTTGAGATATGCCTGAGTTATGGCTCTGTACATGAAAAAATTGAAACAAAATGGCCGCCTGGCAGCCATATTGGATCGTATCACAAAACAAATTGACATGCATATATATGACATAGGTCAATGTCCTTGTACCAACTTTGAATAAAATCGGTTGAGATATGCCTGACTTATGGCTCTGTACATGGAAAATCGAAACAAAATGGCCGCCTGGCGGCCATATTGGATCGTATCACAAAACAAATCGACATGCATATATATGACATAGGTCAATGTCCTTGTACCAACTTTGAATAAAATCGGTTGAGATATGCCTGAGTATGGCTCTGTACATGAAAAAATCAAAACAAAATGGCCGCCTGGTGGCCATATTGGATCGTATCACAAAAAAAATCGACATGCATATATATGACATTGGTCATTGTCCTTGTACCAACTTTGAATAAACTCGGTTGAAACATGCCTGAGTTATGGCTCCTGTACATGAAAAAATTGTAATAAAATGGCCGTTGGCGGCCATATTGGATCGTATTGCAAAATAAATCGATGTGCATCTGTAGGTCATAGTGCTATGCCTTTGTGCCAAGTTTGAACAAAATTGGTTTAGCAGTGTCTGAGAAACTGTTGATGACGGACGGACGGACGGACGGACGGACGGACGGACGGACGCACACGGACGGGACCCAATCTATAAGTCCCCGCCGGACTTCGTCCGCGGGGACTAATAACCGAGGCATATATACAGCCCTACGAAATCAAAAACATTAAAACTCACATAACGACTATTAAACAGGCTCGAGAATATTTTTCATTCGGAAATGTTAGACAGAAATGGTATATTTTGATTTCCTTCCTCGTGTACTAGCAACATCATAGTGTCTCGTTGTTGCGTCTAATTCTTTCCGAGACCGAACAAGTGCTCAAGTGCGCACCGCGATTTCAAAGTTAACAATACCGCATCATCAACAGTGTACAACACAGTGCACAGACCGCATCACGGAAAAAAAGCATAACAGGCAACGCACTGCGAGCTCCGCCATGAGAGTGTACACTTATTTCCTTAATGATCTTCATCCACATGGTCACGAGACGTTTCAATTTCTAAACTGTCCTCATCAATTTCTTCTCTCTTTCAAAAAACCTGATCGAGGGCAATGCACACAAATGCCGTGGCTTTGTGGATCGCTTTCGCGTATCGCCGCTCAGATTTTCGACATCTCTCACGTAGCACAAGTCTCTCCATTCTACCTTTCACTGTTAATTGGCGCATCTTTCCTTCGTCTTCTTTATCTATCTCCCTCTGTTTTGTTCCCTAGGTTCCTTGCTGTCTGCCGCGTCCACTTTTCCCGGCGATAAAGTGCCCTCATTAGTCAATGACATCCGGGCACTTCAGGACGCCCTGTCTCGTTTCAGCGCTCTGCACGTCGACGCCACGGAGTTCGCCTGCCTCAAAGCCATCGTGCTTTTCAAAACAGGTGAGTTTTGCACTTACAGGCACGTCCTTCGCTCGTTTTTGTAAGCTCTCCCTCGCGAAGGTCACTCCTAAGTTGTGCAACAGTCACACAATAGCACGAGCATTTTAATACAATGCTTCATTCACGGTCAAGAGTGCATTACTCGTGCACCTTTCCTTGTGTTGTATGCACGAACATTTTTAGCGCATTTCTACAGTAATTCCTGTATTTTTGCGGGGTTTTCATCTCCTTCCCCTCCAAGTTCAAGTCTTAAGGTAGAAAGCGCCTCGGGGACAGATAGTCGGACTTCCAAATTTCTGTAATTCAGTTCTGATCTACCACTTGTGGAGGTTCATTTCTTGGTGTAAAAAACTTTTCACCGGCAAAGTGTTTCGAAAATCGAACATTTTTTCCCCATAGAGTTAACACAGGGATGGCGGCCATTTTGTATTTCAAATATCGGTAAATCTTGGGTAATCTGTTTCTCTCGTACCAAAATTTGCACGGTGACCCCCGATTTTTATTCTTGATTTTAAAAGAGAATGGTTGAAAGATTCCTTGAGGAAAGTTTGAGTAAAAGTTTAAGACTTTCGCTTTCGAGGCGCGAACTACCTAAAGCTCCTTAATTAGATCACCCATTTATAGACACATTGGAATTTTGTCGCCTGGAAAGCGGGTGGAGGTCTAGCCCTCCGTCTTCACCGTAACTCTAACGCAGGAGCCATGTTTGGCGTTCGTCAGTTAACATGTTTGACGGTCGGCTATTTCCAATCTGGTAGTTTACTGCACTTTTGCACAAAACGACGGACGCCTTTTGTTAGTCATCCACATTGATAAACGATAGAAAATTGGTCACATTCAATGTAAGGCGGACACTATGTGATGAATCAATGCTTGTACCAAGAAATAATTCGAGTACCAGGGATTGAAGATTGTCTCTATATGGTAGAACGCGCCTCGGGGACAAACATTGGGACTAGGAAGCTAATGTACAACGCTTTTTGGTCTATAATCTGCGAGGGCTCATTTTGAAGCCCTTGGAGTGAATAAACTTTTCACTGTCTTACTTTTGTGAAAATCGGCAATATAATTTTTATTCATAGCATTAATACAGGGATGGCGGCCATTTTGAATTTTAAGTATCGGGAAAGAATGGGTGATTTGTGTCTCTTGTACCAAATTTTGCATTCACGGTGATCAATGATTTTGATTGTTGATCTCAAAGGGGGTGACATAGTTTGAGGAATATTATATATTTCACAAAGTCGAGGCGTGTACTACCTTAAAGTGACTCAAATATCGCAAGCCGTGAACCACTGTCTCCATTGTTGCGGGACTATAATATAATACAATGTTTACGAATAACGGTTTTTTTTCGTTCGTTTTTTTTTTCAGAAATTAGGGGTCTTAGGGAAGGGCTGCAAGTGGAGACGCTGCAGGACCAGGCACAGCTCATGTTGGCCGAGTACACCCACGCTAGATTTCCAACGAGTCGAGTTCGCTTCGGAAAATTACTACTGCTGCTGCCGGCTTTGAAAACAGTCAGCGCACGATCTATCGAAGAGATATTCTTCCGCAGGACAATCGGCAGTATCCCTATAGAAAGACTGCTTTGCGATATGTTCAAATCCAGTTAGTCGTCGTATTTATTGTTCACTACATGAGGTTGTAGCGCCACAAACGGTCGAACGAATGAAGTTTACGAATTCGTTAATTCATTATTTTTATTGCAACAATATGAGAACTTTTCGAGAAGGCCAAGTGCAATTCAGGGTTAAGTACCGTATGGCGCTACCGATTAAGTAAAGTTTAGAAAAGTCCGAGGGTTTCCGTTTAATCTTGTCCTCACAGCGGCAACCAACAGTCGGGGTAGCCCGCTGAACATCTTCGAGCGGTGGGAATCGTCGTTCTAACGATTCAGACATGGGAGGTCGGGTAGGGTTGGGAAGGAGGCAAAAAGCATTATGTATTTGCACGTTAACCCTTAGTTTGGTGGTCCTAGCACGTTAATCCTTCTCAAGATGCAGTAAATAAGAATTCATCAAATTTCAAGGCGATTGCAATTGTCTGCAATACGAGGTTACCTTATACACTATTTGCAGAGTAGACAAGTCTAACCTGACATGCAAGGCAAATGGTTTTCTTGGCATTTACTATGCAGACCTAAGGTCGATGACGCGGTCGTTGAAATTGCGCAACACCTCGTATTGCAGAAACCGTACAACCACAGTCCCTCCGGATTGTGGTACAACTCATCTTGCCCGACCAGCTATTTTTCCCGTCAGTGCCCTCATACATCACAACGCCGAGACCTTCCGTCATACCGCGATGACAAGTATGTACATACGTTTCCATTGTCGCACGAGACCAGATGCCTTAAGGGTTTTAAAGACCTTTGAAAATTAGTGGACGCTTTACATTGTGAATAGTTTAACAGTTAGGATTCTTTTCTGTACAAATTTTTTGAACTGTCAAAAACATGAACACTGTAAACCAAGCACACCCGACAAGTGAACCAGTGTTTTGCTGAAATCAGGTGCGTGTTATAGGATTCTCCTCGCCTCTTGCAGAACGTAGCCCCATTTTCAACGGGTTTGGGTGTTGAGAAATTTTACTATATGGTGAATTTTCTGATGTATGTATACCTTACTTACTTGACTTTATGAATGACAATGAACATTCAAATAAATTTTGACGATTGAAGGCGAAGATGGTGTGTTGTTCCTTTATTTAGAATACGATTGCTTATCCCCACAGTCCCCTCCCCCTCCGTACTGTCACACACACAATAGATAGGTGATGAAGCAAATGTGTCAAGGGCTGTCAATGCAGATTTACAGCAAGGTAGCAGAGCCTTGGTGTATGGCCACAAGGGGGCGCCAACACTCATCTCCGGGCAATATAGGTGTCATTTTGAACGCCTAACTCTCGTGTTTAAATTTTCGCGTGATGAATATTACATGTTGACAAAAAGGGCTTCTTAATGATACTCGGTGATCACAAAATGTTTCTGGACTCAAAATTATACACACCAAACGCAGAACAAAAGCATCCTTTCTAAATAAATTACATTTGGCCCACTTTCCTCGCCAATTTTTCAGTTCTACTATGATCGCCGGTGATTGGAATTCTGCGAAAGCGACAAAACAAAAGAGCAGAGAGAATGTTCTTGTTCAACCATGTATTGACAATGAATGCACTGTTATAAATACATTGAAATTAAGAAAGTCTAAGCAGTGCAATACATAATCCAAATGCCTAGCAATCATTGTAAGGTTTGAACAAGTTCACAAACTGACCAGACACGTAAATATTACTCCTGAAAATAGACAGGATTGTAGTATTTCACATTCAATAAAATGCACACACTTTTGCTTTACATGCATATTTTTTAAGTATCCCTTGGGCAAGTCATAAAATGAAATTATTCTTTTTTAATTTCGGGGGTTGCTGGCTCAGCAGATGGGATCATTTCATTCTGCACAGCTTGATACTGTTTTCCATCACACATTGAGAAACCACACTAAAGGCAAGCATCACACAGTTTGGTTTCTCATCCCACTGGTTTACCCATGAAGTCCCCATATTTTGTTTTCTGAATTGGTGGCTCGCCTGGCACCGATATGCTGTTTTCCTGCAGTGACTTTTGTGCTTGCAGAAACTGCAGCTTTGACGCCGTCATTTTCCCTTGACTCTCGGCCGTCCTCAGCCAATTCTCCTGACACTGCTTGCTAGACACAGAAGTAGCGATATAACCGAATAGAGCGGCCGTCCCTAAAATCAAATGAACAATGTTTATTTTTTCCTGATTTCACAATTTTTTTTGGTTATGAAAAAGTATGAAACAGAATCTAATATTTTAACACTAAATGTACAACGTCACAGTTAGCTGACACATGGAGGTACCAGAAGATCGCTGAACCAGGGTGACATGGAGGGCGCCCCCACGCGACGGACCTGTCAGATTCTTTCCCTTTATGGTTTGCTTTGGATGATGGCCGACTTATTATTTCATCAGCTCTTATATTTTAGACGTGAGACTAATGTGAGCTTGGGCAAATTGAATTATTAAATTGGTTTAAACTGAAGGCACTTGGCTAAAAGTAGATCTGTCAAAACTAATCTGCCCACAATAAATGTAAAAAATATCAAATGTCTGTGTAACTGCATTGCAGTGACGAATCAAGATAAAATGCTGTATAACTGAATATTAATGATGTCAAACATTTTGAGGACAATATCTACTTGTTCACTAACATCAAATTAACATAGTCTCATGAAGTCACAGAATGAATGTTCAAAAACTGAGGAAACGTGTTTCAAAACCCTTTTTAACATTACATGTCTGAGTTATCATAGTGACACCATCTTTCGAGAGCTGGAGCTGCTTGACTGAAATCATTCAACATACTGTCAATTTGAAATTCATAACATTAAGTTTTTAAGAGTAATGGAAGGATTACAAAACACTGGTGTTCTGATTTTGGTTTTTCCTTGAGTGAAAGGATCACAGTTTTTAACTTACCCGCAGCAAAGACAATGTTGAATTTTGCCGGAATTGCAAATCTGCCTTTCAAGAAAAGATGAGAAGAGTATCCAACACCGGCGCCTGCAGAACAAAGAGCAAAGTATGCAGGATATGATGTCATGATGCGTATTTGTGGGTGAGATGTGTTTAATTTGCTTTTCAATGGGATTAGGGAAAACTTGACCATGAGCCCAACAATGACCAACACAAAAGAAGCCAGCACAAGGCGCCTGGGTTACAATTTATTGCAGCTAACATACATGTAGCGTAAATAGAAACACAACTAATATATCGATACTGAACTATTAAATAGTTTCTCCTACTCCCTGGGGAATATATTATATATTATATATATTATATATATATATATATATATATATATATATATATATAATTATATTACAACAAATGATGATTAATTACCATATGCCAAGGGAATATATATATATATATATATATATATATATATATATATATATATATATATATATATATATATATATATATATATATTACAACAATATGATGATTAATTACCATATGCCAAGAAGTAGAAATCGTAAGAAAAATTGTAGAAGAAGCTAGTGATTGTATGAAACTAGAACAGAAAGTGCACTCATGAACTTACCAAGCGCTGTTGAACACATGCCAAAGACGAATGCCCGGGACTGGCAAGCTGTGTAACCTTCAAGACCCTGTCATTGGAGAAAGAATATTTGAATCATTGTTAAAGAATTTGTTGGTAAGATCGCACAGTAGAGGTACTGCAGAGTCGTCCATAGTCACGTAACATACACAAGAGATTTGTTTACTATTTTTTTCCTGCCGTATTATTCACATAAACATTTGTCTTGATGTACCGTACCATGTGTCAACTACAATAGAGGTAGCACGTTGATTGGTAGCCCTACGAGTATGGCGAGAGTGTCCGGCTTTGGCTACGCCAAAGGGAGGTGGCGTAGCCAAAGCCGGACACTCTCGCCATACTCGTAGGGCTAGTTGATTGGTTGATGACACTGCAGGGCAACGACTGGCTCAATTCGGAGGTGACTTTATAAAACCATGGACGTCCAAGCATTCTACAAAACGGAGTGGCCTTCTCCTCGTTTACGCAAGCCGTCGATATGATTATGATTATGACGCTGTCATGGATGGTCACAAAACACAAAACGTTCCGTGGGCCTGTGGTATCACGGAGCCGACATACAACGGCTGGAACAACCATACTGAACTGAACAGATGGCATGCACTACCATTACTAGCGCATATTGTCGGCTGGGTACTCAGTAGCTGCAAATTTGTAGCCCTGGTTTTTAGGTATTTGGGACCTCTCTCTCCACCAGCAGCTACTTGTGGTGAGAGGTACAGGTACATGGCGAAAGCCGCTGTGTCTTTATTCTCATGCATTCAGCGACTTTCGCAGCGTATCGCACCACAAGCGACTATGTGGCTGAGTAGTCTCCTCGAATAATCGCTCGTGTATTCGATGCTCTGCACCCTAAACGTATTACGTTTACATGTTGTAGCAGAGCACCGAGTATAGTACGAGATCGAAGTCTGTAACTTGGAAGGTGAGACTTGGCATACACTTGAATTATGATTATTTATATGAACCTAATTTATATACCACCCGAGGCCAATTAATGTTATGTAAAAACAGTACATGGGTTTTGAGGGCAAAATCGAAAATATACATGTACGCTTACCGGATACTTCTTGGCCGTCTCATCATCGACCTCGCTAAGACCTATTCGTACCATTTTCAGCTGGCATCTCCGGTGCTCATGCACTGACACTCGGACAACACTTTTAACCGGAAGTAGAAAATCGCATTTCATAACATAACGCGCCCTCTGTACGACCATAATTATTTCTTTCGTCTTCAAGACGGTTCTGTAAATGAAGGCGCCCATCGGCAAGGGCGAATATGGCTATGGTTGTATTTGTCTTCACATACAAGGAGATTTGTCACCTCCTGCTGAATATTTAAATTGGCTGAAGAAAAATAACCTTTTGCTTGGGAATATAACACACCCATTACCTTGCCACTTTTAAGTAGAGAGACACGACAGTGACAAGTAGTCAGACTTACTTGTCTTGAAAAGTTCCATACCATGGCAAACAAATAACGTAGCGTACCAAAAGGACAATTGTATTAAAAAGATATTTTATTGATAAAGTTGGCAATAAAAAAGAGCACCATCGAATTAATTGCAGTATTTTCAGCATGAGAATGTGAATAGGTGGCTATGAAGGGTTGTACTTAAAAAAGTTCCCCACAAGTGATCAATTACATTTTTTGACAATTGTGATGCTTGTATGAATAATATGATCTGATAAAGCTAATTGTTAATTCTGTGACAGTAACCCATTGTACCTTTTAAATTCAAAATTGTAAACGCACCCCTGAAACGTGCCTTTTCATAATCAAAAGTTCATCCACAATATAATTCTACCATTGAGGGCGCCCTATATCACCTGCAACGGCTCTCGAACGGAGTTCAGCTGAGCCAGGTGGCGCCACTAGCCTCCTATCAACGTGATTTAATATGTTTTAATATACATTATCGGTGATCGTCATTGCAGCATGATTGTAAAGTTGTTGTACCATGAAAATTCTGCAACGCATTTTCTGTGAAGTTGAAACATACTCTACAAATCTGGGTCAGGAAGATCTTAAATAAAAGTACATCAAATATGAAGCTAAATAACTAAAATTGGTCATTTCATAGTACAGTTGATAGCATTAGGCTCTATTCAAATTAATGCACAAAGACAACTACAACCAATATGCTCTATTCAAATCAATGCAAAAAAACAACTACACAAACATTGAAAAAACAAGACGCAAAATTCATATGTTTATTAGTATGTGAATAGATTGCTCTAAAAACTGGGACGGCACATCCCTGGAAATGCCCTTGTGGAGATGACTGCCAATCCAAGACAGCACTGTATCATGGTCAGAACCACACTTGTGAAGTCTGTGCGGTGGTTGGCTGAGCTTCAAGAAAGAGACAATCAAGGCATGAGAGTTACAAAAACACAGTGATTGAACTGAGCAAATTGCCATACTAACACTTCACAGGAATCGGACAGTAATAAGTACATTTCAGGCAAAGAAATGACTAGGAAAAAAATATAAAAATATTTCAATTCAAAAAAATTTAGGTACTATTTTATTGTGAGGGACTTAAACCACATTAAAAATTTGACAGCTGTTTTGTTACAGACAGCATACTGGTACATAAACTAAAGATGATGCTTTAACCTTTGATCCACCTGGTAACTGCAAATTTGCATATGCCCATAAATGTTCAAAAAGGCATGTCAGCCACATTTACATACGGAAAGCGCCTGTGCACTGGAGTTTTGGCAATGCAGTTTTTGTGCGCCCTCTTTCGATGAAATCAATGACTGGCTACAGGTGATCATATTGCTGGTGAGATTGATGAATATCGGGCTGGCAAATCACCATAGCTGTGGGTCCATAGCTGTGGTGTTTCAGACGGGATTCCTGCCTTTTACGGGCCGGTTTTGACTTTTCCGATTTTTAACGCCGCCACCACAGCTATGGGATATTCCATAGACTAGCGTCCAAATCCGCCGCAAGCACCCTTTGCGCAAGTTTGCTCGACGATATTTCGAAAAATTTTCCATCCAAATTACAAATTGCCAACACTCATCGACAGCTTGGTTATTAGGGACTCACCAGACCAGAAATCCGCTCAAAATTCACTGAAATATCGCCTTTTTTCTAAGTTTGCGCGACATGACTACACGTAGACCGCCATTTTGCTAGCGTAAAACTGTTGGTCGAGGATCCCTGCAGTACGTCACTACAGTGACGTAGGGCCGTGACCTCTCAACTTCTAAACACAAACTGAGAGATTCATCGTGTGATATCGATGACCATCGTTCGTCTATGGACATTCCCAGTCTCACAAAACTGAAACCAAACTTTTACTTGGGGGAAAAAAGTTCAGTCCTAGGATCTATAATTATTCGTGGCGCGCCGCGCGGATGCTGGCCGTAAGTTAGTTTGTGTTCAGAAGTTGAGAGGTCACGGCCCTACGTCACTGTAGTGACGTACTGCAGGGATCCTCGACCAACAGTTTTACGCTAGCAAAATGGCGGTCTACGTGTAGTCATGTCGCGCAAACTTAGAAAAAAGGCGATATTTCAGTGAATTTTGAGCGGATTCTGGTCTGGTGAGTCCCTAATAACCAAGCTGTCGATGAGTGTTTGGCAATTTGTAATTTGGATGGAAAATTTTTCGAAATATCGTCGAGCAAACTTGCGCAAAGGGTGCTTGCGGCGGATTTGGACGCTAGTCTATGGAATATCCCATAGCTGTGGTGGCGGGGTTAAAATCGTAAAAGTCAAAACCAGCCCGTAAAAGGCATGAATCCCGTCTGAAAACACCACAGCTATGGACCCACAGCTAGCAAACTCACCATACTCCTAGAGGGTCAAGTTGCTTCATAGAACTAGCGAGGCCCCCTAGGAAAGTCTATTTGTTTTCACAATGAAGATGGGGCCTAGTTTTTTTACAGGTGCACTCACGTGGAGGGACCGTGGTGCACTGAATTATTTATATTCAAATTGATTTTAGAATCACAGACAGATGACACTTACACAAGACAATATATAATTTTTTTTATATCTTTTTCTTGAAACACTTGCTAAAGAACGCTACTTTACTGTACTTTTCATTGATATGCAAAATTAATCGCAGACATACGGGGACAAATTCAAAAGAATACAGACATCATGTAAGACAAAAAAACACATACTTTGTGTAACAAGAAATGTAAGGAGTTAATAAGCCATAGCCAAAAATATAATCAGCAAGTTGGTTCAAGGAGAACTTGGACAGCAAAATAACATTGAATTGACTCCTGAAAGTACAGATGAGCCTTAAAAAATACATCAAGTAACCCCACCCACTCAAAAAAATAAAACAACAAACAAAGCAAAAAATGACACTACAAGGTCACAAGGCTGCTGCCATAATGGCTATCTAATATACTATTCTACTGAGAGCTGAGATGCTTAACTGATTAAACTGTGTAGGCAGTGGACATGATTGCTTACTAAACCAAGAAGTAACATTTTGTTGCTGTGTATAACATACAATTTGCGGGGTGCATCAGGTTAACCCTTTGAATGCTGTAGTTTTCCTACCAAAATTTTAGTGCAACATTTTGTCAATTTTCATAAAGTTTTCTGTAATTATTTTGATAATTTTGAACCAAAGGGACATCAAATTTCATCGGCTACAGTTTTTTATAAAAATTTTGGAAAAAAATCTGAAAAAAAAATTTACTGGAGGGGGGGGGGGGGGTAAATTTTTAAAGGTGACAAAAATTGACTTTGGCGCTCAAAGGGTTAACATTGTGAATGAAGAGGGACGGGTATGGTGGGCTTGATGGAGACGTGAACTGGGTCACCGATGAATTGCCAGAGAAAGATGAAACTTTCAGACGTGGTTGAGAGGTTCTTGCAAACACACCATTGTGAGTTGTTAGCACTTTTAAAGAGTTGTTGTGGATTTGCAAAAAATTGTGGCTGAACTGCTTGGGAGATGGTATCCTAACCAAGCACACCATGCTCCCTGGAGATTGCATAAAACAGCCATAGCAACACTTACACAGTCCACTTGGCCATAAAAGAGTTGCTCACACAGTTGTTAAAATCCTTCCTTACGACCCTGACCTTCACTTCTTCAGAGGTGAAAAGTGGATGCATATGCATGTAAATGTTAGTTTAAAAAGTTTATAAATAGCACATATTTATTCTTTTCCCCCGTCTTGAAAGTTTATGTACACTAACGCATTATATGCTGATGAAGATGTTACTACTGTAAACTTACCCTTGTTTGAGAATGTTATAAACCGTCAGCTGTCATCCCTATGTCTACATATGTGAATGTGACTACACTACAGAGAGAACTTGGGATGTACCATTACTTGGTGGGGGGGGGGTTGACAGGATGAGAGCAGACTAGTATGGCTCAGATAAAGAACATTCCAGTACAGATCACCTAGTGACAAAATCCTGAAAATGAAGAATGTGATAAAACACAGCAACAAAATGTCACTTTGTAACTTTTCTGGCCGGAGGAGGGGGAGGGGGAGGGGGTTTGGCAAACAAAGAGATCACCAAATATCTTCATCAGAGTTCATCATGTTCTTCGTCTGTCTCTGATTCCTTCCACAGTGCAGAGGCCTCGGTGTCGCTGAAGTAGTTGGGTTCGCCCGTGTAGTGGGTTGGTTCTATTAGCAATGGCTCGGCTGACAGAGCAAGTAGATCCCGCGGTCCAAAGTGTTGGGCCCAGTCGTCCCTGTCACGTAAAAAAAAAATGATAGAGTGATCAGTAGTTAATGGGAGGTCTGTAAGAAATTGTAGATTATGCGGTCAACACTGGGATCACCAGGCCCTGTGTCTGATAGTAATGATGGGTAAAAAGTACCTGAAATTGGACAGCCTGGAAGTGCATTCATTGCCCCATTTGTTGAAACTGAGTTTGACACCACTTCCAATATCTGTGGCGCAAAAAAAACCAAAATTAACCAAACAAGACTTAATTTTCGTTTCTCTTCAACATTACAAGAACTATCAACGCCAGACTAAACCTGGCAATGATTGAATGTCGGGACTGTCCAATACCAACTACCCTTACCCTGTCTGTATGTGTAATCGCCCTGAACTACAACATCAGGCATCACGGCTACAGTTCTATATCTGATCTACTATTTCTTATGTACCCTGAATCATAATTCCATAACACTGTCATGGAAATGAAATATACCCATGTATATTTCATGTAAATTTCTGCTACACATATGCCATGGATGTGGCAGTACAAATATTATGTTATTTCCGGCAAGGCTACCCGTACAAAGATATTTTAGCCAAGAGCATGACCTCAAAGTGTGGTAACCTGGGTAAATATACACACTATGAAAACATATCGTAAAATTGCTGGTTGAGAAAACTTATGAAGAGAAGGCAAAAAAAGAATGGTTCACAAAATTTAAAGTCAGCTGCTGGAGATACCTGATTGTATCTTTCCTTTACATTTGCTAATTATGATACTTGTAGATTTTTCATAACAAACTTTCGATACTTCTAATAATAGGCTAAAAATTACATCGTAACAGTAAAATGTTATGATTGTATGTCATAATATTTGAGCTATACATGAAAACCCTAGTTGAATGTTTTGCCAAGAGAAGGACGGAAAATTACAAACATTAACAAGAAGCTGAGCATTTTGATATACTGTGTAGCTATTCCTTGGTATGAATAGTGTTGTTTACGTTTACAGCTTTGTTACGAAATATACCTGCATGCGCGCGTTATCAGACGTTGTCTGAAATGTGGACAAATTTTGTTGTTGTATGCGTGGCTGTTGTTGCAGCTTGAAGTCTGAGCCATATATATGTCATTTAGTATTCACTGTTGCACTAGCAGTCACCTCCTCAGATGTATTTTCCTTGTGTTTGCATGCATAATTTGACAAATATTTATTTTTACATATTAATGAGAGAGCAATTACGTCTCTTTCAAAATCAAGAATCCAAATCGAGGGTCATCGAGCAAAATTTTGTCTTAGACTAACAAATTACTTAACATTTGCCAATATTTGAAATTAAAATGGCCATCATCCCTGTGCTGACTGTATGGTAAAAATTAAAATTTTTGATTTTCAGAAAAACTTTAATGGTGAAAGCTTTTCTAACTCCAAGAGCTTTCAAATGAGATCTAACAAGTGGAAGATCAGAAAATTATTGAAAAAATTTCAGGTTACGAATACCTGTACCAACGGTACATTCTACCTGAATAAAGTTGTGAACAAAATATGGACAATTACCAAAACGTTATCGGAGAAAGACTTACTCTGGATGTCTATCAAACATGATTGGAAGATATTCATCTACAGGCACCAATTTAGGCAGAGGGTCACCATCTAGGAGTTTCTGAGCTCCTTTCTGTGATAAGATGTATCCCAGTGTCCAGTAAGTATAGTACGGCCACACTAGACGTCGGGAACCACGTACATAGGACTCCTTACTGTTGTCTAGCCTTTTTCGACCTATGTAGCTGTAAAGAAAAACATTAAAATTTTGGCACTCGTCTAATGGCATTGTAAATGATAATACAGAATATAGATACAAACAGGATATAGCAACAAAAAATTTGTGTAATTCATATTATTTCAGAATGTGAAAAGACAAACGTGTTGCAACTTTGTTTATACATTTGTCCTGAAGGTAGTTTGGGCCTCAAAATTGAAGGACTTCAACTATTCGCTTTTGAAAGTAAGAATAAAAATCAGGGGTCACCATGCAAAGTTTGATACATATACTAGAGAACAAATTACCTAACATTTACCAATATTTAAAATTCTGTTTTAACTCTATAGGAAAAAAATAAATTATTGATTTGCAAAAACAGGTCAGTGAAGACTTAATTTACTCAGTAAGTTGCAAAATAAGCCCCCACAATGGGAAGCCAAACGAGGTACTACAAAAGTTTGAGAGTCAAAATATCTGTCCCCAAGGCGCAGTCAACCTTGGCTGATTGAAATATTGCACTTGAATGACCTCAAGATGTACTTGTAGTATTGATCAAATACTGATCACCACAAGATAGTTCAAAAATGCTTGTCTTCTTGTAGGTCAAATGCAATTGCTAAACACTGTAAACCTTCCAAACAGTGTCCAATAGTGAGATTAAGTTGCAAAGCGACATGTGGGGATGTGAGGAGTACATTTGAATACTCACACAAGATCCCAGTTGATATGGAGTTCCCTCAGTTCATTCATAACTCCCTGGAGCCTTTCCCGGAATTTGAAATGGAATCGGATGTCATCTTCCAGCACCATGACCTTGCTGTAACTTTTATTTACGACCTGGATGTACAAATGAGAGTGAGTTCATTGAGTCCAATAATAATACATTTTGTATTTTTGATAAAACAACATGTGCACAAATTTCGATCTGAAGAAAAAGAAATAAATATACCAGCTTTCAAAACTTCCCATTTATTTTGTCTTTTCCAATAACTATGATAGTTTATTATCAGTTTTTTTATACTTCCATATTTTAGAGTATAATGATAGCCTATTAAAACTTTGACTGCTTCAAGGGTTCTCATGACTGTCAAATTTCAAACTTCAATGCATTACAATTACATGGTCATGAACAGGTGAACAAGTGCCATAAAATTGATTTGTTTTGTTTGCAATAATCATTGGAATCAAATTTCGCATAACATTTACTGCACATTGCACCTGATCTATTCCACTAGTTGGAATTCCAAAACTTTACGAACTCCCGGAGCAACAATTTTGATCAAAAATTCGACACTTTCCAACTAGATTATCATGCAGACTTTGTAACAACAGCCCACCAGACAGTCTGTGCTGTGCATCCATTGCAAGTGTTTATCAATATTTGCACGTTGTAAATTAAACATGGTCCCATCTTTATACGGAATTTATTTGCCGTTGTTGACACAACGAACATTCCCTTCCCTGAACTACAATGTACACCTAATTCACCATATGTCATGTTTGCTGTCATGAAATAAACTGGTTGTGAGGTTCATATGCAATGTTTGACAACTGGGAAAAAAAAACAGGTCAATGACACTGTAGCTCCCATCCTGGACTATTTACTGTTTATTCTCTGGTCAGATATTTGAACATGTGTGAAAGGGATAAAGTGCATGAAGTGAAAATACTTAAATGTAATGTACTGGAGACAGTGAAATATGGTTTAATGTAATTATTCAGAATATAAAATGGAAAAAAATACAGAAATAGATATATCGAATACTGTCATACAACCATTTACTCAACAAGTCATTTACAATGACATAGTCCCCACTTGTAATAGGAGTATTAGTCTTGATGGGGCAGGAAAATGTGGTCATTAAGAAGTATCACTGGAGTGTATATGTTGAGATCTATGGGCACATAGGTCTATGTCGTTGTTCCCAATTTGAAACACATGAGGCATGTCTAAGTTATGGTTCTAAATCGGGAAAAAGATCAGACCTCTAGCATTATTGGCCAGCCAAGAAATACATATGCGCATTATAAATGAGGTACAAGATGTGACATCTTAAGGTCTAATATCCTATCAAAATTGGA
Organism: Ptychodera flava; assembly: GCF_041260155.1. Taxonomy (NCBI): domain Eukaryota; kingdom Metazoa; phylum Hemichordata; class Enteropneusta; family Ptychoderidae; genus Ptychodera; species Ptychodera flava. Next base: position 20,471,557 of record NC_091943.1, read on the forward strand.
GGGTATAGAACTTGTGGTTACTGAATATGCATATATATGTATAATCAAGGTCAAAGGTCATCGAGGTCACATGACATTTGAAAAAAAAATTATATTGCTAATTAATCCCTATATGCCAAAAAATCAGATCTCTAGCTCTATTCGCTTGCCCAGAATTAGATGTGTACATAATTAATGAGGTAAAGCGTGTGTTGTCATAAGGTCTCCATCCTACTAAATACAAAGGACATAGCACTTGTGGTTACTTATTTATTGACATAAACATATATTTTAGGTAAAAGGTCATCGAGGTCACATGACATTTTGTCAAAAAATTTCTCTCCTATAGTTATCCCTATATACCAAAAATCAGACATCCAGCTCTATTGGCTTGCTCAGAATGAGATATGTGCATAATTATTGAGGTACAGTATGTGGTGTCATAAGGTGTCCAATCATACCAAATATGAAGGGTGTAGCACTTGTGGTTACCGAGTTATGGAAAAATATGTATATTTGAGGTCAAAGGTCACTGAGGTCATGTGACATTTTGTCAAAAAATTGTATTTCTAAGTTATCCCTATATACCAAAAATCAGTCCTCTAGCTCTATTGGCTCGCTCAAAATTAGATATGTGCATAATTAATGAGGTACAATATGTGGCGTCATAAGGTGTCCCATCATACCATACATGAAGGCTGTAGCACTTGTGGTTACTGAGTTATGGACAAATATGTATATTTGAGGTCAAAGGTCACCGAGGTCACGTGACATTTTGTCAAAAAAATTGTATTGCTAAGTTATCCCTATATACCAAAAATCAGACCTCTAGCTCTATTGGCTCGCTCAAAATTAGATATGTGCATAATTAATGAGGTACAATATGTGGCTTCATAAGGTGTCCCATCATACCATACATGAAGGCTGTAGCACTTGTGGTTACTGAGTTATGGACAAATATGTATATTTGAGGTCAAAGGTCACCGAGGTCACGTGACATTTTGTCAAAAAAATTGTTTTGCTAAGTTATCCCTATATACCAAAAATCCGACCTCTAGCTCTATTGGCTTTCTCAAAACTAGATATATGCATAATTAATGAGGTACAATATGTGGCGTCATAAGCTGTCCCATCATACCATACATGAAGGGTGTAGCACTTGTTGTTACTGAGTTATGGACAAATATGTACATTTGAGGTCAAAGGTCACCGAGGTCACATGTTATTTTGTCAAAATATCAGAGATATCTGCGTGAACGGATGGACTCACGGATGGACGAACAGACGGAAGTGACCCAATCTATAAGCTCACTGGACTTCATCGGTGGGGACTAAAAATTGTGTCACTGCATCCTTTTTGCAATATGAATACAATGAGAAACTAAATCTTTATTTTTCGTGGCCTTATACATTGGAGTCTATGGAGATCTGCCTTATACATGGGAGTCTATGGACGTGTAAACTAAAAATATGCAAATTTCACCACGATTTGCCCAAATTTGGGAAAGGTCACTCCTATGCACTTCCATACCAAGTTTCAAATCAATCGGACTTGTGGTTTCAGAGCAGGAGATTTTTTGACCAAAAATGGGAGAAAATTACAAAAAAATTCATGAAAATAGCAAGTCCAAGATACTGACCCAAGATAGGCACAATCATTTCATGTCAGCCCAAAGTACTTACATGCTAATTTTTCATGTAATCTGCTCAGTGGTTATTGAGTTTTTTCAATTTTGACTGTTTTTACATTTTTCACTTAATTTGCATATTTTTGGCAATGACAACTTCATTTGAACAAAATCTCATCTACAGCCCATCATCCATGTACACACCAAATATCAAGATGAAATGTACAGCGGTTTTGGAGTTTTTGATGTTGACGGACAGACATACAGACATACAGACATACAGACATACAGACATCTCCCTAGCCTATAAGAATAGCTTCCATTGCCATATATACATATACATATGGCTATGGGAGCTAAAAACAGGACAATCATGTTGCACACATTTCTACAAGGTTTTCACTCAGCCTATCTCTAAACACGTAGAACACTATTCACATCAGCACTTACTGCTGCAAAAAGTCTTGAAATCATGTGATGCATTTTTGAATAAGCTCTCTTTCTTGACTATTTTGAAAGCCCTTTTCAACTCAACTTCAAAATTTATTCCCTTTCTTGACCAAACTGAATTGTGTTGAATGTCTCTCAAGTGCTAATTGACATCAAGTTCAAACAAGGCACCAACAGTAATATCAATAGTCACCCTGTCAATGGGCAATGAACTCATGATCACTGAACACAAATGGAGCTTGTGAAAGATAGCTTGTGTTGAAAATTCTTCAGAAGCTGACGAGACTTTCAACAACATTTTGGTTTTGCTGATTGCTAACTTTATAATCCACCTGGAGAAAAAAGTCAACAAACGGCAGTTCTAGCTCTAAGGGCCATTGGGTTCACTGATTTCTCAATAAAGCTACTTCACACGTTTTTCTCACCTCTTGCCATATTCTGTAGTGACTCAGAAAGCAGCCTATTTCACCCATGGTTAGCTCTCTGCCATGGTAAGGGTCAGCGAACCCCGGTAGCATGACGATTCCCATGTCTTGGATTATCTCCTTGGTCAGATCCCTGCTAATAACGGGAATAAAAAACTTGTAGGCTTTCATGAAAAAATAATAAGAGAGCCACTATTGAATCACACACTGATCAGGTGGTTTTTTTGAATATTCAAATTAACGGGTGGACAGTAAAAAACTGAGGGTTTGTTTGCTAAAACCTGTAAGGGGAGGCCGTTTTATTTCTGGGGCAATAATGATTTTGGAGAAAAAATAATTGATCCTTCAATGGTTTGAGAAAGAAATTACTCAAACAGACATAAGTCAAAAAATATTTTCTGCCACATGCCTTGAAAACAGCAAAATTTCAGTGATCTGATTCTTGCATATTCTCTGGAGATAGCTGTCATGGAGACAGAAAAAACTTTGCAGCTACACCCACTGATTCCAACCCCCCCCCCCCCCCCCACCCCCCCCCCCCCCCCCCCCCCCCCCCCCCCCACCCCCCCCCCCCCCCCCCCCCCCCCTCCAAATCAAATGTTTCTTCCTACAATGGCTACTGAGGAAGCTGAGGGGAAAGGGTAGAAAATTGGTCAAAACTTTACAACATCTGATTTAAATTTCTTCTGTAAATGGTATCTAGTACAGTAAATTGATACACACACCATCCAGGGTTGTGTCTGAGTTGTGACTGTAAGGGTCTAATACCAGACTGATAAATTGAAAAAATGTGTCATTTATTTTCTACATTTGTTGGACAGAATCATTAGGCAAGACATGAAAGCTCAGTGCAAGAAACAATTTAAACAAGATGACTACGAGAAGAAAAAAAAACAATTTTCACTAACTTTCCATCCACGGCTTCAAAATGTTTGAAATCTATTCCCAGCTGTTCTAGGTTCCAGAACATTCTTTCTCTTCTGTCTCGTCGTCTGGCCAAATTAATCATGTAGATCTCGTCGAAGCCGAGCTTATCCACAGGCCTAGGGGTTACTGTCACATAGTCTGACGTCTTGAGCGGTGACCTGTCCACTGTGAGGTCAAAAGAACAACAGTGTGGTTGAGTCGGAGACTGGGAGAGGGGCAGAAAAAGACAATGAGTGTGCCCAGTACGTGAACCATTTGACATGCAGTTAGATTAATGAGACTGGCAAGGTAACAACTGGATAAATGTGACATCTATGCATCAATAACAAAAGCTACTTCAAAATGTATGTCTACATTTTACTGTAAAACCTTTCTACAAGCAGGCGAGGAACTTTGTGCCCAGTTTTTTGTGAGCTAGCTGTCATGGGAGTTTTGACATGCTGTTCACCACGCAAAAGGTTGGGAAAAATATTCAACCCATGCAGGCTAATTTGTTCTGTAAATGGTTCAGTTTAGACACATTTTACTTTACTCTAAATCATTTTCCAGGGAGATACCATCAGATTGGTGTGTATACTGGTATACCAGATGAGTGCTGCATGATTAAGGTAGAGGGCGCATCGGGGACATATTTAGAATGTCAAAATTTTAAAATACATTTTCTAATGCACCAATGATGGACTGATTTTGAAGCTCCTGGAATCAACAGTTTCCGATTTCATATTTCGTGAAAATTGAAAATTTAAAGTGTTCTTTACAGAGTTAACACAGGAAGGATGACCATTTTGAATTTTAAATATTGGAAATTGTGGTCATCTGTTTCCATTGTACCATAATTTGCTCAGTGACCCTCAACTTTATTCTTAATTTTGATGGCAAATGCTTAAAAGTTTGCATAAGGGACGTTTGAGCAAAAGTGTCAGTCTTTCAATTTCGATGTGCAACAGATTTTTAGCAATTGGCACAACTACTTTTTTACCTCATTTGCACATTTTTGACAGAAACATATTCATCTGAACAAATTACCATCTCCAACCCTGGTGCACCTGTACAACAAATGCAAGGATGGTAGGTGCTGCAGTTTTTGAGTTTTTGATGTGGACGGACATACATACATACATACGTACATACATACATACATACATACATACATACATACATACATACATGCAGACGCCACTGACTTACCATATAAGCTCTCTTTGTAATATATCAATGTGAGCTTTGCAGCGCAACACCCAGATCACTAAGTTCCCTGTGGTCTGATTGTAATCTGGGGCTGAGGTTCATATTATGTAACAAGCTGTACAGTACTGTGTGTAAGCGTGTGATTGTAAGTGCAGCGTGTTTGATTTCCCAGGGTAGCTGTATTTCAAATACAACCTGATAATAGCTGTGGCAAAAGCAGGCAATTTGAAAACGACCTTCTATGACAGATGTATATCCACTGAACAGCTGAACAAAACAGCAAAGAATGAGCGACGGTGGCAATGCCGCCATTTCTACAGGTGATTTTTAATGAGATCGCTGTTAAGACTATTTTGTCTGCACTTATTATGATAAAAAGACCTGCAAGCTGAAATTATCATGTCTTGAGGGTTGATTCATGTTGTGTAATAACTCCATTACCAAGACAGTCTTTTGCTGGCTGGCCCTCAGTCACCTGGCTTTCCTCGACTGCTGTTACTGGCTGTTGTGTCCACTCCTCAATCTACACAACAGCCTTCCACTAACACAACAGTCTGCTGAAGTTTATTCCTCCAATCTACTCTGTTCTGATATTCATATGCCCACAGACTTGCAGCAAGTCTATCTTTTGCTCAACATGGAATTACACAGTATTCTCCTTGGCTTTGAAAATCAGAGGGATATTAATTTACATCACAATACAATTTGCATATTCTTTGGTTGTGAAAATATATTCTTTTGTGTGGATATTAACATATGAATAGATTGCTCCAAAAACAGAAGGTTGGCTTCACCTAAAATCCCCTCATGGAGAGCCCTGAGCATATGTACTGACTGGGTAAAAATGTTGAGACAATGAATGTCGCTACCACAGGCACTTGTAAACTTACCAGATGATTCTAAGTTGAGATGAAGCATCTGTTCCACCGTGTCTTCCAACGTTTCATGATACTCTGATGGGATTAGCAGCTGACCAAAGTAAACACTGTTCAAAATGTACATATGTACATCTGTCGTTTGGACAGAAAAAAAATTGAGTAATTATTAGTCATCAATATATGTGATGGTTGTGTGGAAGATATCATAAAAATTGTTATAATTGGTGAGCAATAAAAATCCAAGGATATATATAAGCAATGTGATATCATTGAGACACATTTTTTTTCCGGGGAATTCAAGATTTGGTGAATTTGTAAGCCAGCAAAAAAAGGGAACATGAAAATTAATAGCATAAAGAAATTTGAAACAAAATTGGAGATGAAAGACACACATAAATAAATAAATAAACATACAAATATAAGAAAAATAAATAAATAAGTAAATGAACAAAGAAAAAAATTCAACGGAAGACTTGAGCAATTGGAGCAGTCACACATTGAATGAGATTGCTAGTGGACCTTCAAATTGATGACTATTGCAAATCGATGAATATTAATACCTTTGACTCAGTCAGAAAAACACTGATTAGAGGTGATGACAATTTATTATTGAATAATATCTCCATGAAACTCAAAATTATATCACCGCCTGATCTCCTGCCAGGTCGTTAAGTTTTTGAGTTCTTGTACTCTGCCTATCTGGTGCTGCAACAACATGTGCCTCCCTAGTTCTGGGGTGAGTACACCTACCTGCTTCCCTAGCTTAATGTGCAAACTTGTCCACGGCCCACCCAGCTAACTGTTCATTATCTTGCTGTGACAGTACAGCATCTCCCTAGCTGACTGTGTAAACCTACCTGCCTCCCTAGCTGAGTGTGCAAAAGTCAAGATATCGTCGATGTCTCCACGATACGACTCGAGGGGTGTAAATTGCAACTTTTCTGAAGCAGCTTTTCGTAAATCAACTAAGAAGGTTGAATGAACCATTGGTACCGGAAAGCAACCTTTCCGCTGTCTTTTAAAAGTTGGCATGTATTCTGGCGTCCTCCGATAATAACCCTGAAAACAGAATAATCATATTTTCTTTCTTATCTTGTGTGTTCCAATTTATTTCTTGACAGGGCTTTTTATTTTGTAGGGTATTTTCAAAAATTAAGTGCAGCCCAGACGCTTTTCTAAGTCAGCAACAAAATATCCATCATAATCATTAAAAATCCATCCACTGAAGGTTTAATTTCGATATTTTGAACAGATACACCATCAGTCATATTACTAATATGAATTTTAGGGGTGGTGGAGATGAAATGATTAAAATACAAGTTCATTAAATGTGAGCTAACTTTTCAGTAAGTTCTATCGGCAAGTCATCAAGAGTATCAGTACCGAGCGACACCACTTTCACATTTATCTCAGCCCCCTAATTATGGCATTTGGGGTTCCCCTCAGCACATGAAAGTAATCAAGTTATGGGACGACAGAAATGGTACCTGATTTTCCGTAATATTTAACAATTTTCCAAAACTTTAGCAAAAACATGTTCATTGATCTATCGTTACAGTAACTGCAAGTGTTCCCTAGCAACAGATTGGCAAGATGAATAGATATAGACTGGCAAGAATAAAATTCAAAGTTTAATTTCATTTGTCAACTAATTGGACAATTTTTTTCGAAAAAACACTAACAATGATCGATGTTGTCTTTTGGTCATATACCACTACAATGCTACTGTCAATTCTGACAAAATTGAGTGAAAAATCGCAGTTTCGCAGCTTTTTGTAAATGGATGCCGTCTATGCTTGAGAATTTTTACACTAGAAACACTCAATCAGCAACAAGATTTGAAAAGTGGTCACCCTCCATTTCAGATCACAGTCTGAAGCTGTTGCAGGCATCGATTTCCGCCACCACAGCAATCACCTGTGTTAAAGTTCTCTACTTACACTTTCTGAGATTCCGCACCAGAAATTGGAGTAGGCCGACCGCGATTCCAGCATCGGTGCTACGACAATTTTCCTCTGTGACATCAACCATTGCAGGGTCTCAGGCTCTTCGATAAAATTGTCACAATCCACAAACTGGTTTTAAAAAAAGAGGGGAAAAGGAAATTCATGAGGTCATAGCATAGAATTCCCAACACTCACATATACTTATAAAGTTTTTAGCAGGGTTTCGGAATCCTCCACCAATCTGAATCAAAAAAGTACCTCCGACACACTAAACTCCACAGAATCTATCAACGTCAAAGGGCAGAAAATTTTTGATGTGTTGCTTTTTCCTGTATTAAGGCTGTCAGCTTGAAGGCATTTATTGCCGACTACAGTTTTGTCAGATTTTTTCAAGGTGCTGGAGTCTCCCAGAGTATTGTAAAACTTACTAAATTGATATTCAAAATAAGAAACTTCTTTAAACAAAAAAATAAACAAATGAATAAAGTAAATAAATATGTGTATGTATGTATGTATGTATGTATGTATGTATGTATGTATGTATGTATGTATGTAAGTACGTTTATGCATTAGTGTCGTACAGGTGTGTTATTAAATGTGTGTGTATGTATGAAGTAGGTAACATTTTGAGCCTTGCTGTATTTCCACAGAACAAAATTTTACAGATTCTTAGACCACTGGTACAAAAAAGGAAACTATACACCTGGTATCATTCCATTTGACCATGAAACATTCACCTGACGCTTGGCTGACTACAACAAGGGGGTAATGCACATTCTTAACACAGTTCAACTGTTGTGTTTTGGCATAGCACAAATTCTGTCCCTTTGATTCAACATGCTACTTGGGGGAATATGAGACCACCCCTCTTCTCCATCACCCTAAGTGGCAGGTCAAACCAAATCTGATTAAAATCAGATGAAGATATGGCAGCCTCCATTTTCCACCTTTGCTTGTTATGTTCTTGGCTGTTCTCATAAGCTGCCAATATTGCCTCACTACATCTGAACCATTGCCATAGAAGATAGCGTTCAAATCTTGCGCATCGGCCAGAACAACTGACCAATCTGAAAGAGGCTTACAACCACCACTAGATATGCAATGCAGCATTGTATTTAAAGATGCAACCGGATTGTCTCCTATAGAAAATGTGATCTTCCAAGGCAGTAGTTCAGATGTGGTGCAGTGGCTATCAGCCAGGAGAACATGTAAACGTCACCAGTCTCTAAATCTGATTTTAATCAGATAGGGTCAAGCAAACTAGCTCTGAAAGCAAATACTTTGCCAAAAAATTTTTAAATTCATTGGTAAGCAGATTATATCATTCGCCTGAGAACTCTATAGCTGCAACTGCCTCAATGAGTCCAGACTGGAACCAAATTTTGTTATGTTGCAGTATTTCCGCAAAATCTCCCTGGGATTTGGCTCACAGAGACCAAAACCTAATTGCCAAACCTGAAATCATGTGAATCAATTCCATGATTCACATTCTGAAAAGCATTAAGGTAGTATGCGCCTTGAAATTGAAAGACTTAAACTTATGCTCAAACTTTCTGTAAGGAAACTTTCAACCATTCTCTTACTAAATCAAAAATAAAAATCAGGGGTCACCGTGCAAAGTTTGGAACTAGCGAAACAAATTACTCAACATTTTGCAATATTTGAAATTCAAAATGGCCGCCATCCCTGTGTTAACTCTATGGGGTAAAAATAAAATTTTGGATTTTCGAAAAACTAAGACGGTGAAAGTTTTTCTTTCTTCAAGAGTTTTAAAATGAGCCCCCACGAGTGGTAGATCAGAAAAGAATTGTAGCAATTTGAGAGTCCGACACTCTGTCCCCGAGGCGCATTCTACCTTAAAACAACTACACCCAGTATTCTTTACTTAGAGTCTTATAGAGACTTTCATTCTGAGTGTCATTGTTTTAGTTCTACAATCTATTTCAATCTATTTCTGCTGTCTGCCATAATTCATATTATGTTGATGGAAATCTTTCTCAGGTTCAACTGCAGACACTGAGATGATAAGGCACAATATAGTTAAGAAATATTGTATGTTTGGACATTCGATACATTATACAAGTTATATGCTTACTGTATGAAGTGATGCAAAATGGCTGATCAAAATTATGCCCAGTTTGAACAAAGTTGCCAGCTTTGCATACAGACATACGTAAATCGGGGGAAAACTTGATTTTTAGCAGAATTATGTGACTTGGCAAGTGGGCAGATGAAATGGTGAGTTCTAGAAATCTTTTATTTCCCAGGTTTAATTCAATCCATTGTTTTTTTCAAGATGTTCTTTAGATGAAAGTAAGGGTGATGGTGCAATGTCATACTGAATACAATGCGTGACTCGAAATAATTTCAACTTTTGCAAGATTTGTGGGGTATGTCCGAACTTTAGTTTTCTAAACTGTGGATTTTGAAGCAAAATGTGGGCCTTGTCAATATTTACAAAAGGGTCATCAGCATTTTAATTTAAACAAGCTGCAATACCAAGCCCAGAATGCACCACTGGCAACAAGTGGTTGTAACACTTTGTTATGACAGAAAGTTGCTGAGAATACAATAATCCCTTGGAGAGGCTTTCAGAAACCTGTAGAGGCTGCGATCATTAAGTTTTCGTTACAGTGAAACCCTGTATTCAAGTAAAGTAGTTGGAATTTCCATGCTTGTGTAACCTGAACGCTCTTCCGCTTGTTCAGACTCAAAGATGGAACAAATTGCCACCCTGACTGAGAGAAATTCTTCTCAGGTGTATATGATAACAAGCTGGGTTTTTCTTGAGCCAAGTGCTTTCAAGCATGGTGAAAGAAGGAGCAAAGAGCACGGACAGGAATCAAATGGTAATGGTAGTAGTTGCCTACCCAGGGGGAGGGTTGAAATTTGCCACTTTACAGTCCCGGTGTCAAAGACGGACCCAGCTCTGAAAAGGTGCTGGACAAATACGAACTTGGGCCAATTTACAGGATTCATTTGAAGTTGGACAAATGACAAAAGTCCATGATTTTGGTACCACTTTCCAAAATTACTGCAACTGACACTGTCTTAACCAAGTTGTCTAAACACAGGGAACTGAGTAATCTTGTTGTTGTTGTTGTTGTTGTTGTTATTGTTGTTGTTGATGGTGATGATGATAATAACAAATATTAAAAAACAACGTGTCATTCCTTGCTGTTGTTTGTCGATGTTGTAGATAATTGTAAAAGAAAACTGTAATCGTGACCAAAAAACGACGTAGGTCGCCCAACGTCACTCCCGTCCTAAGGTTGTATAATAGGACGGGAGTGACGTTGGGCGACCTACGTCGTTTTTTGGTCACGATTACAGTTTTCTTTTACAATTATCTACAACATCGACAAAACACAGCAAGGAATGACACGTTGTTTTTTAATATTTTTATTATCGTCATCATCATCACCATCAACAACAACAATAACAACAACAACAACAACAACAAAACGATTACTCAGTTCCCTGTGGTCTAAATTCCTGGGAATCACCACCTCACAAAAGGGAATTCTCGGCGGTTTCCAATTTGCACATGAATGGATAATGACCTGCATTGATTCTCAACGTAAGCATAGAGCTGTAGGAGTGAGTTACAAAGTGGCTACTCACTTTGGCGGCAGGGACTGCCTTTGTTTACGACAGGAGGCACCTAGATGAAATTTGCACTTTAATTGGCTGATACTGGCCTAAACTGCTAAATCAAAGTTCTCACAAACAAAGCCACATTAAAAGCAGCTAGAACACACTCTTTGAGAATGGACAGTGAAATCAACTTTCTTACGCCCAACATTTCAAAGAACATTCCTGTAAAATGTATCAAATCATTCCGAAACATTTCATAAGGGATCCAAAGATTTTTTCAGGCTTTTTCAACCACATAGGTGTGTTTCCATTATCCAACACGCCAAATATCTGTGTTTGGGGACCAGAAATAGGCATGCTTGCTCCAAACCTCTCCTGACATCACTAAACACATTTGTACTAAGGCACAGGAAATTGTACATTACTCCCGCGGTTACTAATTTTTATTTGGACCTCAGCCAAGTTCTGACTGGCTCTTCACTCATTTTGTCCAGTTATTTTCCCTTTCACAGTAAAGTGTACACATCAATGGAAGAGAATACACTTTCCGTGAACTCTTCCTTCTTCCATGCTGCTTATGAGATGACTTGAGTCTCATTTTGAGCACCCTACCCCATACATGCATTTGAAGGCTGTGAAATTCAGTTTCTAAAGCGTTAAAAATACCGCAATTATACGGTGTCGCTCAAATTTGATCAGAATGGGTATATACCAGTATGGGTACCAAAGATCAACAATAAATGTTGTTTCTATCTGTTCAGTGCAGGAAAATTCTATGTTGATGTTATGACAATGATTTCTGCACAGTACAACCAGAAAAACAACAAGAAATATTTAAACCAGAAAAACAAGAATGACAAAAGTAATTAAGGTCTGAAACTTTAGGTATTGGAGGTCAACTTTAGCAACATGCATCATAGCAGAAAGGCAGCTAGCCCCTCTTAGTTTGAGCATAGACGGTCTTCCCCCTCTACTGTCTATGGTTTGAGCAGGTCTGTTAATATGTAACAGTTCATAAACAATGACAGGAAATGACTCAAGGTCAGTGGAGTTTGCCTGTTTCAAGTCACTGGCATGCCATCACTCCTGCACATTTGCAGGATTTCCCTTTTTCTTACCTCATTTGCACATTTTTGACACTGACGTGTTCATTTGAACAAATTCACATCTCAACCCCTGCATCTACCTGTACACCAAATACTGAGATGGTAGCTTTGGCGGTATGGGAGCCTTTGTGTGTGACGGACATACATCCACACATACATACCCACAAACATACAGACGCCACCGACTCATCATATAAGCTCTTTTTGGTATTTATATACAAAACCAAATATGAGCTAAAAAATCAACAGCAGAGACATTTCCACCACAGTGATTGGTGGCTGTCTAGTGCTCTTCTGGTCATCAGTCATCTTTGCATAATATAAAAGAGTTTTATTCTACTCTGGCAAAAATACCAAATAGACAGATTTCAATGCAGTGCATTCTGCAGGAAACTTTGAATTTTAATATTTTCAATTTTGCAAAAAAAATAACCTGAACTGTAATTTGCAATAAAGTACCAAAGCTTCCATTCATGAATGTTATTTGAAAAAAATGACGAAATCCGAGAAGTCACCAAGTCTTACGTGACTGATGAAAGAGTTCATGACAAGTTTTTCAGAGCTTGTGCAATATGGAATGAAAGAACCATTGAAGACTGCAGACAGACTTTGTTCTGCTTGGCTGCATGCAAAATGCCGAATTCACTATGTGAGGCAACCGAGGGGCTTTGTTACACTTTTTTGATCTGGCTGAGTCACACACAACGGAACAGTCCTCACCACATCAGTGAAATTATACAAAGGCAGTAGGAAAGTCAGTCGCATGATTAATATGCAATCTGCAGGCAAGACCTACTCTGAGCAGAATGTTATAGACCCTGCAATCGACTTGGATTGTCTGAAAGGAAGTTTATCCTTCATTCAAACGACTGAGTGAATCACTGATTCATTCACTGACTGAATGAATGAATGAATGAATGAATGAACATAAGAAATGTTTATACGATGTTTTTGAATTAGTTCACATTGTTTTGAGATTACAGTTGTCTCATGAGAGATTCTCTCAATGGTACAGCTCATACAAGATTTATAACGCCAAATTTTCAAATTTATCTTTATTGAGATCAGGCATATTAAGGTAGAATGCGCCTCGGATACAGATATTCGGATTCTCAAATATTTACAATACATTTTTGTTCTACCACTTGTGGGGGCTCATTTTGAAGCTCTTGAAGTAAATAAAGTTTTTACTGGCTTATTCTTGTGAAAATAAAAAACAAGTTTTACCGTGGAGTTAACACATTGATGGTGGCCATTTTGAATTACAGGTAAAGATGAAAATTGGGTAATTTGTATCTCTAAGCATAAAATTTGCATAGTGACCCAAAAATTTTATTCTTCATGGTTAAAAGTTCCCGTGAGGAAATTTTGGGCAAGCGCTTAAGTCTTTCAATTTTGAGGCGCATTCTACCTTACATCTTTTTTCTTTTCCGAAGTTGCATTGCTGTACCAAGAGTCTTCCAAAGCCTTGCAGTCTCCCCATTGGTTCTCTATGCATGAAACTTGTTGGCTCTTTTCAAGAGTAAACAATGTCAATTTGCACAATCTCGTGACTGACACTGAATATAAGTCCTAATATCTAAGATCCATCCATGTATACTAGCTTACTGCTGGGCTACAAAGTCCCAAAACCCAGCTGCAAGGAGTAACATACATTGTATGCAAACTGAAAATTCTGACATCCTTCTATGGCTTGATACGATTCTGTTCATGACATTTTATATAGCAGTACATGTTTGCAGAGGCGCTTTTAAATTTTCCGAAAATCTTAGGAACTTACGAAGACACAATAAGAGCTAACTACTAATTCAGTCCTAACATAGAACCATGAAAGGGTCAGCAGCTGTAACTTTTGATAATTCTCTTACTTTTATGGTTTTCAATGTCTGCAGTTTCTTTTTACATACTCCCAAAAATTAGCTGCATGGTATTCAGCTTATCCACTAAGCCTGTGTACATATGGACTGTATTGCTATGGATGACAGGTAAATTATGGTCTGAACTAGAATTCAAGTGTAAACAATACCCTAATAGTTCATTTCACACATATAGACACTGTGCTGGCATGCTGAATTGTAGAAGTTCCAGCATGCTTTAGGGAGGGGAGTAAGAACTTGTGATTGACATACAGATAAAAAATAGTAACAAAATCATCAAAGGTTACAGGTATTGGCCCTTTAATTGATGCACATAGTATGCATAGATATCAGCATCCTCATTTCATGATTTGCAATGTAAATACCAAGAAGTAAATAACAATATTTCGAGTAAACTGGAAAAATTAATCTGAACCAGATTCTGGTGAGGCACTGTCAAAAATTTTGGTTCAATAAAAATGAATTCCACTACCTTTTTGCATTCACAAGAATAACAGTATTTCACTCACAAATATAAAATCTGCCCACTGTTTCCGAGCTTCATCCAGGGCCTTCTGTCTCAGATCCAGCAAATGACGCAGTCTCTCGGCCGGCCAGTCATTGGGTCCCTTTTCAGATTCATATTCGGAGGGTTCTTCTGAAAAGTGTACATCGACCCTGTGATACATGTGCCGTACGTGGGAGACCCACTCCTGAAGAATGTTCGTGGTGTTGTCGATGTTGTGATCGCTGTGAATCCTAAAAGACAAAAATAACCAATCAGCTGAGAGGTGTAGGGGAGGGGAGGATTAGACTTGAAAGATTTGCCACTCGTGAGTGTTGGTCACAGAATCGGCTGCTCTTTCAAGTGGCAAATCTGTATTTATAGAAACTATTTTTTCTATGAAGAGTCCATCAATGAATGAAAATTTCTGATTATAAATCAAATCAAATAAGAAAGCCCATCAACAAAAAACAAAGACACTGAATCATACAAAGAAGTGTCTCCTTTTTTTACAACAGAGTATACATTATCCAGGTATTTCAATAAACCTACCTAGTAGTAGTCATAAATTTTCATGCATCATCAGACATACGGGAAAATGGCCAGCAAAACAGAAAGAAATTTAATGGGACTGAAGGTGATTCATCTGTTTGTTTGTCCAATGTAGATATCCTATCAAAGTTCTCTCTACCCGCTGATGTAGACATGGTCCAGTAGATCATGTTCCATCTGGTAGCAAACTCAAAATAAGAGGTCCAGCAGAGCAATATCTAGTCATGGAGGTAGCTTAGTAACCCTATGGTCTAGCTCTACCCTGACAGCACCTGACCTAACAAGACAGGCAAATCACTAAATTCATTACAATCCTGCTAAATGACCCATTGATTGCCATTGCGCCTCTTTGATCACTCTATCTGTAAGGGACTGGTCAGTTTCTTCGGCCTGGGGGGGGGCCGGTGGATTATTTTTTGCCGACGTCAAAAAGTGGCTGACCCCCCCTATTCCAAATTTTGAAAACAGGGTGACCCCCCCTATTCCAAAGTTTGAAAACAGGGTGACCCCCCCCCCCTGCACGCGACAACTGTAATATGTAATAATATACCGGTAATACTGTAATACACACACACACACACACACACACACACACCACACACACACACACACACATACTATATATATATATATATATATATATATATATATATATATATATATATATATATGTGTGTGTGTGTAATATATAAATATATTATATTTTACATACATTTATATTTTAACAGTCATTAAGTGTTTTAATGAAATTGTTGGCATGTCAGTTGTAAGATAGGAATTTCAAAGTGTCAATCTTAAAGTTTAAATACAGTACATTTTGAATGAGCTGTGAATGTATTTCACACTTTCTATGCTTAACCAGATGTCCTGAATTGTTGTACAGAAATGGATGTCAATCATTAATATCAAAGAGGAAAAAGCAGTAAATCAAAAATTTTGATGGGTGTTAAGACTTGCCAGCCATCCAATTAAATCTCCTGAGGAGCCATAGAGAGGCATTTTAGCCAAATCTGATATGTGCAGTGTCTGAGATGACCTTTTCTCGTAACATTGATATTTGTGCATGTTGCTTTCTCATACTGAATTCTCATAGAGAGAACAGAAAAGTATCAGGAATTTGTCATGCTTTTCATATGAAATGGAGATTTCATAATAGTACACTTTCACTTAGCAAACATCAAGATATCTCTGGTATATATCTCTGATATATTAAAGTATGGCGCCCAAAGGGCGCGGAGAAAAATATGAAACATCCTGATATCTCGGATATATATGTCTTGTATATTAAAGTAATGCACAGGAAGGGTGTGCTGAAAAATGTCTGAATTATATTAAAGTAATGCGCTCGAAGAGCAAGCTGAAAAATATTGAACATACATACATCTCTGATATATGTATGCCTGATATGTTAAAGTTGGGCGTGCTGAAAAATATGTCTGATTATTAAAGTTACGCGCCCGAAGGGCGCGCCGAAAAATGCAACTGGATGAAATTTGTGGCTGACACGATGCATTTTAGGCAATGATGAGCCTGTGTCGAAATTCAAAAACACACTGACCCCCCCTATTGGGCATTTCAAAAACATGGTGACCCCCCCTATCACCAAAGTCAAAAACAGGGTGACCCCCCCCATGAATCCACCGGCCCCCCCAGGCCGAAGAAACTGACCAGTCCCTAAATGATACAATGGCAAAAATACAAATGACACTCTGAACATATATCTTCAGTTGTGTATGGGTCTGTGCCGACTCCAACCCACTGGGGCATGGCGTTACCTCCATGGTTGGGGTTAGAGTTTGTGGAGACCAATACACGACTGGTTGACAGTCTTTCAGTCTAACCATGGACCTAAAAAAGAGGACCATGGTCTAAAAACTCCCAACTTGTTTTATCAGATCCATATTAAAAATATTCAACTTCAGATTCAAGATGAGAAAAATGTAAAACAGTAACAGCTACAGTTCTGCTCTTTAAAACACGCCAGCAAATGTTATCCCTGAGACAGACCTCGCATGTCGAAAAACCAGTCAAGGCAAACTGGACAGCATCGGTGGCCATGAGCTGCCGGTGGCCCATGCCACGTTTATATGTCTTTCGACCGTGACCGGTCCAGAAAGACGGATTGTGAGGACAGGCAGTAGACGCACTGCACAGTAAACATTTGACGGGAAACTTCACAGACGCCCGGGGTAATCATTCTGTGCCCATGATTGTCACAGAATCGGACAGTTTTTGAGGTGTTTTCCTGTCCATTGAAACAGCTGTTTCGGGTTGAAAGGTCACACCTTCACCTCAATAACTTGCATGACAAAGCTACATGTATACTTCGGCGATCACTATCGGATTACCCTGTTGTGCTCAGGTCATTTGAATAGTATTAGAAGAGAGGTCGCTTTGGCCAGACTGCCACCTCATCAAATGCAAATCACCTCCACTGCTACCTTACCAAAGATCATAAACAAAAACAATACTCATCTTAACGCAACACTTATGAAATCACCATTACAAATTACCGACGGACTCTACGTACCATAGGCTTATTCGCTGTTTCGGGTATTTTAGTCGTTCGATGTTGCCGAGGTACATGGGCAGAGAGTGTGCCTTGTTGCGGGCAAGTATTGGGATGAATACCGTCGGGTCCAAATAGGGATCTTCCTCCTCGGTGATCTGTGGACTTTCTTCTACTGTTGAATTTCCTTCCAGTACACCCTCAACGCAAAACACGGTGAAAATTAAAGCCAAAATGGCACAACAGCCGGAGAGTCTCCTTGCTTCCGCCATCTCCGTCTCCCATAATCGGATAAACTGAAGTGTCAAGCAGTGTCGAGCAGGCGCCCTCTGTACAATTATGAAAGTACCTTTTGTTTTTCTCTGTTCGTCTTCTCGAACTCCATTGAAACACAGTCCCTCTAGAGGGACTGTCATTGAAATAATAGACCCCAGGGTCCACGACTATTAATATGCTGATGTAAGTTCTCGGTCAAAGATACATATCCATACAGCTGAAACTATGTCTTGACGATAACCCTTACGTGGTTCAATAACTTTACAAAGATTCATGACGAATACTAGCCATATTTGACGGGGACTGTGTTACCCGTTCAGCCGAAGTGTATAGTAATAGGGCTGTTCACGGTTTACGTCACTGTTCTCTCATTAATATGCAAAAATAAATATTTGTCCACATTTTTAGATTACGCTTTTGAAAATTACGCATGCAAAAACGACGAAAACACATCTTAGTAGGCGACTGCTAGTGTAACAATGAATACTAAAAAACATATTCACTACTCAGAGTACAAGCTGCAAAAACAGCCACGCATGCAACATTGATAAAATTTGTCCGCATTTCAAGCTGCGTGTCCGATGTCGCGCGCGTACAGCTATATTTAGTAACAAACCTGTAACCGTGAACAGCGCTATTGATATACGCGATTGAACACGCAACGACTGCGGGCGCCCTACATGAGATCTGGAACTGGTACAAAAATCAGTTTAATGTTACTATGACGAAGATAAAGCAGATATAAATTATCTGTATCAAAATCAAGTATTCGTTAATCGTTGGACTGTATTGTTAAGTTTCCTGCCTTGTCGTAAGATTTCTTGTTAGTTGATATAGAACACAATTAAGTGTTATTCGTCGGGGTGCAAAAATTACACTTCTAGTGTGTTCACAGTCACTGATGGTGTTAAGCAAGGTGAGATTTTAACCCCAAAGTTGTGTGGTTGAACTTTAATTTTCGGTAAGATTTATGAGAAAATTGAAAGTCGCCCATAATAATGCTTCAATATTTTATCAAAGCTCGGCCTACAGACACATTATGAAGTTTACAAGGTTAATTTTCAATTTTGATGAGAGGGTCAAAATTATCTCCATGGTAATTTAGCAAATATTTACAACGGAAACATCACGAGATTCCTAAAATTAACAGTCAATATCAGCGAATAGAGGTCCTTTTCGCAATTTGCGTAGTTATTTTGTGAACACTTGTCAAGGAAGTATTCGACGGTTAAAGGAAACTCCTGCAAGGCTTTCATTTCCATCTCAGTCTCCATCTGTACAAAATACCTTGTGACAATGCAAATTTAATATATACCAACTTTACAATGCTGTTCGTAGAATTATGGGATGAAAAAAGTTGACACGACAAGAATACTGTCCATGAGTTGAGAAGATTACCGTAGCGTGTTTAAAGTAGTTGTGGCACGAAAATAGTTTGCAGCAATCTGAGCTGTACTATCTGACTCGTTATGTATATAACAAAATCATTTAAACGTCTGAGAAACCTGCACTATAACGCTAAAACTCCTCTCTTGTTAAGAAACGACAAATTCATCTAAGTTCCTAGCATTCTTCAATTATGCTCAGGGCAATAATATTATCCACGGTTAAGAAAAGTCTTTCACTTTGGTGCAATCTGCAATATAATATTCGAAAAGCTATGCATATTACAAAATGATTAAATATCTCAGCTCTGATCAACCTGCGCTGACTTTAAAACTCCGTCAAAGCTAGAAATTACCAATCTATTTCAGTCTGTAGCATTAATAAACTCAGGAATCTATCTAAAGTCAACAGATACGTAAAGTCTATCACTTTGCAGCAGTCTGCAATATCTGACGCACCATGTATAGTACAAAAATTATCAAAACTTGAATGTCTCAGCTCGGAACAAATACGTTATAACTCCGTCCATGTTACAGAAATTATCGATCTATGTCAGTCCGTAGCATACTCCAATATGCTCGGGTCTCTGTCTATAGTCAACATTCATGAAAAATCCCTACGTTTCCAACAAACTGCAATGTCCAATACGCTATGTATATGACGAAACGGTTAAAATGTCTCAGCTCGAGCAAACTGCACTAACGTTAAAAATCCGTCCATGTTGAGCAAATACCAATCTATCTCAGTCCGTTGTATACTCTAATGAGCTCATGGACTCTATCTAAAGTCCACGGATACGAAAATTCAATAATTTGCAGCAATTTGCAATATCCAATACGCTGTGTATATGACGAAACAGTTAACTTTGAACGTCCCAGCTCGGAGCAAACTGTGTTAATGTTAAAACTCCGTCGAAGTTAAGAAATTTCAAATCTATTTCAGTCTGTTGCATCCTCCAGTAAGCTCAGCTCTAGTCCACGGATATATACAAAAAGTGAATCACTTTGCAGTAATCTGCAATATACGCTGTGCATATGACGAAACGGTTAAAATACCTCAGCTCGGAGCAAACTGCACTAAAGTTAAATGTCCATATTTAAAAAATTTCCAATTTATCTCTTTCATGAATGTTGACTATAGATAGAGTTCTGAGCATATTTGAGGATGGTACGTATCAGAAATTATTTTGAAAATTTCTCACATGCATAAGCAATTAGTTTCGAATTGACTGAGCTCAATTAATTCTACCAAGAGACAAATGGACAAATGTTCTTGAACTGAAGTAAGAAAAAGAAATATTAATTTTCAGAGTATTCATTTGACCATACGTAGACAGGAACTTGAATTTGGTTTACCCGTTGCGTTGAAATGGCCGCGTTTATAATTCAGTAAAGTATTTTTTCACTCGACAGGTTAGACCGCGTCTGAGGTCATGATCTTTATCCAACCCAAAGAGACGTACCAGGTACACTAAGCATTTTCAGTGATAACAGACAACAAATTCAAAAAAGTGATTTGGCGACGAATATGTGCTTCGGTATTGAGTGACTATCACTGGGAATTTCGTGTTATAATTGGCCACATGCAAAGTAGAATTAATGATTTTAAGCTAAATTTCACATCCCGAGGAAAATTTATAACCTAGTAGACAGAGACACACTGAACAATCTTCAAAAGTTAGCACAGTCAAATGGAACACAGAGGAAATCAAAGGTAAAAAAAAATGAGTATTGTGATAAATTCGCAAACTAAATCATAAAAATACTAGGACGTAATCTAAATTCGGTATTGAACTGTTGAGAGCCGGCAGCCGGCGAAATTGACCGGTTACTCTCACGATTTCGCTGGCTACTTTTTTTGAAAATTGGGACTCTTTCTCTCCTTATTTAGTATTATCAAAACGTATTGTTTATCGGATCGTTTTATTATTAGAAGTAGTTGAGATATTTTGCATATTATTTGTTTTGTTAATTAGGTTAATTGGCACGGGTTTTCATGCTGACGGCGGACATGTCTGCAGTCAATGTACTTTTGACTTTCAAAAAATATGCACAGAACTTTGAGACGAGATTTACTCGAATATTCTCCCTCCCCTAGTGGGCCCGAACGACACAAGCTCTGTAGGCACGAGTTCGAGTGATACAACGGACCGTTGACATTCGTCGATGGCCATAGAAAAGCCTAGGGGTACAGCTCGGTGTATTTGTCGTCACGGTGACAATACATCACAGCCTAAAAATGTGGATTAATGCACAGTTTTCGAATGGCATTCTCCTTTTATTTTACTTCATCTACTTCCTTTTTTTCAAATTTAAAAAATTGCAAAGTCGTGAAAGTTTATTTTAACAGGTCATCTTAATTCGGGCGTCGACGTGCTTAGGCTTAGGCTTAAGTTTAATAGGTAAGGGTAAGGGTTAGACTTATACATAGAGGGAGTTAATGAGTCTAACCCTAACCCTAACTTAAGCCTAAGCCTAAGCCTAACCCTAACTTTAAGGCAAACCCTAACCCTAACCATTGGAAATACATATCAACAAACAAACAAAAAACAAATAAATAAATAAACTGCTCTTTACTGACAAATATTAACAAAACAGCTTTTCGCTGTTATTCTATCAAAATAACAAATAAACAAACACAAACACATACACACAAACAAACAAACACAGACACAAATAAACAAGGAGTACGAGTCCCTTGTGGTCTAGTCCGAAATAACCTATATAGCAATAATAAAAGCTTACCCGACAATATCGCCCAAGCCTGTTAGCTTATTACAAATCACGGTAAAGCCAAATTTGAGGAACATACTTCAATAAAATACACATACACAAATACACCCAAAAATATGATTATGTGTCTACATCAGAGAGTTATATCACTCTAGCGAAGAAACTTTAAACAAGTAAAAGCAATCGAATAAACATTGCTAGAACATTTTCATCACTATAACATTGTTATTTTCGAAAAGATCATCAAGTTACTTATTGGAGAGGATCTTTTCACGAGAAACTACTCGAGGGTAGTTTTCAATGATAATACACCATGGGGGTGAAAGTGTACTACCTGTATGTGACTGCACTTAAAAAAGACCAGTCGGGGAAAGTAGTTTGAAATTAGATATGAATAGATAATTCCTCTTTCAAATCTTGTCATCATACGAGCCCCCACTTTTTTCCCAGTGTTGTCGCAATAACTTCATGATGATGGCCAAAGTGTAGCATATAGATAGCGTCTGTGTCTACGTGTGCTCCCAAGTCGTGGACTACACATACCACATGCATTCCTGCACGTCACATGATTACAAAGGTTCTTGGGGAAAGCCTTTGAGGTTGTCACGTGACGCCATGCTTATTTGCATAGCTAATTTCGAATAGTTCAGGTGGCAACACAACGCCATCTTGACATAGCTGCTGTGTTCTGTTCATCGAGCACCCACACTGATCGTTCAAAGTCCATACCCCTAATGGATTTCCCGCCCATCGGCCGAGTCTACTATGGATGTGCTTCATTTTTCGAGTAGTCCGGCCTTCTCTTCAACCTCCCCGGGCGGTGGGGACGGCGATAACCCCGCAGATTTGGACATCAGCATCGAGGAGCTTGCGCTGTCGATGCAACATCACCTCCTCGGAAACGATGACAACAAGCAGTTGAACGGAAACCCAGTGTTGATCGAGAATAATTACGTTAATGGCAATCAGAACAGTTATATTAGCGGGAATATACCCAGAGAAAATGTCTTATCTCCAGGAAAACCGCCGCCGGCTCCAAGTTCACGAAAGACGCCGAGTGCAGCCATACGACATGTAACCGTAAGTCATAACAAAGCGGAATGCCGATTTGAAAATTGTAGCTCAATTTATTTACTTTCACTTACATTGGTATGCTAGTGAAAAGCTTCGCTTTATTTGAACATGGCCAAATTGGCTGCACAGCCAAACGAATAATTCTCTCCATTTATAACTGTTATCTACGTACGGAGACACAACGTCTCAATCAGATGAAAAAATAATGACATCGAGCTTGAGTTCTTGTAACCGAGCTATTCGCATGGCCATGACGAAAAACAGGTGGCTACAACAGTCGACTGGAAGGTGAAGATTATTTGGAAAGCATGGATATCCACACTAATGGAGACGTTTTTATTTAGGCAGTTGCTCTTTCAACTACTAATTGTTATTCAATACAGAGAATATGAAAAGTAATGACAACCATAATAGCGTATAATAATTATCCAGACACTTTCATTATCTAATCAGCTTTTATCAATTGTGCAATAATACGCCCGTCTACGCGCATGTTGCGGAATTTTCATCTGGACGCTTGTCGGTTAATCTCAGTTGGTTACCTTTAACTTTAACTAGTTTCTGCATAATTTACGGTCTAGTATAGTATGGAGGTCTTTTTACCTCCCTGGTAATATTACCCCATGAGCCAAGACATTATTCTTGCACTAAATTTTAAGTAAACAGTGGGATGTTATGGGCACATATACTGTGGTCATTTTGACATAATAATCATGTGACCCAAATGTCAAATGTTCAAGTTTGACGATCCTTGCCACTGTCATAATTTCAAATACAGTACCAATTTTACTTGGTTTCCTGTGTAGTTCTATCAATTAATGTTTTTGGCATTGGTCCACGCCATTTAGTTGTTAAGTCAACACTGTTAACTGATGATTTCATACATGTAAAATGAAGTTTCAGGACAGACTGTTAAACCCCCTTGCAAAATTACCTACTTTTAAATATCTCACAGAAGGCACACATTTGATACTCTTTCAAACATCGACATCAGATATGCCTTGGGCCCGGTTTTTAAACAAAAGACAGGTTTGGAATATTGCCAGGGGTTTACATTGTGATTCTATGAAGTCAGTGACAGTTGGTCCATGCGTAAGCATAGGGGGAAACCATAGCATACACTGATACCAAACAAAATATTTCAGTTTCAGTTTTTTAGAGCAGTGGTATAAATATTTGACCACCAAATATTCGAGAAGACGAATCTATAAAATGTTTTCCTTGGCAGAACGAATCACAGCTGCTCAAAAAGTCAACACCTTGAACGATTTAAAAATTCCCTTTCTGTTGGCACTTCAAGTCAATTTTGCATGACAATACACAACTTGCTAGTTTGTCAATATACAGAAAATTCCTTTCTGTTTGCTTCAATGCCAGGAACGCCTGGATGACAACTTGACAATTGCCAGTCGAGAGATAGGAAACCCATGAAATACATTTAAAATTTACGATTGTCTTTAATCCTGTTGGAAACTGAGGGCAATCAGTCATGGTTTGAAAGTTGATAAGGCTAAATGTCAATATAGGTGAACTGCTGTTTATCATTGTTGCAACATTATGAAATGCATAAAAAAAAGTTGAAATTATTGAATGTTTGACCTTTAACCCTTTCACCCCCAGTTCCCTGTATGCAGGTCTAACTTTACCATAGAAAACAATGGATTTGGGACAAACCATGGTGGTGAAAGGGTTAAATTACAGGGAACAAAAACTATCTGAAAATTGTATCTGCTACTATCCTACTTTAGAGGCGTTCAAGCCAGGTCACTCAAAATTAGCTTAAAAATTAAGTTACCCATATCGTATACCACTGGTGTGATATGCTGTAGGGCACTAGCACAGTCAGTCAAAAACACAACGCAAGATAAACCATTGCTGCATTTATAAATGAAGTATTCCAAATCTGGTGAAATGTTTGTGTGTTTGACTTGTTTGGCCCAGCTAGTTTTGTGAAAGGAAATTTTTGAACAACAATTTTGATACCTGAGTGATAACAACACATTAGACTCAAATTAATGTCTTAATCATGCTTTGTATTGTATCTGATTGACTAATTTCCATGCTGCAAGATGATTTGGGAAGGGGTTTATGGTGTAGGTACATACGTGTACATGTAGAGATAGACATGTTAACAAAGGCGACACAATGATTTTGTATTGTGGACAGGTTGCTACTGTAGGTCAAATGAAGTTGACAAGCATGTTATTCTCGTGCTTTTGTCATGAAGAAATGAAACGCCCGCTTCATTGACGTGAACATGTGTCAGAGATTTGTCCCCGTTATCAGTACAAAGTACAATGTGTTTGTGTGTCAGTTGTTAAGTAAACTGTGTTTTAAGACAAATGTTTCACTTGAAAGGGGTATGAATTATCAGTGTGAAAATGATTTTAAAAATATTGTATATGCTGTCTCTTATAACATCTAAACTTTGTAATAGAAAATATTTTTTGAAGTGATATTTCATTTGTGGCAGAGTTCTCACAAGATATGTGGAGTATTGTTTCTAGTTCATATGTTACCATCAGGTCAAGTGAGTTTAAATGAAAGGCATACAATGTCTCATAATGTTGCATTTTCAAAAAGGCTTGAATATTTGAAAGTACTGAAATCTCTTAACATGGTTTTTACTGACTAAAAGCCTGGTGTAGTATACCATGCCAAGTTGGTGAAAATTCATATATGGATTTGGCTATGTAGTGCTTTTCACTGACTTGGCCGATACGGAAGTGATAATTATTGGCTGGCAGGATTTATAGGTTTAATGCTCCAATAGCTGTGAGTTTTGATACCATATTTCTTAGGTTTTTTCCTGTCTGTAAGATACTGTACTCTTGTTGTACTGCCAAAATTCATAACAAATTGCCCAGAATGTTCAACTTATCAACACTGTCCGAGTCTGTGTGTCTGAAATGTTCAGCATCATTTTTGACAACTGAATGTTGACAAGAATCCATTCATCAGTGAACAGGAACATTGTACATGTTTATATACCGGTAGGTACACAATAGCTTGTATCAACATGGCTAATACCTAATATTTCACCAATACCCTTGACAGAAGAATGAGAAAATATATTTGTTTTGCAGAACAGAGACGATGAAAATACCAGCATATCAAAATTACAACTATTGTGTCTTAATTACTCTTGAATTACATTTTATGTCATTCAAGCTTTCTTGTTCACTGACACTGAAAGGACCTATATTGTAATCAGTAATGATTTGTGGGTCATTAATATAACAATTAACGACAGACTGTCAATTACTATTTAATTCTAGGCCTCTGTGAGTAAATAAATTTCACTTTACTGACAAAATAAAACCTCTGTTTACATACATGGATGGAATGCACAAAATTCTGTTCATGGATTCAGGGTCACTTCAACCTTGCCAGATTCCTAGTGTCGAGCTCTCTCACCCCGGTAACAAATCAAACATCGTGAAATTGCTTTGGAGGTCAGATTTTACCCAGTGTTGATGTGGATTTCATTCACAAGTACTGGTATGGTGTAACTTCTGTGTATATAGCTACCAGGTTACATGTACATCTGCGAACACCAGGATGTACACTGCCTTTATGTTCAGTGTGCTAGAAATTATGATCAGTACAGCTTGAACGAAAAGACTTTGACAATTTTTTTTTTAAAGAAATACAATCATAACCAGATTATTACTAAATTTCAGCTCACATAAAGTATTGAATTTAGTGAGTCGAGTGATAAAGGAGTTTGAACGTGTCATATACAGTTTATAGAGTCTCACCAAAAGCGTATATGTATATATTGCCTAAGTGATAGACAGAATCTAATGAAACAGCTTCCAATGTAGACTATATTCAATGCTCACGGAGGGGCTACACAGACAAGCATGTAGCGGTACTTAAGATTGGACCATGCTTTTCTGGTACAGAAACATGTTACATGTCTGTGAGGGAAAAAGTTTGTGGATGTTCTGTTCATGGAAACGACAATAGGATTTGATTTTGTCAGAGATATTGATACAATCTTGTATACTGACTGGAATTATCATTTTGTTGTGTCATAATATATCGCACTGTTTCTTTTCAACAGAACAAATCAAAGTATTCTCCCGGATCAAACCTTATAAATGGACACGATTCCCTCGGTGAGCTACGGTCTGACCAGGAGTACCCGAGACTTCAATCAAAATTTTACAATGAACTTAAAAAGAAGTACCCAAGGGCGTTTGAGAGACGCTCTAGTCAAGAGTCTGTTACCAGTGGCATTGAGGAGTTCAGGGACAGGTTTGAATTATCCCCAGCCAAATATTTGGTCAAAACGGAGGAAAAGGAAAATTCCCCACTGCGGCATGGTAGGGCTTCTCCTGGGAGGAGGAGATCCAGCCTGGAAACTGCCCGTTCCTATCTCAGCCTCAGCCGGCAGAGTTTGAATGTGTCTTCCGACGACAACAAGGGATCTAATTCTGAATCAGAATCCAAAGATCGGCTCAGAAAGCGACTTTATGAAAATAGTGAGAAAATGCACGAACTTCTACATAAGCCCGATTTTGCCAAATACCGCAGCCAGGAAAATCTTAACTCCAGTAATTTTTCCAGTGGCGACTATAGGAATGATCCGAGACATCCGATCCATAGATTCAGCAGCATGGACAACATACTAACAACATCTCATCGGAAAAATGCAGGATATTATGAATCTTCGCATGACAGTGCCGTGGATATGGATGACAACGTTCCGCGTTCCCATCAAGCTTACAAGTCCGGCGAGCAGAAAGAAACTGCGTCGCCTGGATACTCTCTCCGACGGTATTCAAGCGGACCTGTCTACGGCAACGGACCACTGTCAGCATCTGACACAGAAAATGGACACCATCACAAAGGTAGATAGCTTCTCATTTCTCTCCCTGCACACTTGTTCTCTCAATTGGTTTATTGGGAACTGGCAAAACACCAAAATATCCCCATACATGTACATGTAGGCACTTGCTCTAGAAATTCAAACCAGCAGAAATGCTATGCATGAGGAAAAATATCAATTGTTATAGAATGGTGATACACAGGGTCACAACCATTTGGCAAATGGTTGTGAAATACATGTAGATGGTGCAATTATTGGGATAAGAGTAATCATACTGATAAATTTACAACTAGTCAGTATAAATCTGTCATTGATTCCTGGTTGAATACCATGCATCTTGAGTTTCTATGACATTTCAATCGATGTTCTTCCCATGCAAATGTCACCATTTCTTCTGGTATTTCAAGAGCAAGAGCCTGATACTAAAGCAAGATTGTGATTTTATTTTAGAAAGGGACATACAACAGTGCTACAATATGGTATAGAGAGTAGACTACTCCCTGTGGTTCTCTGAGATACACTGTAATGTTCCCTCTCCCAAACTACCCTTCCCCTCCTTTGTTCTATGGAAAATTTTGAAATAGATGTTCCGGTAAGATACTAGACTGACTAGTATTGCAACACTGAAACCCCAACTCCCCATAAAACCTTCCCTTTCTTTTGCAAAAGACTTTCATAAATTGCACTCTCAATGCAGGTACAGCCATTCAATTCCTTGACTTGTGCTGTGGACCCTATTCCTTGGGCTTGTATGTTGGACCAAACATTGTGTTAAGCTCCAATATTACAGTTAAGTAGGAGAGAAAAATTCTCAAAACCCATATTTCTCTCTGCACAAGAATTAGTGTAAGTTGTATATGGCATAGACCGTTACAAAATATCAGATTATTTTTGTCAAATGTTTCCAAGGAGCATAAAATAACAGCAGAAAGCATTTAAGATGCACATTATGAACATCTGACCCACTTCAATATTCTATAGAGTTAAAATACATTACTATTAACTCAGTGTTTTTATAGGACTGCTGCAAGAGGCAAAGTATTGCAGATCTTCTGAAGCTCAGAGATTCACTGCTTGCTTTGTGATTGGCCACTCACGTTTTAAATGTCTCAATAGTCAGGCAGCTGGTCTGTTGCTAGGCAACATGTGTAAACAATGGTGGCACAGTTCATTGCACTCCGGACACAAACAGTTGCAATGGCGGGTCAGAAGATGTCAGACTTCATGTACTGACTTGATGATTGTTTTGGTCAGTGAAATGGATTCTCATACAGCAAAGTGTGCAGAAATTTTACAATATTATCAGCAATTATCTGGTTGAGTGATTTCTTAGTCTGAAAACTGATAAATCATAATCAATACATTAAGAAGTTGGCACTGGTCGTATGCTAAAATTGATAAACCAAAGGAACACAGAAGGTGCCTGTTAAGGTGTTCTGAAATCATATCAATTTTAATTCTATTAGAACAACGTAGTTTTCTGATTCCTACTTAGATTTTGAGTTGAATTCGGCAAAATCAGGGGCAAGCAAATAAGAAATATTCTCAACCTGAAATGATTGCATCAGATATGGTGAGAGTTTGACAGGGGAATATAGAACTGAACAGTTGCAGGGTGTGAAAGTGTCAATATGGGTTTGGTAGACTACTATAGAGTTACAGGAAATGCAGTATATGTCTTTGCTCAGCTCAAATAATTCATTGTTCACGGCTTTCAGATTGAGCCTATTGAGAAGTTGAGTAAAGTGCTTCATGGAAAGTACTCTTTGTCAACAATATTCTGATAAACCAAAAACATATTTCAAAAAAGGAATATTTAATAGTTAACTGTAAACTATGCATCTGATTGGTAGTTGACCTCAACACCTTGCCATGTTTCCATGTTACTGTGATCAAGATAATCAGACATCAGATCCAAGATAACAGATGTACATTCTGCTGATTTTGTTCAATTGCATCATCAGTAATGTAATCTAATAATTATTTAATTTCATTGTAGAAGAATAGTAGTTTAAACTACATGTTGTAGCTAGTAAATTCTCGCAATATTTTCAAAACCCAACATGTTCATTCATATACCGGTACATCATACATGTATGTACATCTGTGCCAATGAACTGACAGTACATGTATGCGAATTGCGATGGATTTGCAAATATTGTACAAGTGCACAAAATAGATGTGTTTTGTCAAACAAGAATGAACAGCCGTTATTGATCTACCAGTGCCCATGTTTCTGTAGCATGCTGATGTATTTTCTGTTTCATGTCATTTATGTGTGCACTGATAACTGTGACAATCAATCAACGTGTACCTTTTCTTCCATGGAGGGCCCACCCAGTACATGTACCTAGATTGTGTTGTACCATGCACGTGCATGACATAGAGGTTTTCAAAGGACATTGGATATTTCATTAATCTTAATTTGTGCTTTCTTGAAAGGAACAAAGCTTGTAGAGGCAAGCAATGTCATTTAATTAAATGCTGATTTTTCATTTCATATTTATTAGTTGAATTATATAATTCAAATGTAAAGGATAGCCATTGTTTTTCTACTGGAACTGTAATCACATCCCAGCAACCTTTTCTCCCAAACCTTTTAAAGGTACTTGTATGTCATAACTAATTCTGTTATTTTGCTCATGGAGGTAGTAGAGAAGGAGTCACAACTAGGCGGAGATCAAAGGGACCATGTGTTTTGCCGCTGTTTGCCTTACTAACTACTCCATTAGCACCAACGGGACTTGCCAACGCGTTTTCTCGGATTTAGGAAATAAGATTAAGTTCGTTCGGGGTCGTTCGGGTGTTTCGGCCGTCCCTCGGCAGTTGACAGATCTTCAAACATGGCGTCGAGTTGTTCCACTGATTTTGATGTACACGATGTTAAAGAGGTCGAGGAACAGATAATTGAGGAAGGGAGCTTTTGTATCTGCAAAGGCGCGGAGACTGAGTTGATGATAGCTTGCGATTACAAAAAAAAATGCCATACATCGTAGAGCAGCATTGTTAACACGCCAACTTTTCCCCAAATCGCGATTCTTGATTCTTGCCGTGTTTTATCATGTTGTACGGGCATTAATGATAAGGTTAAATAAGAAAGCATAGCTTTTAACTGCTACGTCCATGACTTTAATGAATGGTCGCGATATAAAAACAACACGTACGATGCATTGAAACAAAGCGTCGCCTATGGCGTCGCTGGCGTCGCGTCATAAACACCCGGGAAACGCTACAAGTTTAACCCACGCTCACGGCAGTGCTGCAGTCCGCTGCACCATACTCAGTACATGATTGAAAAGTTCGTGATCAGTACTTTCATTCTAACAAGGAAAGGTTCCTGCGATCGAATGTAAAGTATATAAAAAACGACGTTAAAATTACCCAGATTTTGAGGATGAAAAACTTAAATTCCTTGTAACTTCACTTTTCGTGGACGGAACGTGTCGTTTCTTACACTATCATGACGCACTTGACCCAAGCTACGCAAATACAGTCTTTGCGCAGGCGTTATGACACTGTGGAGAAACTGAGTCGCATTAGCAAACCCAGGTTAATTTCACTCGGTTCTGTTGCGAAGGTACCGTCGGCAACGCACATGGCGGGAAAGGGGTGTTAAACAATGGACATAAAGGGATTAAACCAATGGTGCACAATAGTAATAAACGTAATTATCTCAGTTGTGACTCCTTCTCTACTACAATGTACCTCCATGTTTTGCTTTAGCACTTATTAAGTTGGAATGTGCCCTAGGGACAGATATT
The DNA here is from genome assembly GCF_041260155.1 of Ptychodera flava. Lineage (NCBI taxonomy): Eukaryota > Metazoa > Hemichordata > Enteropneusta > Ptychoderidae > Ptychodera > Ptychodera flava. The sequence goes on from NC_091943.1 coordinate 20,503,169, forward strand.
CAATCAGACTCAAACTTTTGCAATATTCTCTTTGCCTACCACTTGTGGGGCCTCATTTTGAAGCTTATGGAGTAAATAAAGTTTTAACTGGCTTAGTTTGTGAAAATGGGGAATTTTATTTTCCCCAATTGAGATAACACAGGGATGGCGGCCATTTTGAATTTCAATTCAAATATTGGTAAATATTTGGTAATTTGTTTCTGTACTTTTTATAGTAGTTAGGTTATTCTCTTTTGAAGGGGACAAAAGATGTACCTTTGATAATTTATTATCATTTTATTACATATTTTGAACAAAAAATTTCATTTTATTCTTGGCCTTACAAACAGAACCCATTATATTCAATATACAATGATATTGTTGACAATTCTTATCTGGATGAAAAGTCAGTAGTGAACAGTGATATCTGACGTTAGAGACATTGAACACTGGGCATTTGCATATGATTTTGTAAGACAACAAGGAATTGTGTTTTATAACTTGAACAAAATTACTGGAAAATATGTGAAAATTTCAGCTAATGGAGCTTCAACTAACTCAAATGAATGTTGAAAATAAATTGCTAGTATTGGCCACAATTTCAATGCCAAGGTGCTGTGTTTGTGTTTACAACTATGTGAATTGTCATGGGGACAGGTCAAAAGAATAAGTACCGAAACCCTATAACAGTGCACATGTGACATGCTTGTAAAGTATGTTGTAATATTTTTTTTTCAGCAAAGAAACAAAATGAAATCACATTCTTCAAATTTATAAGCAGTGATATTTCCATTGTCTTAATTTTGCTCTACAAGGTTTACAAGAACATTATTGTTAACCATTTCAGACAAACTGAAGAAAAACCTCTTTGCGCAGTCTGAACTTTTTGTGCGAATGAAAACAGGATTATCAGCGAGAGTAAAAAAAAAGAGACAGTGCTTTGGAAATAACAAACTGGTTATTTGGGAAATGTAGAGACATGTGTGAAAGTTAGTGAGGACCGACTTGCATCAGGAAGAAGTCAGAGTTGAAATTTGAAAACAGTGTGTAGTAATATGATAGAGAGTACGTACTACGAGAAAAATTATACTGGATTTTGTGTCTATCTTCACAAGAAATCTAATTCTGGATGGTTTGGTTTGTGCATAGTTAATGGTTAGCACCTTTTCACTATTGATAATAATCGGAGAGGTCTTCTAGTAAATTTGTGGAATCGGTTTTTGTGGTAATTTTAGAACTAGTGGTACATGTATTGCATCAGGTTTTTAAAAAATATTCATTTATTCAAGTATTGAAGGTTTTGGAAACAGTCTCAAGTCATTGGCCTTGTGAGTCTGACACTAGAATGGAAATCTTGCCAAAAAAGTATTTGTTGTTGAAAGGGGCTTACAAAAGAATCCTAAAGGGATTTCTGGATACTTGAGTCGTTGGATTTGAAAAGGGGATGGAGAAAGACGTGGTGGGACTTGTGTCTGGAGGTGTCAAGATGGCTGCTTGCCAAGTATTTTAATGTCCCTATGGTATGGCTGATTGTTAGAAAGATGGCTGGTTACATGTACATCCACACTTTCTTGTCTATTCTCTGCACACACAATTGAGAGTTATTTTCTTTTACAAAGGAAGCCAGTGGGATGGTTGTGCGTTGATGTAACTCTGTTTCTGTATTGTGTTTTTCTGGTGCAATGCAATGCTTTGGGAGTGTGAGAGTTGTGCACACCAAGCTAGTGAGTATGGTAGATCTGAGTGTGTACTTTCATTCCCTTGTGCCTGTGCACTTTGGTCGAGCCCAGTTGTTTTCAGTGCTATCACTGGACTTGCACACTTCCACATAGGTATAACAGCAGTCTCCCCTCTCAGCTAAGCGGATGTGCCACTGAATCAAGAAAGTTTCCCTATACTTAAGAATATTGTACTTACTCCATGTACTGGTTTTAAGATAGAAATTGCACCTCGGGGATAGATACTCAGACTTTCAAATTTATACATTTCTTTTCTGATCTTGGAGTGAGAAAAAATTTCACCGTCTCAGATTTTAGAAATCAAAAATTTTATTTTTCCCATAGAGTTAACACAGGGATGGCGGCCATTTTGAATTTTAAACATTGGTAAATATTAAAATTTTAGGTAGTTTGTTTTTCTCTAGTATCTAACTTTGCACAGTGACCCCTGATTTTTATTTTGATTTGGTACATATACATGTAAGAGAATGGCTGAAACTTTCATTGAGGAAAGTTTGAGCAAATTTTATAGTGAATCAAGTTTGTCAATTTTGAGACGCCCACTACCTTAAGGCTACTGCAAATAAATGTGCAGAAATTCATAAATTGACGCAAAGAGTTCAAGAATGTCACCAGCAAGAGGTCACATGTCAGTCAGTGACACATCCCAAACTGTTGCTGTGAGTCAAGCAAGGGGAACTACATGTGACCAGAAGATTGAACTTTTGTCTCAAAAATGCCTTAGAAAGTAATTCCAAACAGATTTTTCCCAGCAGCAATGCCAGTGCGTTGAATGTTTCCCACAGTATTTCAAAATTTTGCGCACACAAAAAAAATTAGTGCGAAACAAAGAGTTCTGTTGTCTGTAATATAAGGTCCACAGGCTTTCCCTTTGGTAAGAAACATGTAGCTGTCTACTGCTTTACTGCCCGCACCTTTTTCAATTAGCCATTGTTGGAAGTGCTTACAACAAATGTTTGCAGCCACTGAAAAAATAGGTCATTTCTGCTTTGTGATCAGAAATGAAAATGACAGTGAAATCATATGCTGTACCAGTGATATTTCTGTCAGAGTTGCTGATAGATATTATATGTTGGAAAACTAAGTACGATGTCATACAAAAACAAAAATCATATTGTTTTGTCTGTCATCAGTCGTGTAACCATTTCAGCAGTGTTTTATATATCCATTGATGGAAAAAATACTCAAGAGATATCTTCATTGTGATTGTACAAATAAAGTTCCTAGTTTGTTTATTTTTTATTGAAAAGGCAGTCATGAAATAGGGTAAACCATAGTCAGAAATATCGCCATCAAAGCTTTCTCACCAAGAAAAGTGATAGAGTGCTGAAAGAGGGAAAGTGAATTAAGAGATTGGAAGATTATAGTCACAGAGTGTAGAGACCTTTGACATCTACTCAGAGAGCATTAAATGCTTTTTTGAAAGGTTGAACTTTTGGTCCTCAACTTTGAAAACAGCATATGGTATGTGTACATGTTTTATGCTGCGTTTTTCAGCAGTGACCTCCGTGTGACCCGAAAAGGGCCAGGTCAACAGGAAAGACAAATTAGGGGGCAGTATCAAATTTAAAGTCTGTATTTAATGTTTCAAAGAAGTACTTTAATTCAGTGTTTCTATGAAAGCATATACAATTATTATGATGCACATGTACCAGGAAACAAGAACTGCATGATGAAGAAATGTCTTCAGCATTTGAAAAGTGAAGTCTGCAAATCCTCCTGAATTCCAGAATAAAATTCCCGGATCTTACTACTTCCTCATAAGTGTGCATGTTTTTCATACATGTCTTAATGGCACTGTTTGTTGATAGTGTTAGAAAGTTATTTTCGCCAGTGCAGTATTGGTCACGGGCCAGAGGGCTCAACAAAATTCTCCCCTTTGTTCAGTATTGATCTGATGGAGTGATTGCGTAAAACATTGTTCAACTTCATTATAAATGCCAGTGCAATACAGTGCAGTTGAATAGCTCTTGGTGGTCAAAACACAGTGCTGCCCTGGTTTACGTACACAAAGTAATCAAAAATTTCATGAAAATTTCAGCTTTTCCGTTTCCTGCAGTCCAGCACACTCCAGCAGTATTTTTTTCTCTTTTGTTCTTTTTTATTCATATAAAAGTTTTTAGACATTTGACAGGCAAAAATCACTGAGTGTGTTTCACAAATCACATGTAGTTTTATTTGTTATTAGACATTGATGCTAAGATCTGTTGTTTGTGTTTTAGTACAGTGATCTGAATGATTGAAATGTGAAAATAGAAGGTATACTTTATTGGCAGTGTAGCACATTGATGTGCAAGCTCTCACTCAGTCAGAGAAAAATCCCTTTTTTTCATCTAACATCAGAATTTCATCATACTTTTATGATATAATAGGTATACCCCTCGGTTTTGACCAGTCCACTCCATACCCCTGGTATATGCACTCAGTATGGCTTAATTGCGATTGTGCATACATGTCTTGAACTTGTCAAAATCTCACGCTATACCAGTCGCTGGATGTGGTACCTGTTCATTGACTAATATCATAATTCATATGTGTTCCACACTCCATAGATTATGAATAGGAGCAGCCCTGTCTCAGTACATACATGTACATGTAATGTACAAGATATGTATTGTCATTTATTTTTATCAGTGGCTGAATAATTGTTAGACAAAGAGATCAGAAATGATCACAGGTCCAGGAAAAAAAATTGGGTGAAGTTTTTTGTCAAAACACGTCATCAAAAGCAATGTATCAAGGAAGGAAAGAAACTGAAATTTGCCATGTCAGTAAAAAGATACATTTACAGGAAAACAACATAAGATTGAAAGCTGTGTGGATTACAAGGTGATTAATCTTCTCTTTAATTCAAGGACTTAAACCGTGGTTTGTGTTACAAGAATTAACCTATTATACCAAGTCCCTCATTTTGAAACCTATTTACGGCATAGGACTGCAATGAAGGCTACCTTTGTGTGAATTTTTTTCTGTTTTGCTGAACTGGAAAGACAATGAGCTGCTTGGCAGGTAGCCATGTTGCACAGGTCTTGAAAATTGGTCAATGGTAATGTCTTTATGTTAAATGTATACGGATATATGTACGCTTTGAAATTGTGCAACAAATTCAGATTTTGTCAGAGCGAAACAACTTGAATACTTGTTCAGGTATAGAATTTCTGAGCCTTGTTTGTATACACACATGCAATCATATAAAGGCTTAAAATAGAGAAAATAAATAAGTCATTTGCGAATTAACTATCAGGTCTCATTCACAGTATCAGGTTTGATGCTTTTGATACCAGTATAAATATCAAGACTGTTTATGTTTGTTTGTTTCCAGAATGATATGACATACTGTACCATCATACAGTATCTCTTCCTACATGTAGCTCTGTAAACTGGACTGATCTGGTCACCATAAGTTGTGCTCTTCATACCGGTACATGTAGCATTTTACACAGTAAAAATTCCCATTTTCAAAACTGGTTGCATGGTCATAAACTCTAGAGAAACCATTTCTCTAGGGTCAGTCTATGGTTACATTTGTAAATTTTATCTCTATATCCCAGTATAGTGGCATACACCAATGATATGACAATATACTTTAGTGTCATAATATAATTGGTTGCAAAAAAGGCTGATGTTAAAAGGCCAACAGCTGTAACTTTTGATCATTTTTATCAACAACAGTTTCTTGTTCTTTTCCCTTTATAGCATGTTCAGATGTAGAGACACAGTATTCACAACTCAGCCTGTGCATTTCAATTTGTAGACTGCAATATTTTTGTAAACAAGTGCATTCTGGTCTGGACCAGAATTCAAATACAAACAATGGTATAGATGATGTGTTGACAAACTAAATAGTGGGTGTTGTTTCAACATGCTTTGGGGAGTAGAACAAGAATTACTGGCATTAGATATATAAAAGTAAAAACAGTTGTCCCCTGGGTTTAACTATTTGTAGGTTTGAGTCTAATAGACATGGCAATAAAAAAACAGAGCACATTCGTGCATCCAGCAGTAGACTGGAATACCGACTGTACGATATCTTTCTGTTGTGTAAGACAAGAGGAAAGGACTGCCCTGCCTTGAGCAACCAACCACCAATTGTGCAGCCTCCCGTATAACTGACATGACCCCACGCTCATCAAACCTCTGTTGAAACTACCAAAACTGTACTTGTATAAACCCTTGCAATCCTATTTTGTGTGAAGTACTCTGGCAATACAGGACAAAGAATGACGTTTGTTTCCGTGACAACACTGAAGAAAGTTAATTACATTACTCATACCGAGGCGATTTTAATGATTAGGGCACAGAAATGAATTAGAAAGTTCATAGCAGATGAAAATTATACTAAGTATGGCTTCTTAAGTGGATTTTGATGTTTGATGAATTACATATAAGTTGTTGTCCAATTGTCCTTTTGGAAATGTCAATCGATTTTATCAAGGAGGTTTAAAGAAGGCTTTGTAACCCATTGCACTGGAGGCCTCTCATTAAAAGGTCAGTAGCGGTAGCTTTGAAGATTTTTTCACTATTTTCTGCAATTTCTTGTTCTCCCCAGAGCATGTTGCTACACCAACTCAGCTTGTCAACACACCGTACTGTATACAGTGTATATATGTACATGTAAAATGCACAATTATTGTTTGCATACGAATTCCAGTCTGGACCAGAATTCTCTTGTCAACAATAACAATGCAGTTTACACGTGTAGAGGATGTCAGTTGTCAAGCTGAATACTGTGTATCATGACAACATGGCTTGGGAAGTAGAACAAGAAACTATAATTGGCAGTAAAAAAATAAACGGTGAAAGAAATAATCGAAAGTTGCAGCTACTGACCCTGTAAGTCCCTCATTAAACCCACTAATGTTTCACATAGCCTTGTTTGGTGTAAAGAGTGCTACAAGATAACATCATGCAAGCATTGAGAGTGCGTGTCTTATACACCAGTTGACCCTTGTTTTTTTTGCATAATTATCATCAGTGTGTTTTGTGTTGCCTGTGAGATTGCACATGACACAAATCAGTTCAGCAATATCTGTCTCATTGTCAGTTGTTCTTTTGTTTGCAAATTTCTCTAAGGCCCACTAAAAATGTTGCTACTGGTATAAAAGTGTATTTTGCTCTTGTGTTATTTTCTCTGTAAAGAGATTGCAGGGGTTTATTGTGTAGGCTGAGCAAAGATAGTAAATTTAAAGGGGCGGTGCTCAATCCCTGGTTCTTGGATTAGTGGTCGTTGACATTGACTGTTTGTTCGATTTTAGTCCCTTGCTCTCCTTTGAAAGTTGTTCGTAGTATATTGATTTATCTAGAGATATAGAAAGCTGCATTTATGACTTTCTTAACCCTTTGCACCCTGACCCCCTGGTGACCTATGACACCATACGGACATTTTTTTCCGAGCCGGATTCAAAGGGTTAAAATTCCCTTGCATGGATATGTACATGGAATATGTTCATTTAAAACCTCTTTTGAGTAAAGTGGCGTTTCAATTTTGTTTCAAGGTAGAATGCACCTCTGGGGCAGATATTTAAACTCTCAAATTATTACAATTCTTTTCTGATCATTTTAAAGCTCTTGGAGAATGAAAAATATTCAACGTCTAAGTAATTTGAAAATCGAAAATATTATTTTCCCCAATAGAGTTGAACACTAATAGGTGATTTATTTCTCTAGTTCCAAACTTTGCACAATATAGCATGATACCCCTGGTCAACGCTTTCAAATTTTTAGGCACGAACTTCCTTAAGGACAGATTGCTCAACAAAAAGACCCATAATCTTATGCCAGAACTGTGCTACATGTACATATATCCCTTTTCCTGCCAGACAGTATCACTTCCCCATCAGCCAAGTCAGTAAAAAGCGGTATTGAGCCAAAACATGACGTATTTTCACCCACTTGGCTGGGTCAGTTATAGCATCTTTAGTCCAAAAAAATCAACTTTACAGTATTTATGTTTCAACAGCTTTCAAATGTACAGTATTATGTTAAAATACAGCATATGGAATACGTTGTGTTTAATTAATTTTAACCATCCTGACCTGATGGTGAAATATGGACTTGGCAGGAAAAGGGATATGTGATTACAACAAGTGAAAAATTTGAGTGACTGCCTGCTTGACAGGGTAGCCTCTGGTTGTGCTCACATTTTCGTCATCTCAGTACCAAGTTGTCTTTCTTCAACTCTTCTAAAGTAAACAAGAGTTGCCCGCGTCAGTGCAGCAGTCACAAAGATCTATGATTGAACTCTCTAATGTGTAACTCTGCACTGCTCAGCTGTTGTCATTCAGCCGGTGATAGTAAACTTGTCCAGTGTTACCTGCCATGTTCTACACTGAGTAAATAGTGGTAAGGGACTTGAAACGCTGCCATTAGCAGTGGCAAAGTTTTCATATGTACAACTTTCAGCATGCTAAAATGCTGTAAATTTTATTATTGATGTGGTAATAAATTTAAATTACCCCATGAGAAAAATATAAATTCAGACATTTTACGATTTTACAAATAATAAAGTATTGTTTATTTCCTAGCTACTGTACATTATCAAACCTTTATACTGTCATGGAAGACTAAAGACTGTACTAAGCTCTATAGCCAAAATCTATAGATACTGCTGACATATTAACATTTGCGGAGGACCAGGTACTGTCTTCGTTTAACAGTAATATGACATACCATTTAAGCAAGATTGCGCCACCCCCCCCCCCCATCCCCCACCCTCACATTGCGAGTGCCAAGCACCTCCGCGTTAAATAGCATATGCTGCAACTCCCTCTACATACCGGTATGCTGGGGTAAATACATGTACCACAGCTGGTCTACATGTTTTTACTCGCTGATAATCGTTTCTTCTTTTTTTCATTTTCCAATCACAGGCTACCACACAGCAGACAGCGACGGTGATTCTGGAATTGGTAAATATGATCTGAGATACAGACATGCAGCTAGTGAGCTGGATTTGCATAACCAACACAGGTAGGACAATATAACTCGCTACAATTGTGTCAGCTGCCATGAATTTTTCAACCCCAAGAATTAAAATTTTTTCAAAGCAATGCTTGATATAGGACTTCAGTCAGTTCTAGCATATTTTGAAATACCTGTATGTGACGTTCATATGATTGGTCTATATAATAACCATTCTCACAAATAAAAGATTTTTTCACTTCCTTCCCAAATGAATCATATGTCTGATAGAGGGCGCTGTACACTGATGCTCTTGAACTTCCATAAAAATTGTGTCTTCTATTTTAGCTGTTATCCAGACTTTTAGATTATGTTTATTGATAAAAAAGTGGTTTGTGATGAGAGGGTTTCCTATAGATTACAGCGCCATAATAAGTTTTTAAATTCGCTGAAATTTCAAAACAGGAAAGGGAAGTGCTCTGTGTCTGCTGATAAGATACTGGGCTTCCATTGAATTTGTCATTTTATATCATATCTATGCAATAAATATTGCTGCCCAGTTCCAATATGACAGGACACTTGGGAGGAAATCCATTGCCTTATAATAATAATAATGATGGGTTGTTACATGGTGCACATACATGTATCCGCAATAGAATGTGCTGAAGGTGCTTTACAAATATTATTACCCCTGGTCACTGGACCTAATATGATACCACTCAACTCCCTGGGGAGCAAACAACAGCTCACATGTGCAGCCAATAAGCGCAGCAGCAGAGCTAAACACACATTACAACCACTGTCCTACCAGATACCCATCACTCCTGGGTGGGGAGAAGCAATGAGAAATAAAGTGCCTTTCTCAAGGACACAACACCATGGCCATGGGGCTTGAACTCACCATCCTGTGATCGTGCGTCCACTGCTCTAGCCACTGGCCCATAATGTGGTTTCAGTCGTTGGAAGACCATACAGTAAATATTTTAAGGTGACTTTTCATGTGAAAATGCATATATGTACAGGGAACAGAGTTTTGAAAGTGCAAGAGGTACATTTTCAATCTGCTTTCATCATACCTGTATTTAGTACATACTGGAGTACCGGTATGTTTCAGCAATAAGCTACCCCAGCCACCAAGATTTTGACCAGTTCACGACATATGCACGAGCGATAGGGAATGCATATATGGAGTGAACTGGTCAAGACAGTGTGTTGTACCCATTGCTGAGGTGGTTTATTGCTGTTTTATCATAAAAATATATTGAAATTCTGGTGTGAAACGTCAAAAACGGAATTTTACTCCAGCTTATAGCCCCTTCATGGTCAGACCATGCTATATGGCAAATACAGCACTGTAAGTTTAAATTCTCCACCAATCAGATTGCTGTATTTGCTTCATCAATATACTGATACGATAGCAGTGTTGTTTGTGGTGGCTAGTGTGCTTTTATAAAAAGATACATGGATCACAGATTTAACAAGTGCAGTGTATGTTTGCCCTCCATCAGAACAAATTTTAAAATTAATTGAGCAGATGTTAGTAGGAATCTTGTCAACACTGTAAGTTTCCCTTTACTTATCAGAAAAACAAATTAGAAATTTTCGTCACTTTACTGATACATATTCTTAGTCCTTTAAATTGCCTCAGGCTTTTCCTGTATGAATTTGAAAAATTTAAAATAGTTCAGAATTTTTACTCGAATTCAAAATTAATTTCTGTGTAATTGTGAATTCAGTTTTCCCGAAGTGATAAATAATTCCAGACGTCGACAACTTGCAACAGTACTATCACCATACTGGTACCATCTGATCACATTTCTGAAACTGAAAGATAACGTCATTACGCCTGTTTTCTGATAAAAATGTGATGTACTGCCAACTACTGTAGTCCAACTTAGCCAGTTTCCTCATTAGCATAAATTATTCAATCATACCAGATTAAAATAATTTATGCCAAATCAACCCAAGAGCCGCCAATATTCATAAAGCCTATTGTTGCATCAGCCAATCAGGAGCAGCCAATATGTTGCATTGTAGCCAGGCCTATATTTCTATGAGGGATAATAATGCGGTTCACGGCCTGGTGACACATATGGCAAAGAAATGGTAGGTTATGGAGGGAGCTTGTTTGATCAACAATTTTCACAACCGAATGATGTTAGCCAGATGTCGGTAGAACCGCATAAACCAGCTCTCGGGTATGTACCATTTTTTGTCCCCGGCAGTTGACTTTATTTAGGGCATTATTATTGTGGTGTTTATAGGTATACCATCATAGTACCAGGCATGTACATGTAACAAGGGTCCATGCTAGAACTCTATTTGAAGCCATTTTCAATCCAAACTCCGCATTTATGTAGAGATGCCTGGGGGATAGATTTCCCGCAAACAATTATGTCATTGTGCCTCCTATACCATGCAATGTCACGTTGTTGCGTTTGTTTTTTTGTGTGTTCCAAAACAGAGCTGTGACCTCCATGCATACAGCCCATGCTGATTAGCGCTTTTTATATCCGAATCGTTAATTAACACGACAATGCCACCACAATAGCACAGCTAGTTCACACTTGTTGTGCATTTTTGAAAGGGAGAGGTTCCCAGCGATGGTTTGCTTATCAGTTGAATGGGAGTTGAGCAATGTTAACAGCACCAAATTTTATTTCATAAAATTCCTCTGGAAAAAATCATGAATTCAATAATGTGCTTGAAAGTTTGAGAGATTATTTTTGTTGATAATAGTAAAAACACAAGGATAAAAGGAGTTTAACGATAGGCAGACACTATTCATTGCATAGTGACAGTTAGCTTGCGTTTATGCCATGCATGTACATTTATGAAGATATTTTTATTTATACAAAAAAGGAAGTTAAATTTAATAGTATTTGAAGTCAATCATATACAGACAGTGTAAACTTTGTCAGTTTTTAAAACAAAACTAAACAACACAGCAGTCATTGATATATTTTGTCACTTGCTGTTGTTCTCACCATGGGACGGTGTCTGATTTTCTGGTCTTCAATGTGGTGATTAATACATGGTGTAAGGATGTTTTGAGTTTACACGGTACAGAAATCAAAATTTGCTGCAGTGTAAATCCCGGGCCGCTCACAAGGCAGGATGTGAGATCAGGAAATGTTTGTAAAGACGCGGTTATCATCATCAGAGGTGACTGCGATACGCAGATAATGTATAGATAAACAATATTGTCACAAAATATACTTTCCTGCAAACTCAAGTAGACATTCCAAATCATATAAGGAAAGTCATAGTAAATTCATCAAAATAATGTCACTCAATCATTTGTTAACTCAGTACTTGCAAAACAGGAATCGTGTGCAAATCATTTTTTCTCACATCTTTGTAAATGTAGCTATAGGCATAAACAGAACATTTTGTCAAAACTTTTATGGATTGTACCCTAAGCTAAAGGGTTAAAGGTCAACTTGTAGTTGCTTGTAAATCTATCATGCGTTTGAAGAACTTTTAGAGAGAAAGAAGTTTATGAAAAAATTAATTTGAGTTTCTGAGGTCCATTCAAACAGAAACACAATGATGTCATTTGTTATGAGTTGCTCTTTCTGATAAGACAGTTATAAGTCCATTGACCTGGTTCCTGCTGATAAAAGCATGTATTTCCAGGAAGGGTTTGTCCCGTAACTTTTAACTTCCGAAGTGTTAACTTTTGAAGTATTTCCAAAGAGATATTGAACCCCTGCAACTGTCTCATATGACAAAGACAGATGTTCTTTAGGAAATAAAATCGAAAAAAAATGTGCAAATTTTTTTATGGAATTAAAAAAGTGTCATTGAGCCAATTTCAAGAGTGAAAATGTAATTTGTAAACATGATAGAGGTACTTAATATACTACAGTTTTTAAATTTACCAGTGTGCATGATTTTCGCATGATGCAGCATTCTTTTGAAGGTCTCTACCCTGATTAACCCTTTGAGTGCCAAAGTCATTATTTGTCACTTTATAAAATATACTCCAGTCAATTTTTCTCAGATTTTTGCAAAATTTTGATAAAAACTGTAGCCAACAAAATTTTAATGTCCATTTGGTCCAAAACTATCAATTTGAAAACAATTTACAGAAAAATTCATAAGACTCTGTAAAATGTTGCCATAAAATTTTGGTGAGAAAAATTACACTGCACTCAAAGAGTTAGATTTATTTGGGTTCCCCAGTCATTTTACCAGGGTTCCCCTCAGAATATCCGCACACAAGGATAAATAGAGGACAGCAGAATTGTTATTAGCGATATCCCACATCATTTAACCTATATTTTCAAACCAAAACAAACACGCTGTTATAATTGTAGAACATCTAAATATAGTGTAGCCAGACTATCTAGAATCAGGGAGCACAAATACTCATGAACATCAAACTATCTTAATTAATGTGCTGTACATCCTTTTTTAACCTTTAAAAAAATTATTACCACTTTAAGTAGGCAGAGGCTGTGTAGAATCCTTTGATAAAATAGCAAAAACATGAATGATGAATGCCGGTACTTATTTGTTCCTCTTCCTAAAAAGCAAAGACGGACCCATCGAAAATTGATTCAAAACAACAGGAGAGAGTGGGGTAATTGTAATTATGTAGGCCAGTTCACATCTCTCCATATCCCTCTGTACAGATGCACACCCGTCTTTGAAATGATAGGGTATACATGTATTCATGGGTTAACAGATTGAAATCTTGAGAAGGACAATAATCAAAGCGCAGTTATATTGTCAGAGAGTCAGAATGGAAGCTATCTAGTGAGTTAAGTGGGAAAACAATTCAATAGTTTCAATCCGTGCACTTACATTTTTCATGGTATCTGAACAATCGTACTAAAGAATGTATATTTTTTCTGATTATTTTTTTATTAACAGGTAGTTATAACCTTTTCATTTGTCTTTCCCTCTTCTCCAAGCCAGCCATTACATCTTTCAGTACCTTCGTATACATGTACCTCATTGTAAGACAGAATAGCTTCCCTTGAACTTGATCAGTGTTCAAGCTATATGTATAGCACTGTACTTTCCCAAATGTTGTGGCGCCCAGCGAGCATTCTGGTTTGACAGTTCAGGGTTTCTTCCCTGTTGAAGGTATTTGCTGTCCATGTGACTTTATCACTGACAAGAAACAGCTTTTTCTCCTGCCATTTTGATGGAATGTTTTACACATAATACTGTACTGTGATGAAAATTAATGGCTTTAAACTTGACTGAAACTGTCTAACGTATGCTCACACCTGGAGACTTAAGATATTTCTTCCATGGCACAATCTGGAAAGGCCTACAACAGAATTAAAGGGGCAGTTCTCAATCCCTGATTCTCACGTTAGTGATTGTTGACAGAGACTGTTTATGTGATTTCAGTCCCTTGTTCTCCTTTGAAAATTGTGTATACTTACCAAGTTTGCCGTGAAGTAAAGCTGATAAAAATACTGCCCCTTTAAGTAAAAACTAGCACACACACTCTCATGACAAGATTTCATTTAACCTTTCATCCTAATCCCAGTGTTAGACAACAAAGGTGTACTACCAGTACTTGTTGACTGCAGGTTTAAAAATATTCCCTTTCAAAGCCCAAGAGACATTGTTAAAGCGGGATTTCTGTTCCATGCATGAAAAGCGGCTCACAATATCACACTACCATGCAGTTTACTTCTATAATGAGGCAAACTCTTTGTTTATGACAGTGGTTTTGTATCTGTATGCGTTGCTGGTTTTTAGTGCAGTTGCATAAAAGTCAGAGATGGTCATATCAAGCCTTCTATTGTTGGAAAAGTTTCCGTCAGTATGCTGAGAGAGTAAACACCGAAAATTTTACCTTTTGCTGCCCTTTACGAAAACCTTGGACTTAATAGACTAAAACTAGGTTGCATTGCAATGTAGTAGCCACTGTGTATACCGTAATACATCTTGAGGTTAAGACTTACCCATGATGCAATGCAAAAATATGCAAGTACAGATACGGGTAGCTGAATTTGACATCAGTGGCATTCGACTGATTTTCTCTTTGAAGTGTCAAGTTCAACTTTCTGTTTGTGGTGTTGTTTGTTTACAATTTCTAATGCTTCGGAAAGGTCACTCTGACTTTTTTTGGTCGTACAGCAGCTTGTCATGAACCGATCGTGAGGCTGAAATTTGACTGTACTGTAACAGTGATTGAAACTGTCCCAAGAAACTGTCCCAAGATCAGAATGTGTGTCGCAGCCGCAAACTGCAAGTCCTAGCAGAAGGTTACCCAAGGCTGTAGCCTCTGTAGAGTACATTACCAAGTTCATACCAGTAAATCACAACTTTTATACACAGATGCCAAATGGGGCTTCACTGTAATTATGAGAGCCTTGACTCAAAATCAAGGACGATAGAGGGACTTGTATCCAAGCGCAATGATACCTGTCAACATATTGATAACTGCTAGGCAGGCAGCTAGTAAATTGTCTATTTAAAGACCACCTGGGACCAGTTGAATGGAAACTGAAATTAAATCCAAAGCAGTTCCGGTAGCTGCTCTTTTCTGGCATTACGATTACTCGAAACAAGATTTGATAAACTATGGTTGTAGTTGATCACCATCCCATGGTAAGTCAAAGTGACAGTGCAGTCCCCTCTCTGTTCAGACTAATAGGTTTACATTTGTACCTCTGTATTGTGTCAGTACATTGCCCTTACCCACAATTCCACAGGGCAGAATGAAATGACACCTGTTGTTTCTACTATGAATCATGCAGAACGTGCATATCGGTGAGCATCGGCTCTGTTGTCCTGCATTGGGCTGTATGCTCAGTGTAGAGACCATGGATAAGTGTGTGCCTTTTCCGTTCCATTTGATTCAATTGAAAACATAACTCTGATTGTTCCCATATCTTAATTACCCATAGCCCAGCCTATCACCACGTTTTTGCCCTGTGGGATTTCTCTGTACTTCAGAGATTCAAATTGCCTCATTAAAATTCCTCCACTGGTACAAATCACAGAGCAATAGCAGGTGTTTGGAATCCAGAATAGGTACAGTACAGGGTTGTCTGAAGGACGTTGCATCTTACCAGTGTTTTATCAGTCACCATGCTCATGTCATAATCTGAATAACTCCCCCCCCCCCCCCAAAAATATCATCCTGGACAGAAAGAGAAGTCAGGTGTCAGTGCAGTTGCCGTCATTTCTCAAGTAAGCAGTCGCTTTAATACTTCAGAATATGTATTTGTGGTGGTCAGTTTTGAAGTCTATTGTGCCCTACGTGAGATACCTGTCGGGCATTCTTCTGCAACATGTATACGTATTGTTATACTTCGGCATCTAGGCAGTGAGGTAACAGGATCACAGTGCCTGTTGTCCTGCTTTTGTTGACATCCCTGTAGCTGAGCTAATTGATTGCCAAGTGTTGAAATTTGATGAGTTTAAATTCTGTGACAAGTTGCCTTGTAATGTTTAGGGTTTGAAAGGGAGAGTTCAAAATTCGGAAATATTTGTGCAGTGTGAAGGTTGCTTTTTTGCTTCTCTGTGTGTAATTGTCATGTTGGCCTCGCCTTTGTATTTCTTGGCTCCTGGTGTTCACTCTTTAAGCCTTGAGAATCAGTCTGCTTCCAATTTGTTTTTGTCCATTCTGTGTGTTTTACTACTCTGCTGTGTTACAGGCGAGGTTGCTGAAGTAGCTTGTGTGTCACCTGTGTAAATTTTAGAAAGTACTTGCGGCACGTATCGACATATGATGTAGTACCAGGAACATTCCTATATTCATATCCATCGGTCATTGGGAATGCAATGACAATAATTACTATGTACGTGAAGCCTTTGAGTGCTGTAATTTTTCCCGCCAAAATTTGAGTGCAACGTTTTACCAATTTTTACGAATTTTTCTGTAACTTCTTTGATAATTTGGACCAGATGGATATATCATTTCATTGACTACAGTTTTTGATCAAAATTTTGTCAAAAATCTCAAAAAGTTTGACTGGGACATATTTTATAAAGGCAAAGGCAACAAAGCTTGACTTTAACACTCAAAAGTTAAAGACACACAGAATAATATGGGCCTTGCAATCAACTCTGTCAGAATTTAATGTTTTTATAGGCGAATGTAACCATGGTGATATATGATGATTGTTTACTTACTTTTTTGTTTTCAACTGACAAAAGTTAGGTATGTTTGTTTTTAAGCATGCATGATTTGGTTCACAGAATGGAAATCATCTCATTCTGTCTCAAGTACAAATACCTAGTCTGCAGAGCTGTACAACTGTAGATATCTAGCCTACAGGTGCAACAATCATCCCTGCCCAACTCCAATTATTCACGATCAAAATCCAGGGATTAATGCCCCACAAAAGCCATGTATAAAACTTGCCTCGCAAAAAAGTAGTGTGCTCATGGGCAAAATTGTCCTCAAATCTCAACATTGTTTAATAATGAAAGAAAAAATTTATTTTTTAACTTTAAACGTCAGTACAACACCATTATTCATACCTTGATTTACCCTTTAATAGTAAAACTTGGCTTCCGTAGATACATGGTATATCAGCTGAGGGTTAGATGTACAAGAGGACTAGGTACTACTATGTTCAAAAATGCAGATTTCTTAGCAACACAAAATGAGAACTTGGTCACTCAAGTGACTTCAATTACTTTATTTATCGATAAAGTGAAATCAACAAACACGCAATTGACTCCATCGCAGAGATAGAACAATGCATTCACTATACTCAACCATTGATTCTGAAGTACTCGGTACTTCAGGTTCTCAGCCTTGTCGGTGAAAAATTTTTATTCAAAACAATCTTTAAAAAAGTGTTGAATGAGGATTGTGTCGCTAATATTGAGTTAGGGGAACTGGTGACCCAGAAATATCAAGGTCGTTTACAGCGCAGGGCAGAAGTGGTGCATACGCCTACCCATGATGAACAGCCATCATTGTTTACGTGTACTTCTGTTTTGTATACTGATATATTGGGTAGAACATAAGACTATTCTTCAGCACTACACTGGAGATAATGTGTTATGTGAGTATACTGCCCAGTACGATATGTGAGATTAGCTTTGGATAGGGTACGTCGGCCAGCAATATGTTCATTACACCATACCCACAGTACAGTGGTGTATAAATGGCATAAAATAAGATGGATGGTAGGTTCATGGATGGTAGACTGTGTAGCTCCTGAGGTATATGTTGATTTTAGATGAGGATATGTTTATGCTTCCTATGGGAGAGCAATGATACAGGTGCATAGAAAGGCAAGGCAGGTTATGGATTATTGTTATTAGTCTCAAATCTTAAGAGTCATTTTTGAATTTTATTTGAGATAGGGAGGGTTGGGGATACACAATGAGAGACCTGGTAACTGGGCACCAAACATTTACATTTATTATATTGTACAGCATTTGACCCAGATCTGGACTTAGATTCTGCTGGTCTGAATGGCAGCTGATCATTTGTTAATGAGAAATTTAATGTACAGTGGACCGTACGAAGGTATGTGAATCGCAGATTTGCCAAGGAAAACAGATAATATGACAACTACCACTGCCGGGATATTAACAACATTGTAATTTCCATTGAACAGGTCTGGACACACTTCCGTCACCAGCTCTTCCCGAAAAGAAGCCCTGAGACTTTTACAGAAGAAGAGGGAATCCCTGGCAGCAGGCGGAGGGGGAGGGTTGTCCAACGGACACGCTGGAACGCCACGACAAAATGGCCCCCTCAAGGCTGACCACAACATTCAGCCAATCAAACGAGAAAGGTAATAATAATCTACCTTGTTATCACTATCAGCTCTGTTGTGGGGTATACTTATCAAAACTTACAAACACTGCAATGCCTATCATCTCTGTAATGTGTAGCACACTTCCCTAATGTGATAACATCTGCTATTTGCTATTTATATTTATTCATTGCACTGTTGGTAACAATTCAGGCCTTTGTTTAAAGTGCTTCACACAATGATAGCTAACATAGTTGCAATGATTACTTATAAATCTCTTTTCTAAAACAGCAACATTTTTTTTTTTTGGAGAGTGGGATTTCCTTGCATTTGAAAAGTGAAATGGTAAATTGTACCATGTGCAAGTTGTGGTACAGATTTCTCTATGAGACAGTCAATAAAACTGTTGTCCAGGTTCAATACTTGTTGTGCAATTGTGACTTCCGTATTATGTTAGGTTACGTCATGCAGCAGCACTAACTGCTCAAAATCATTAGCATATTAGGTTGATCAGAACAAAATTTTCTCCGCATGTATGTTGCATTGTATGTATGTTCAGATATATGGAATTTATGATATGGAGACTTGAACATGCTTGCGTACTCATGAATCAGCTATTGGATATAATGTCATCAAAAGACAGACTGGCCAATAGAGTCCCCAAATATCATATTCCCTGGAGTATGCAAAAAATGTAGGACACATTAATTTGCATAAAACTACACACAGGGCGGGCAAAAGAGATATTTGTGGTAAATTTATTTTTAAGCTGACATGAGTACTTTGTAAACAAAATAATTAAAGTTTGCCATAATATTTGAATTGATGAATTTGCCAGTATGCATACATAATACCACATTCCTCTGAACTATTTTTGTCATGGATTCATTAACATATGTAGGAAAATGGTGGCATTTTTACCTACTTGTGATGTTATACCTCGTAGGCTATGTAGTGTCAGTATGACAGTAATGCTCTCTGTTAGTTCAGTGAACCTTCTGTTCTGAAAATATCGTGTGAGCAATAGAACATAAACACTTTATAAAATTGCATCTAACTGGTTACTTTTTCCAGAAAACTCTTGCCTTGATCAGAATTTTCTCTGACATTTAAAACCGTGACTGACAAAGCAGTGTACCCATTGGTTCTGTTAAAGAAATCAGAAATCTTCAATGGATTTCCAAATTTTTTCTGTCACAGACAGTGTAAATAGTTGTAGCAGCGTAGTACATGTACCTGTGTAACCTCATTTAACAGGTCAGGGCTTCAAATAGTACTTGTGCAACCATCCCAGACTGGCACTTCGATGCTTAAGGTAGTTTTGAGGAGTAGCGTACTTGTTCATGCATTTACCAGGTATAGGTTTAATTTTCAATCTATCGCCCAAATTGCAGGCTCTTTGCGTAATGATACACTTGTATAACAATTTCAATTCATGCAACTCTGGAAATTTTCAAAATAATATTATCATAAAAAAAACCACATATTTAAAAAAGATTAATCATCGGTCCAATTGCCTGATAGGCCAACATATTGGATTACAAGATCAAACTACCAGTAAATACAGGTATACCAATATATTTACATGTAATTTCAAGGATGGGTAATTTTTTGGACCTTGACAGACGAGTTTAGTTTGGATGTGTCTGATGGACATTATATATTGCATTTCTTGCAAATGGAAAGCTACCTGAAACTTATTACTCCCTCCAAACCTGCTTGTATGAAGCAGTTTTATACTTGACACTAATATTTTTGTCATATTTAATAAAAATAGCTACCTGCTGGTGGTGACTACAATGGATTTATATCCAGCTTTTCTTAGTTGAATCAGCTTGCTTGCAAATTCATACATTTTTTATGCCCCATGCTTTTTACCTACATAATCAAATAGAACAAGCTTAGTAATTGCTAGTCCACTTTATTTTTATATTTGTATGGAAATTAATAAATTCTTCTTCAACAACAAAGACCGCAGAAAACAAAAGGCAGCAGATTCCCGTAACAATTTGTCATTGTTTTTGTCAATGTACAGCTATGTACTGTCACTTCCCCAGTAGCAGTCCACACGGAAAAAAAAACAAACAAAGAAATGAAATTTTTCACATAGTTAATGCATGGGAAATATTTGCATTCAAGTTCTTACGTGTTTGATGCATTGATACTGACGTGTATGATTTGTCTATTGATGTATATACATATGTACACACAGTGCGTTTGTTGTTTCAATAAAGTCAGCCCAAAAGGCTACAGTTATTCAGTCGGCATGTCAATGTAGATGTTTTTTCAACAACTTTTTTTTGAATGAAGTTGAAGAAGCTAAAAAAATAAATAGAAGTGTTACAGTGTATATCGTACACAAGAAAATTCGTCATAACTTTGACCCTTTCCAATACAAAATCATATTTTCTCTTCTTCATCATACCATACAACAGTTCAGCAAACAGCCAGAGACTGTTTCCATTTCATGTCATTAAAGGAATTCACCAAGCACTCGTTGCATTTCTCCAAAACTTGTAACGACATGATCCTCCTCTCTGTAGAGCAAATCTCGTTTCAACAAAAGGAAATGGATTTTAGTGACCAGAAAATTTCTCTTAAAACCACCTCAAAGTGTGCAGCCGAATACCATAGTCTATGTAGCTGTGCTCCTTGGAAACACCGGTCAACTGCTGAGAAGTATGTCGCGTCTGTTTCTGAGTCCCGATTTATTTTGTCCTCACAAAGACTGATACATTCTCACATTGCTTTATCTCGCAGTATGATTCAAGATGAATTTCCGTTTAATTTTTGATGCTGAAGGAGCAGTAGTAGTACCAGTGGTTGTATGCTAACTGTAGAGCGCTATTGGTGGTTCCGGTTTGTTACTAAATATAGCTGCACGCGTGCGATGTCAGATGCTGCTGCTTGAAAACAAATTGACAAAATGACAAATTTTATCAATGTCGCATGCATGGCTGTCTTTGCAGCTTGTACTCTGAGTCATGAATATGTCTTTTAATATTCATTGTTTTACCAGCAGTCACCTACCAAGATGTGTTTTTCGGCATTCTTACATACGTAATTTTCAAAAGTGTAATCTAAAAATGCGGAGCAATGTTTATTTCTGCATTTTAATGAGAGAACAATGACGTCAATTGCAAACAGCCCCATGCATACACAGTTGTATCAATGCTCTTCAGATCTGTGGTATATGAAAAATCATTATTAAAAATCAAATCTTCACTACCACACTTGATTTCTTGTCAAAACTCAGTCAATCCCTCTTCATTTGTCACCGTCATTCATGTTTATTCATCCACATCCCATACTTTCCCTTTATTCCAAGTTAATAGCTTCATTTGCCACTGATCAGAACACTGAGAACTACTGTCATTCCCCGGCAACAGTGATAAGTTTGAAAACCATGCAACATTGTCATGACAACCTGTGTATACATATAAGACTTTACACACAAATCATTACGAAAATCATTTTGTAGGTTTATAATTTGTCTAATAGCTCCTTTAATAAGTGAACATGCTGTGTCGACGTGGCCAAATCCAAACTATCTCTGTCAGTTCATAGAAGCCTGTGCATTTGTCCAGGTAGTGCACAATGTACAAGGTTCCAGCCACTGTACCAGTTTCTCTTACTATGCAGTGTATCTGGTTTGAGAATCTGCGCTTCTTGACCAAGAGTTTACTTTTTAGTCGTTAGAGATTTTTGTATCATCACAGGCATGTTATTTTGATGATTACCAATTATACACTGGGCACTTTAGAAATTGGGTCATGTCGGGGAAATTTGTGTAAGCTAATATTGGTTTAGAGCATGTTTGAAGAGGCTCAAATGTCACAGTATATTTAAGTCAAATTTCTGTGATTTTGTTTACTGGACAAATAGTCGGTAATGAAACCATTCATATTTCAATGGCAGATTGTTTACCCATGGAAGTATGCTTATTAAGACTAAGATCATGGCATTATAACTGTTTGAATAATTTACTCGCTTCCTTGAAACTTGCAATCACCTAAGCCCCAAATAAGTACTGGTACTAAGTAACTGATATTGCAGTGCAAAATGGTAATACTTGTATACCAAGTAAAGTGACTTACACCAGTTTTTCATTCAAAATGCTTGAGCTGTCTGCAATCCCCAACTGCCAGTTGACAAGGGTCAAAGGTAATAGGTCAAGTAGCTGAATTTCACAATTTTAGATTTATCTGTACTGGTTTCTGAAGCATCAACTCTGTCAACGTCTTTCTTTCCATGTTTTCCTGACCTATGTCATTCTATCTCCAGGTCCCTCGATAGTTCGTCAGTGCAAGATGTGTACAGTTTACAGGGAGCTAGACCAAAGAAGGTTCTTTCCACATCCGATTCTCCACCAGACTACGGCATAGTCATTGAGGAGCTGTTGCAGGACACACCAATCAGGATTGATGGCAGGGACAGTTACCATGACAGCGGCAGCCACCAGAAGCGGCGGGAAAAGAGGCACGATGATAATTTTGAGGAAGGAAGACAAAGGAATACATCAAGGACTTCAAATCGGGACGATGAGTCCCGGGGATTGACAAGGAGTCCGAGTAAATGTTCGGAAAAGAGCATCCGATCAAACGGGTCCAGTCGGTCGGTTAGATTTGAGGATGAAAGGAGGAACTCGCAGAGGAACAGGAATTCAAAAACGAGGATGCGGGAGGATGACCTTGATGATGCAGTGTTTGATGCATCTGAGCCAAAGCAGAGGACTCCAAGGTCAGGGTCAAGGTCAAACCAATCTCCAGGATCACGGCCTTCCAGTCGGAATTCATATGAAAATCCGTACGCTGATGTTGAACTCGACCGTCCAGAAACGGGAAGGAAGAAAAGCTCTGCACGAAAGAAACTGTACGATAGTAGTGATGGAAATGGGGATTTAAGACATTCATATTCCGATGTAGATTATGAGAGTCGTAGCCATTCTAGGACTTCAGGTGAGCAAGTTGAGAATCCGTATGAGGAATTACCGATTCCAAGTCGTTCAAAGCGGAAAAGTCACAAAATCCTTGATAACGGGGACTCGGGATATTCAAACCCTCACATGGATAGGATGATGTCTGAGGATGAGCTACCATCATATTCCCAAGTGAGATCCAATCGGTCTCCTGATGGGACCAGGCCAAGAAGCAGGAAATCTGGAACACCTTCTCCAGAACATCACCCATCAGTTGCCAGGAAACCTCCGTCTGGAAGGCCTCCATCACGACCAAGAAGTGCTTCAGGTGAGCTGATCTTCTAAATGAATGTTTTCTTTAGAGTGCGCGACTGCTCAACCCCCACCCTATTGAAACAAAGTCCCTCTTAAGATAAACACAAATGCGTGCTATGTTCCCGTCTACAAATTACAATTAGATCTCAAGTTATTGATATACACAGAGTATGGATAGTAGCATTCCGCTCTGTAATTACAATCTGTGATGTAAAGTCACATTGTTGATTTAACCCAACATCTGCCCTAGCCACAGTAAAATGACAAAACTAGTTTCTGATCTGCAGAAAGATGTGTCAAAGCTGAACAGATTATCATAATATCAACTAAAGTTTGCCTCCAGATAATAAAACTATATGTAAAATTATATGAATGAAGTGTGAATGATTTGTGTATGCTTTTAATACCTAAATATTTAGTAGATGAGAGAGCGCAAGAAGCTGGAGACTCGCTTTGATTTGAAATCCAAACTATAAAATGTATTTCCTATTACGTTTAGAAATTGTTATTTGCATGACAAAAATTTGCATAATTTATTATGGTCCTCCCTCGATCAGAACGATAACCCCCTTCCCCTAAAAAAATTTTCAAGCCAAGGGGACATTTACCCTAAAGTGAGAGAAAGTGGCTGCAAAGCTCGTTTGTTTTAGAAAATGACACAGAAACCAGCCGTTCCAACTTTGATGTGATGGTCAAGGCTGTCGCTGCTCACATGAAATCTTTAACATATTCAACCCCACAAATCCCTATAAACAGATTCAAACTCACATCGAAAACAACATGTTTGAGTCCAAAAGTCATCTGTTCATCTATATTTTCATCATTTCTTTTTTTACTCTTTCAGTGTTGAATTGGTGTAATAATTAAGATGCATCTGGCATGAATTAAATCCCATATAATTCTTTTGTGTTACATGTTCTATATTTTGACAAACGGTTTTATTCACTTTAAGCTTTCAAGTTTGTAATGGTTGTAGTGCCATGTTTGAAAAGTGATGTGTCTTTAAAGGATGTCTTTGTATGATGATGCACAATTTTTGTTTAAGCTGTTTGCAGTCATTTGTTTTATTTTACTTTCAAGTTGGTTCACTGTCAAACACAAACCTTTTTCTATAATCAGGATGTGATACACTTTAACCTTACCAACCTTGTTTTCCTTAATATAGGTCAATCAACTCCCTTGAAAACATTGAGGATGTAACCACATCTTTTAGTGAAAGATTTTATATGCAATCAATACTTGATTCTTTTGAATTCCAGAACCTCCCGCCCAATACACTACTTCTAGCTATGCAAAAGGTGACAGACCTCAAAAGAAGAGACTCGGCCAGCCACTACCTCCTCCCCCTCCTCCTCCTCCGCAACAGAGAAGTAGGCCCCCCATAGATCAGCATGATGCCGCGTCACTCAGCAGCAATCCGTGCATCATCAATGAGTACGATGACAGCATTTCCGAGATAGACTACGATCCGCGCATACCGCCCCCAAGAGGCTATGTTAGGTGAGCATATGAAATGCAGAATTTTACAACAGGAAAATTTGTCTGCTGCATATGTATGGCAGAATATGCAAGGATTTACGACAAGCGAGTCATTTTATTTACGAGATGTGCCTCAATAAAAGGTACAAATGGCCATAACGATAGTGTCGTCTGCCACCTGCAGCTGGCAAATAGCCATTAATCTCAGAGAAGGAGTCACAGGTAAATGAGCTACACTGTGATACTAACTTCAGAGGAAATGCTACCACTTGATATATTCCGTCTTTGAAATATTCACCACAATCTGTCAGTCTGTCAGCTTTCTTTGTTAAAGAAAAGTGCAGATTGTCCGTGATCTTTTTGAAATACCAAACGTTTGAACATGAGTGACATTTTTTCACATCGTACATTGTCATTGGGAAGGTCATGTACAGTGTATTATGATCATAACTGTACTACAAACTCATTCCAATCAAAAGCGCGGTTCGACCACATTGTTTTGACTCATGTACTTGGAACTACAGTCATTTGTTGAGGAGAATAAAAACATCATGG
The DNA here is from genome assembly GCF_041260155.1 of Ptychodera flava. Classification (NCBI taxonomy): domain Eukaryota; kingdom Metazoa; phylum Hemichordata; class Enteropneusta; family Ptychoderidae; genus Ptychodera; species Ptychodera flava. The sequence goes on from NC_091943.1 coordinate 20,528,752, forward strand.
AAATATCTGACTTGCCGTCATCTAATCATAAACATTTCTGATAGAGAAATATTTCAAGCAAAATTTGTAAATTCTGTTCATTTCTGTTCAGCAAGGATAAATTTCAGCTTACTAGTACATCCTCATCAATGCAGCATTTCATATTGATATTTCCATCAACCAAAGAAATTGTTAAAATGTATATACTAAGCTACATGCCATGAAAAACAGAGTTACGAGTAAATGGCTTTAACCTTTTTCTGTACAGCATCCCACAGACAGTTTATCAACAGTGTCTCTCACTTATCAGGCTGTGTATATTTTTATAAACAGTGGTATTGACCAAGGCCTTTGCTGTTCAGTGAATAACAAAGCAGCAAGCAAAATGTGCTATTGGTGTAATGTATATTGCCTTTCATAGTATTCAAAGCTGATTGTATTTTCCATGACTTTAGAATTTCACTTTCTCATATATTCATGTTTTATGTTTCTTCCCCGACCAGTGATCTAGAGAGATACGGTGACCTGAGTGGCTCAAGGACGTCCCTTGCCTCAAGGTCATCAGTCACGGACAAAATACAAAGTTTTGGAAGAGCTGCAAAGAAGAAGTTCTCCTCGTTGCGAAGAGCCGTCAGTCTAGACAGACTGGACAAGGCTGACAGGAATGACATGTTTGAAACACCAAGGGTGAGAAAATAAAACATTGTGGGGTATTTCACTCAGAGCAAGTCACTTAGAGTCTCCCTTGCCATGTGATTACTAGTGTTTTAGCGCCCTCGCAGTTCTATTATCAGCTTGTATCTCTGTGCTTTTAATAAATATCTTAGAAGAAAGTAAGAGCATTAACGACACAATCAAATTACGGTCATCATTGCAATATGGTATTTTGTGATAAAGGTAGCTTCCATCTGTTTACATATGTAAACAGTCGCCCCTCATAAATATGTGACGTTAAATTTTAAACTCGTTCAAAATATGTGATCTCATTTTAAATTTAGTTGCATCGACTAGTCTTATCACTTTGATTTCAAAATCTCTGATGTTTAATTAATTGTGAACCAAAAAAAAAGATTTCCAGAATATTTCCTATTGATTTAATTACTTCAGTGTGAACTTTGTAAAGCTATGCACTGGCTATTTTGCTGCAGTACTTTCAGAAATGTTACAGACTGGGCTACCATCCCACAGACAACAGAAATGAAAATCCTAGTCATTAAGTTTTTTGCTTTACATAGCTTTTTTGTCAATTGTATTACTTTTAATTGACATCCATCCTTTATGTGAAACTGTTCATTTCCCCCCTAGATGAAGAAATCACCGTCACTGAGGTCATTGTCCAGTATTTTAGGGCGGAAAAAGGAAAGCGATTATGAGTCATTCTACCAACAGGAGCGGCTGAAACAGGACAGGCGGATGCAGTAAGTATTTTTCATAGTATTTTTATAGTATCTGTCGTACATAAACTGTTAAGCAGTGTCAAGTTGAAATGTGTGGTGCTAGATACAATCTTGCCCTTGTAGTTCAGTTTTCATTTTGAGAATGTCTAATTTGATGGTCTGTATTGTAAATACAATATTAAATTTTGAGAATGTTTATGATCTCGCCTATGTCTCAAAATGGAGCTCCAGGCATAGGACAAAACTAATAGCAAATCTGTCATATCAAGAAATAATTACATTTGTAAGACACCTCATCCAAACTGTCTGTCGTGATTCGTAAATTTAGGGTCACATGGTGTGCATATATGCAAATAACCATTTACCGGTGAACAGTTTCGAAAACTGTCAAAGCTGTTAACAGTTTGGAACGATTGTCGACTGGGGATAAAATGTAAAAGACCTGACTGCACATGCACACATCATGAAAACAGCCGTGTCATTTGCAACCAAGACAAGTGATAGGAGAGAAACTTATTTTTTTCAGTGAGAAAGTTGGATGAGGTGTGTTACAAAACACATGTTGGCTAGCCATATTCAGTGAACAGCATAAATCCTTTTTCCTTGGGTCTCCCAGTCGCCCATAAAAGCCCACTTCCCTTGGCCTATGACCCTGTGAAACAGACTGTTTGGATTGACTCTCAGTCCGATGTATGTTGTTACCCTGATGGCCAGCCAATGAGTGTACTATATATCCTTGTGTAGTACCGGTATATTGTAGTGTAGTGAAAACAACTGCATCCAACTATTTCTCTATGCAGGCACATACCAACCAAAATTAAAGAGAAAAGTTAACCTTTACAGCTCAGTGCTATTTTTTGCCACATCTCGATGACAATAACACCAAGTTTTCCACTATCAATTCTCTCAATTGATATAACTGATGTACGGGCCAAAGAGGAAATGTGCTGTACATCGAGTTTACAAATGTGAGTTTAAGCATCATTGAAGAAAATATTCAACTGATTGTCTCACCATGAAGTTGAGAGCTGCATCTCTGATGGACTCTGCTCTTCTTTTTCCGTTGTCAAGGAGACCAGCCAGTGTGAGGAGTGATAGGTCATATACAACTAGACAGAGGTCGTCTTCCGTCACATCACCAAATTACCTCCGTAAAGTTGGCAGGGTTTTGAAAAGTAACCTGGATGGCACCATTGTAATTGAACTGACCAGGCCTCCAAGTGGACCTTTCGGATTTTACATAGCAAGGGGAAACGAGAAGTTTGGCAGAGGTAGGTTGGCTCATACTTTCATTGCATGATTCACTGTATGTCAAGAATTTCACTTGGCTTGTGATTATTTGAAGTCAAAGTGTCACCCTTTATCATGCCACAGTTCATCTGTTGACCCCAATTCTCCATACACAGATTCACAATCATTATTGATAACAGTAGCTTTTAGGTAAACCATAGGCAATAGAGGAGGAAAATTCTCCCCTCTTTTGTGCATGGCTAAACCATTCCTGATTGCAAAAGGGTTAGCTACACACTATAAGACGATCATGATGCCAGTACCAATAGATGGTGATAGCGCCCTCATACAAAAACATACAAATTACTTTGTTTGCAGCATTTTGCTAATACTTCACATTCCCTTGTTTTCAAAAGGTATATTTATATCCCGAATGAGTGACGGCTATCCAGAGAAAATGTATGCAGGGTTGATGGGAATCGGAGATGAAATCCTGGAGATCAATGGGAATTCCGTCAGGAACAGATCCATGGATGAAGTGTATGATATGATGGCAGACCAAGATAAACTCATGCTGAAAATAATACCTCTTCTATCAAGAAAAGACTGGTGACAGCAAAGATAGTTTGTCTCCTCACATTCTGATTTTATGAATATTCATAAACAATCTTCAACCGTTGACCTCGATTTTTTTTCAGTAACACTGTACGAAAAGAAAACAATCCACAATGACCAGCATTGCGCTCACTGGTAGAGTAATCACAGACCGACTTTATAACTTTGCCATTTTCCCAAAGCACAGATACTGTCACAGTCTTTGGATGTGTAACGTAAAGTAAAACGTGACAGAAGTGTTCAGAAAATACTCCACAGCCGAAATGACAGGAAGGAATTATTGTTTGGAAAGCAAGTATAGTTCCGTTTCACCAGGGGAAATGATTCTCAACCCATTTGATGAAATACGGCATCTTCAAGGTCGCTACATTTTTCAAAGGAGGATGATCAAGCCTTGGCAAAGAAATGAGTTTCCACTACTGGAACACTTTTCCTCTTAGCACCCTAATGATGGTCATTGTTCAAAAAAATTCAGCATGTATATTCAGCCTTTACAGAAATTTATTTTGCCCTGCTCATTTAACCTTTGACCTGGAAGATAAACATCGTAAGAATACACACTCAAGCCCTTTCATTTCACACTTGCCCAACAAATTTTCCGTTTCATCTTGCCAAGAACCGTAAGTTACAACAAATTGGAGCAAAAAAAAACTAGTATTTCCATATGAGTTACAATTTAAGAAGCTATGGCCCTGTCTTTTATAATGTATGGTGAGTTTTTATTCCATGTGAGATGTTGTTCATGTGTTTCTCTGACATGTTGACTGAGACGGCGTAGTTCCCATAATTCCACGGTGCGTGTATCACAAATAGCTGAATTTGAAACCCATTTTGCACAAATTTGGGATCCATAGCATGAATTTCACTGCAGTCTGTTCACAGTATGGAACCCAGGGCTCCAGCAACTGGGATATCAGCAGATGTTACAGAAGAGAACCACATTGACAACTTCTGGCTTTGAATACAACTTCTGGCTTTGAATATTTATTACAGTGATACAATGCCAGAAGATGGTGTATGTCTCAGAAAACAAAAATGTTGAGTTGTCAGTGCATCTTTCAGGAGATACACCTATAACTTTAACAGTGTGAAGTCATATTGTATCAAATCCATTTTGTCTGACACAAGAATTAGAAAAATTAAATATCTTTTATGTATTCTGTCTCACTAAGCTGCAATATGACAGCGTTTTGACTGTCCACCAAATATATATTTATTTTGTCACATGGATGGATTTGACTTTCAAGCATGCAATTTTGTATACATGGTGCAGATTCACTCTATAAACCTACTTACTCTCCAGCCCAGATATGGGCAACTCAATAAATCATGTTTATATGTCCAACAAAGGCAATCAAAAATAATCAGCGAATGATTTAGGAATTAAAGTGATATTGATTAGTTTGAAATTAATGATTCTCATCGATCAAGGTGTCAAGTTCGATAAAATATTATTGTGGGTTGGATGTTGGGGTAAGAGGATTTTAAACTGACCAGACAGAGATGGCGATATGTAAGGGCTCTTTGTCATCAGCCAAGCATGGAGACGTGTCTATTTATGTATTCATTCGGGATGCTATGTATAGCAGAGCGTTAATATAAATTGACTTAGGCATGTAAAAAATTGGAACAAAATCGTTTAAAACTTACAGTTTCTAATTCTTTGAAGCGTTATAAAAATCCATTTGCAATTATATAAATGTGTGCAGTTTATTGTGAAAAAACCCACCTTGACATTGAACTAAGCTTCTGTATCATCAAAATTAGTATTCATAGTATTTCATCCATTATCAGCTATTTTATTTATTGAAATACTTGTACATATAATATTTTGCTTCAGGGTTATAAGTTTCCAACATTTTTCCAGTTGCTTTAAAGAATTTTATTTTCAGAGCCGTCCGTGAAGAAACCTTGATTTAGGAATGCACTCTGATCAACTAGTCAATCAATCGTATTTCAGAGATCATAGATACTAGAAATAATTATTAATAATCAAATGATTTTTTTAGACATTTGCTTCTATTCTCATGATATCTCACTGTCATTGAAATATGGCAGGTATGGTAACTTTTGAGAAATTTAAAAACTCTTGTCTCATTGGATGATATTCCAGCAAATATGCAAACTGATAGTCCTCAACCAATCAGCAGGGTTGTTACAGAAGAAGCTGGCTTAGGGCGATTTTTACAGACTTTGCTTTATCAATGCAATTTGGCAACAGGCATTCTGATTTAACAAACACTTCACTTTATAGTTTGGTATTGTAACAAACATGTTCTCTGTGCAGTGCATCATGGGAATTAAGATGGAGCCTGCTAAGATTCTGTTCTAGAAATGAACACCATTTAATCTGGCACAACTGAATGAATGCAAAGTTGTTGTTATATAAACTGTCATCAGAAAGTGTTTTCCTTTGTTTTTTGATCGCTCAAAATTCCAATGAAAGAAATTTTCTAGAAAATATCCAAGTATTGTACAGAAAATCTGCCTTGTAGTCGACACAGCCTTGTACCAAATGTCATTTTTCCTTCTACCACAGACTAGTATCTTCATCATTGAATGAGTGGTTTGCCTTGGGCTGTTGAGCTTGTTCGAATTTTAATGTATTGGTCCAACCATACCATAGAGAACACTTGGGTTGAACCAAACTTACTGTTAAAATGGGGAGAGCAAACACATTGTATTCATTTGATCATATGTTCTGAAATTCAAAAAAGGAAGTGGTTTGGATAGCAAGGTATGGATTTTATGATCAGTTGGGTATTTTTCTGCCAGAAATGTGACATTACAAAGCCTGTAATAGTTGTCCAGTTACATTCAGAACCTAACTTCTCAGTGAAATATTTCAAACTTTGACTGATCAAATGTTTTTTGTGCTGGCACAGTATATTTATTTACTCAAAGAAGTGTGTTTAAGAAAATGAACGTGTTACTGATAACATATGGGACAGCGTAAGGGAATTTCTTTTTATTCTGAGATTACGATTCCAATAGAAAGGCAACTCACTTTATCAATATTTCTATGTAAATGTCTTTCTTCATGAAAACAGAGTTGACATTGTAGCAAATATTTAACCTTGCCGTGACCTCTGACCTGTAGGCAGGAACCAATTAGGTTTCTGATCAGCAGCAATTTATCAGAGAGTATTTACCTGACTGCGACCTCTAACCTTCGGGTAGGAATTGATGGGTTTCTGATCAGTGGCAGTGTATTCAGGATGGAAATATTTGTACAGAACCGTAATATATATTTATGTGTATAAATGAATAACCTGTGTGATGTAATTGGATTAATGTAATATGCCTATCAAAAGAGCTTGCTCGGTATTGTTCAGTTGTGAATGTTTTGCATATAGGAGTGTAGGGCAGTCTGTTTGTAACAATGCCTCTGTACTGCTTATATATTATGTTAACAAAAATTTGTGTATAAATCTGTTGAACTGCAATAATCAATGAAATGCTTCCTTTTTTATCACTCTTTCTCTGTGATTTTTTTTTAATTTACTTCATTATTTATCAAGGTGTTTTGCATTTGGTAAAATTAAATAATAAAAACTATTGTTTTAATATTGTTTCCCGTTTAAGATAACACTGTTTGCCCTTTTTTTAAGTCTGTATATATCGTCAACAAGACCTTGTATTTGTGCTATTTTTATTGCTACGGATATTGCAACTGACAGAACATACAATGTATTAAAATAATTGAAGAATATTTAAAGAATTATTTATGCTCTGGTATTCCATCTGTGTGAATGTGTAGTGGTGGCATGTTGATGCTTGGAATGGAGTAAGTATGCTTCATATTTGATTGCGAAATAGTTGTAACGTCTATTGCAACCTCCCAGATCAACCTCTTCATCCCAATGCCATTTATGTGCCATGAAAGTGAAAGACTCAAACTTTTTTACTCAAACTACTCAAGGAATATTTCAACCATTCTCTTTCAAAATCGAGAATAAATATCTGGCGTCAATTTTGTACAACTATAGAAACAAATTACCTTGCATTTTATACTGGCAGCTAAATTGAAAATGACTGGCACCCCTGTGTCACTATAAGGGGAAAAATGTTTGATTGTCAAGAAACTAAGACAAAAATTGTTTATGTCGTAAGCTTTCAATTGAACCCCTACAAGTGGTAGATCGGAAAAGAATTATAAAAGTTTGGATATCTGTCCCCAAGGGGCACTCGACCTTGAAATGGTCCAAACTCTTAATTGATAATTGTATAATTTTGGGCCAAGCCATATGGTGTTTCAAAACTTAATTAGTAATACCAAAGATGTCACTTCAGCAACAGCACTTCAGCAAGATTTGATATCTCAGTGGTAAGGGAGGGGTCAATATTTATATCCTTGGGTGGGAGGAATTGCCAAAAGAAATCGAAATTTTGAGTAGCCCTTTGTCTGAATGTGAATTTTCATAGAACCTCTCCTGATGGCTTAAACTTTTTGCATGATACCCCTGCTGCTATAGTAATACGTTTTATACATAATTCTATCCATATAAAGTATAGACAGTGCAAATGTGGTGGTAGAATGTACCTCTGGACAGTTATTCAGAAGTGTACACTCTAACTTTTACAATATTCTTCTGGCTTAGTTTTGAAGCTTTGAGTAAATGAGGTTTTGAACAGCATAGTTTTTTTTTGAAAATCAGGAATTTTGTTTTACCTAGATACACAGGGATGGTGAACATTGTGAATTTCAACAATTGCTAAATATTGGGTGATTTGTCTCTCCAGAACCAAAATTTGCATAGTGACCCCTGGTTTTAGTCCCCATGGACACCATTCGGGGGATATATAGGTTTGGTCATGTCTGTGCATGCATGTGTGCGTCCATTCATGCAGATATCTCAGAGGATGGAGCGATTTCATTCAAACTTGGTACAATGATTACTCCATATGTCATACGTCAATTTATTTTATGATCCAATCCAATATAGCCACATGATTGCCATTTTGTTTCCTATATTTGATGTCGGTTCATCCGTTCACACAAATTTCTCAGTGATGCTGGGAACGATTTCATTCAAACTTTGTACATGGATTACTTTCTATGTCATTCATATGCAAGTCGATTTATTTTGTGATTAGATCCAAAATGGCCGTTTTTTTCCTGTATTTGATGTCCATCCACATGCAGATATCGCAGACATGCCTGAGCTAATTCTTTTCAACATGGGTAGAACGTTATGGCATACATATGCAGGTCCATTTATTTTGGTGTTGTATGCATAATTAGTGCTAATTTGCATAATTAGTGATTAGAACTCTGTTCCTGGTGCAACTGAGCCAAATTTGACGAAACTTTTTACAGATGTTGGTCACACAGAGTTCTAATAGTATACAATAACATATGTCAGAATATTGTGTCAATTCCTAATTTGCATATTTTGATGAACTTTTGCAATTAGGGCGATATGTCTTGAAATACTGCAACAAATTAAATGAAACATGGTACAAATCTTTGGCACATAAGCAGTATCATGTTAATTAATTGCTAATTTGCATATTCAATATACTTTCCTAATTACTGTGCTCTGTCAAGAAATACTACACTAAATTTTATGAAATGTGGTAAAGATGTTGATCTGTCAGTACTTTAATACTGTGTAAAGACATTAAGAAGTACCATGTCAATAGCATGACAATTTGCATATTTGATGAACTTTCATAATTGTGATATGTCTAACTTAATGCTGCATCAAATTTGATGAAACGTTGTACAGATATTTATCTTCCATTAATGTAATGGTATGCAAATTCATGTAGCAGTATCATGTCAAATAACTTCTGATTTGTATATTTAATGAAATTATGTAATTAGGCTGATATGTCAAGAAATAGTTCAACGAATTTCAGGAAACTTGGTACAAATGTTGAGCTTGCATTGCTTTGTCAGTGAATTAAGATGTTTATCCATGTCATGTTCATAAATTTTTAATTTGCATATTTAATTAACTTTCCTATTTAGAGTGGGAGAGTCTGCATCAAATTTGATGAAACGATGTACAGATGTTGGTCTGTCAGTACTGTAATAGGCCTACTCTGTGTAGATATTAAGAAGTATCATGTCAATTAATTGCTAATTTGCATATTTGATGAACTTTCATAATTAGTTTGATATGTCTAGACACGCTGCATTAAATTTGATGAAACGTGGTACAGATGTTGATCGTCCAGTAGTGTAGTGACGTGCATATGATATGTAGCAGTATCATGTCAATTAACTGCTGATTTGCAGTGTTGCAGCCAGGAATTTTAAAGTAAGGACACTGTCCCACTACCGTTTATTTTTAGGTACATTTGCACATTTGGGGGACAACATGCATCAGTTGTTAATCAAATTTTGTGGTATATTTTAATAAATTAGTTTCACAAAACAAAATTCAAGCTACCGGGACTGCTTCACAATGCTTAAAATTTCAGTCAAGTGGCCTAATTGTAGCAGCTGGTATACCATATCTGCGGCCAATCAGATAGCTCAGTCGGACTACAAGCAAGTTATGCTATAATATTAAGCGCAGTGTTTAATAGCCGATCTGTGCTCCGAAAGTACGAAAATGTAAGGCTATGTTCACAAAAAAACGGTTGGGGGGGGGGCCCTGGAGGAATTCAGGGGGATTCGAAAATTTTAGGGGTAGTACAGGGGGGACTTGAAAATTTCGCTCTACCTGTAGGGGGAACTTGAAAAGTGTTTGGTTCCCTTTTATGTTTTACATTTTCCAATTCCAAGTTTTTCTAGGTAATTTAATGAAAAATGAATACCATTTTTATGTCATTCAAATGTTGTAATGTCAGTAATAATTTAACAGAATCTAGAACCATTTTCTCACATTCCATGACTCTTATCTCTAAAATCTAAACATGTGTGATTTGTCGTAAAAAAATCAAACTTGAGCCTAGTAACAGGGCAGAAGCTGCAACTGTTGAGGATTTTTGCAATATTTCTATGCAATATATCAACGTCTTGCTGTCTCCCTACAGCATGCTCAAACACGCAATGTTCAGTTTGTCGACAAAGCCTGTATATATAAATATGTATTAGGTGATAGTGATAATTAGAGTCCAGACTGACAGTCAGTTGTCATCGATATAAATGCATGGTACACAAACACAGGCTGTGATAGCAAGCTGAATACTGGACAGTTCAACATGCTGTAGGGAGCAGAACAAGAACGCAGTTGTATAAACTGAACAAAAATATTGTCAAAATTATCAAAGTTAATACAGCTACTGCCTACGGGCAACTGTCACTATCAGATACTGCCCTGCTACTGTAGTGTCACTGTTCCCGGGGGTAACTCCCATAGATGGCTATACGGGGAGGGTCCGCGCGAAAGGGGTCTTTATTTGCACTGTTTGATATCAGAAAGGGTATACTTTTTACGAGGTGTTGGTATGAGAAAGGGTCCGGTTTTAAACACAAACTGACATTTGTTAAAAAATCATGCTGTCAACACTGGAAACCCATGTATCTACATCCCAGATCTACCATCAAAATTTCCGGACTGTTGGTACCCCTTGACAGTACCTCCATCAATACACAGTGACAGTGGAAGTGGACTGAGACGATCATACAAATTAAGAACAGTCCGACTGTTCTTAGACTGATTAGATTATTATATTGTATGGTATCAGAAAGGGTATTTTTTGCTCAAAACCGGTATCACAACAGTTTGGGTTTCCATGTTCGTGAGGAGCCCCCCCCCCCCCCCCCCCCCCCCCCGTACTATTAGCCATGGAGTTACCCCCCCCCCCCATGCACTGTTACTGCATACCTGAACAGTGACAGAGATAGCTCTGACTCTGATGTACATAGTAGTTGAAGAAGAGTTTGTGTCAAATGACGCTCATGACAGCGAAACATTACTAAACAAGATCAGGCCAGAGAGCAAAACATGGAAGAACACATGGAAAGTTTGAATTCTGGCATATGAGAATAATCAAATATTAAAGGAAAAAGATGTGATTTTCTAAATTTCTCATTCTTGTCATAAAATAATACAAAAGTAAAACTTTGAAAGTAAAGACGAAATGAAAAAATATATGACTAAATGGAATTATTTATTTTTTAACCAAATTTGCAATTATTACTCCCAAAATTTCAGAAATGAAAATTATTTGATGGAATATTTTAACCTTACAGTATTGTCAACTTTGAGTAGCATCTAATTCATATATGTCTTGTACTTTTGAAACAAATTTTTGGTAGGTCACTGTGCTCAGTTTTTTACAATATGGCAACTAGCCAGAATTCACAATTTGCCTACTCTCTCATGATCGTCATTTTGTGGGCTTTCGGCTGGTGCAATTGATCTGGCCAGAGTTAGATTAACTCAAGTTAGCTTTGACCAATAAATCCAAAAAGTTCACTGATGCGTTTAAAGAACTTGCCTTGGGAATATGACTATAGAAAGTGCTAATAACAGGTAGTGTTGAACACCTGTGAGCAGAACGGTGCAATACGTGTTTATTATTTCTGGGCGCACATCCTTTACAAATATGCGGGTCTGTGACAGTTGGGGGGGACTTGAAAAATTTTGATCATATGGAGGGGGGCATTTGAAAATTTTTTAGGGTATTGAGGGGGGCATCTGAAAAAAATAAGATTTCAATTGCAATTCTCTCAGCGCCCCCCCCCCTTTCATTATTTGTGAACGCAGCCTAAGTGTCAAAATAAGCATGCAAAACGGAGGTAATCGTCAGTATCATACTTGCAGACTACACAAAACACTGTGCACCGTGGCATTCAACTCATGAGTGTGCCCGAGGTGACCCGCAGTATGCGACAATGCCGGGCAATGGGTTCGATTTTGGGGACATTGTCGCAAGGGCACGTCCTGGCTGCAACACCGGATTTGAATATTTTTGTAATTAGGCTATGTCAAGCAATAGTTCATCAAATTTCATGAAACATGGCACAAATGTTGAGCTTACATTGCTTTAACAGTTAATAAAGACGTTAAGGCCATGAAAAATAAGAAAGTTTGTTTCTCATCCTAGACATTTTCACAAAAATGAGCGGTGATGCTGTTTTTTTTCTTCTTCTCAATTTTTTTATTCTTCAACCACCAAGAATGTGCAAAAAAAATATGAAAACCACATAGGAATGTACGCAGAGATAAATGCATAGCAGAGTCGATTGCTTTAGTATTTTTGTATAGCAACAGTTCTGCGGTTTGACTTTAGTGCAGCAATGCACAGTTTTGACAGCTTAACAGTGACATCTGTGTACAGTTCTGAATGGAATGTTAGTGTCAGTTATTTTGTTATAGTTCTGTTTTATACACCACTGTATTATTCACTATCATCGCGTATTTTTCGTTAATTTTTTTTAAATTTTATTTCCTCATGAGCAGAAAAAAAGAATGACGCGGCGGGTCTGAATTGACTTGCGCGAAGATGAGAAACGAACTTTTTGTTTTTCTTGGCCTTATCAGTGTCAGTAAATAATAGGCCTATTATTTACTGTTCAGAGAGTCTTCCGACACAGTTCGGTGACCGTGTGCATCAAGTTACCGTGCAATGCTACTGCTGCAACTACATTGACCATTTTTCTAGTGATCTGTGCAACTGCGTGAGTTTGGCATAAATACTGATCATCATTCAGGATTCGAGTGCTGTAAGGTACTTTTGTAACTGTAAAATATTGAAAAAAAAATCATTTTTATTAAGAATATTCATACTCATAAATTCATTAATAACAGGGTCTGTAGTACAACTGCGTGAATTTGGTATGAAAACTGACGACATCATTCCGGATTCGAATGCTTTAGGGCACTGTCGTAAGTATACAATAATGACAAATATTAAATTTATAAACAGTATTCATAATCATAAATTTATTAATTTTTTTACACTCTTGCTATTACTGATAATGCCTTGTGCCCCTGTGATTTAATGACCTTTCCCAGTTAGCCTGATATGTCCACAAATACTGCATTAAATATGATGAAACTTGGTACAGATTTTGATCTCACAGTGCTGTAATACAATTCAGTTTCACTTAGTGGTATCATTTAAATTAATTGCTAATTTGCATACATAATGAATTTTTGTCTTTAGGGTGAATGTCCAGAAGCTCTGCATCAAATTTTAAGAATGTGGTACAGGTGATAATCTGTCGGTATAATAATAGGATGGCAAAACGTTTGGTATTAAACATCCTTCGATTAATTACTATTGAACTTATTCAATGACCTTTAGTGATTAGAATGGAAGCCCAGATTGGTTTTACGTTTTCACCACCATGGAACTCATTTTCGGCCATAAAGCCCCATCTGTATCGCAGCATTTTTAATCGCAGCCCCAATTAATGAACAGGACTCTATCCTCACTCTCAGAGAACTTGTAATCAAAGTACCAATTAACCAGTGGGGACTGTGTCATCAATGATGACTATAGTAACCAGCTTGCGCCGCGATCAGAATCAGGAGTATATATCTTCCACCCCCAGCCCCAATGTGGAAACTTCTGAAAATTTGACACTAATAGAATAATTCAACACTTATGACACCTGAAAATTTATCACCTGTTTGTTTATCATTTTTGAGTACCCCGTTGCTGTTCAGCACTTTCAGAGTAACCAACCCGTTCACAAGTATTAAATGCGGCTCCCTAAGGATGCTGTGCACGTTGCCGCTGCGCACTGAATTATCTGTGTGTAGTACAGTTTTATAGCTTTCTTGAAATAACATGTGGAAGTTGTTATCATGACGGTTTTTATATTCAATGTTTTGTATTCAAATTGATTTTATAAATCTGATCTGGCATGCACAGATGACGAGTCGTAGTGTTTAAATCATGACGAATTCTGCAATTTTGTATTTTAGGGCAATTTTTGTCTCTCAAGTCGGGCGAATATGCGAGCTCTCGGTACCACGTGGGTCCCACGTACAGTAGAGAGGTTAAAGAGGAAAGTCCCCTACAAAAGGGGATTATGGTAAGACTATGCAGATGTGAAAAAGCCACGCTACGGGTAAGACGCACTCGATTGCTCCGAGATTTCCAGAAATTCGACGGGTGAACGGCGTTAATTTCCGTCCATCTCATACATGACACCTGTGAATGTATAGCGACTGCCTTTATGTCGAAAAAAACGTTGAAAACACTGTTATTTAATACAGAGAACGCATATTTTCACAAAGTGTGGGTCCAGAATGTCCATTTGACCTCTGTTCTAAATGTTAATGTATGCTGCCAATCATGATTACTCAAATTCAAATTGCGGCCTAGGCGATCTTGATCCCTGCCGAGCACAACAAACAAAGCGTACTGACTTATCACTAAAATCACCGTTATGTACGTACCTAAACACACGCATACACAACCACATACAACGTAAACGATACGACACATGTAATGAACACGCAAGAAACGGCATTTTCTTTTTGGAGTGATTGGTGGTCTTGAAAAAAAACGTTTTGGTATGTGTTCCTGTAAAAAGTTATGAACATTGAGAGTCTTCACACGTCGTTTTGAAGGCAATCACAATTTCATTTTTTCCTTCAGGCATCGAAACTGAATCTTTTGGCTCACATCACAGTCGTTTGGAGAGCTATTCAGCGCTGGGACTATTCGCCCCATAGAGGAGTGTGCAGAAGCGAGAAATATTTCTCGCTTCTGACACTCGTCTATGGGGCGAATAGTCCCAGCGCTGAATAGCTCTCCAAACGACTGTGCTCACATTTTGAGGAAGTACCTTTAGCATTGTGACAAGTTTGGTCATGTTTATATCAGTTGATTCAATTCAGTTGAGCTGAGTGGAATTGAAATTTCAGTGTCGATTACATCGTTGCCACTATTGCGTTGTAGATCGATCATCCATGATCATCCATACTCGAGTACTCATCGACGACGACCACGGCCCTGCACAGCTGTCCTGGGGGACTCATCAGCGTCATTTACTTTCTTTACCAATGTATTTCAAAATATTTGGCTGACCATTGTCACAGATTACTAGTAGTTTCCTTTTGTTGAAGATTCTGGCTTACATATCGGAACAGCAAGCAGCATATGTATAGTATGCACATATGCAGGCTCATCTATGGAACTACGGCAACTTTTCCACAACGCGCTTAACGTCTCAGTCACATGTCATTTGCATATTACGAACGGTCGTCGATGTTTTCCGAGGTTACCTATCCGAGGTAACCGGATATGCAATCTGCGCTCACTATACTTCGGGTCATGCATACCAAACTCTAAACTGGGGGTCGTAACGTTTTAAATCAGTTTTACTCAAAATTTCTTCACCCTTTCCTCTGATTTGTTCGAAATGCCAAAATTACACGGAAAATAAGCTTACGAATGGGTGAAGATTTGTTTTTCAAATTCACAAGTTTTTTTTCCCGTTGCAAGCTGCGTGTAACCCGGCCGTGCGAAGTACCAGTGACCGGCTATTATCTACATCACTGCCAACCAAAAAAGCCATAAAGCTACAAACAGTAGAAGGTTCTAACTTACGATTGCTTACGATCACAATCTACTACCGTCCTTAGAGACTATCATCTATTTGCTAGACTTTCACCTTATTTTTTATATGTCTAGTTTGCGCGTTTGTACCGAACACGAGATGTTCAGGGCTAGATTTAAACTCAATACAGTGCCCGAGGAAATTCTCTCCTGAACTAAGTCAAGACCTTCGTTTTCTATCTTCCTTCCGAAACTCGTAATACTCTGTCCATTTCAACTACTGGCTTCAATCACAGCGCCTTCACATTCAAATCACCCGCTGCTGTTGTGAGAAAGTATCCGTTCCGTGTTGATGAAAGCCGGGGTTGAAACCAGGGGGTTGAAAACCGGGTCCCATTTGAAATCGCAACGGAATATGCACACATCTACATAGACGCAAAAAAGTTAGCAGAAATTCAGAGATGTATTGAAAGCCATACATCGTTGCTGTTTATTGAGCAAATTGTATGATGGAAATTCGTCTCCGAACTCGGCGATACATGAGCGGCCATTCTGTTTCATAACTTCCTATACATGTATTTCTATTGCATACCACAGCGGTCATCGCATCGCTGTCTATCGAACCGCAAAACGACTGTGATTTGAATTCAGTAAATTTTGATTGGATTCGAACTCACAACGTACGGCATACAGTCACCTTAGTAGCGAAGAAATCACAGTCAAGGAAGGTCTCAGGCTGTCGACCAGACCACAGCCCCTCGACCAGTAGGCCTACTCCACCCTAGTTATAATGTGTCTCGAATTGTGTGAACCCTACACACTTCCGTAATATTCAGCAGAGGTGATAATCGGTAGTTCCTGGTGTAAAAGATAGTTTATGTTTCTCTGATAAGCCAACGACTAAGCAAGTGTTTAACCATCCCGCCCAGTGTTTGCCATCAACCGACGTCACTACGACGTTGCCTATTGTGCGCCCACGGCGCTGGACTTTCCTCTTTGTGCGTACGTAGCGTGAACGTAACGTCGAACGCCTACACACGTTACGTTCACGTTTATTTCGGTTTACGTATAAGCAATCTTAATCTCTCTAGTACTAGTATGAATGTACATAACGATGTAGCTGTCGTAGGAGTGCGCCCGCTATCAGCGACAGCGTGCAAGGTACGGAGACTTGACCCAGAGCCTGGTCTCAAGAAAAACCCTTGGCCTTGTGTGGGATCGTACAATTGATCCGGACTGGAGACGTTTCTAGGTTTGCATTGTTAGTTTATTCATTGACTTCCGTTTGTTCATTTATATTGGTTCGAGCGCCTGTGACTGAACATGCTTTGCCCTCGTCATACTTTTCCTAACTTGCAACTTGGCTGGTTGTAGCTGTGGTTGGCATAACTGCAGTACCGTAGCTCGAGGTTTTGCCTGGGTATTTGGGTCGGACGGCAAAACCAGGTTTTGCCGTCCGACCCAAATACCCAGGCAAATCCTCGAGCTACTGTATTGCAGCTATGGTGGACACAGCTTGCATCCATCTATGTGGCGGGGTAGAAGGTCAATCGCGGATCCTTGGGTTGACCTTTTGATGAGCCGTCTAGGGGCAGGCTAACACCCCCATCCCCGCCAGCGCCACATATAGCCGCATTTCAACAGCTAGTTATTGACGGATCACCGTGGACGCCCCGACGATTGGCGACACTAGCACCTGGTCAATGCATTTCTGTGGCTCTGGGTCATAGTTAGCTGCAGTACAGTAGCTCGAGGTTTTGCCTTGGTATTTGGGTCGGACGGTTTTGCCGTCCGACCCAAATACCAAGGCAAAACCTCGAGCCACTGTACTGCAGCTAGGTCAGACTGAACGGTGCGCTGCGTTTTCACTAAAGCCCTGGAAAGCACTTCATGAGTACGAGCATGCATCGAACAAAACTGGCGACGTGCTTGCGAGTACGTGGTCATACCGGAAAGGGGGGGGGGTGCAATGGCGTATGACTGTGAGGGGGTCCGAGCGAAGAAAACCCTTGTTCAATCTCGTTTTTACCTCAGTGACACAGGTCAGTCTCGTTTTTACCTCAGTGACACAGGTCAGTCTCGTTTTTACCTCAATGACACAGACAGACCATTCCTGCTGAGGATATCAATCACTCATTGTTCTAAGACGTTCGTTCTAACCCAACATACTATGCTCAGGTGCCACCAACTGAAAAATTTCATCAATTTCACAAAATCATCACGAAACATGTTTTGAGGGCTGATATACCGATTTCACTTATTTTTGACCTTGACCTAAAATTTTGAGGGGAAAGTAGAGCTATTCGTAACTACCCTCCAACTGGCATATACCGAAATGTGCCCTCCCGCTGAAATTTGATGCCCAATGCCATCCAGTATCTGCCCACTCCCCACAACATTCAAGCTCCCCACTCCTGAAATTCCCCATTGCCCACTACATGATGCCCACTAGACAACCAAGATCAACGCAAAACCGTGCGAGCAGCTAGCAGTATACCTTGGAAGATTGCTCCCCTCTAAAGTTAGGCGCTTAATCTCCCCTCAAGTTCTATCAACCACGACTTCCCCTCCCTCTACGTATTTCATCATCTTTCCGGAGCCCAATGTCAAAAATCTTCTCCCCGCCCACTGAAAATTATGAAATGTCTTCCCTGCCCACAGTAAATATTGATATTTTCTCTCCGCCCGCTGAAAAAAATTGACACCATTTTGTACCAACAGCTTAGTTAGCGGCACCTGTATGCTGTGTGTTCCTAGCGTTGTACAGCCTCCCACCACAGCACTGGCTGTGGTAGGACGCCATACAATGCTGGGAAAATACAACATCGTACGCAGTGCTAGGTTTGTTCATGAAGACGGACTTAAATCCAATCTAGTATTAGGCCACAACAAAGACTTAGGAACTTCAGGGCCTTTTTACATCGTTCAGGTAGTAAGTGCAAGGCCTGTTATTTATTTCCCATAGGCCACCAAAGTAGTGTTAAACTGAATGTTCTACTTTAAAGGGAGGAGGTTGTTGGAACTGCACATGTGTGACTTTCATGTTCACAAACAAGCATTTATGCATGATATCTATATCCACGTCAACATAGCTGCAACATTTATATTTTATGATTTTCATTGTTAACAAACATTTTTTTAACTTTCATCAATCACCAACGTACCCTAGATAGTGTGTTACATCCTTTGATCAGAGTTCCTAATACCCTCCTCCCTTTAAAACATTCAGCAGCACAAATCAGGTGTTAGAGGTCAGCTTGAATGCTGATTGATTTTTCAGGAAAGCAATAGGTGCTGAAAATAGTGCCCAAGTGGTACTTTTCACAGAAATTCGTGCTCACTATATGCTACAATATTGATCATGGCGATGACAATTGCAAATATATTTCAATTCAAGTTCAAACCAAACAAGCGCAAATGCACATATCACAACTTAAAGGTCTGCACCATTTTCAGCTCACATGTGGTATATGTACGGTATATACCAAAGAGCTTACATGATAGGTCGGCAGCGTCTGTCTGTATGTATGTACCGGTATGTTAGTATCTGCAAGTGTATATCTGTCCACATCAAAACTCCGAAAACCACAGCAACTACCGTCTTAGTATTATATATACAGGTGCAACCAGGGATGGAGATGTGAACTTGTTCAAATGAACATGTCAGTGTCAAAAATATGCAAATTAGGTAATAAAAGGGGAAATTATGCAAATTACTAAAACTCTGTAACCACATGCCAGATTTGGTTGAAACTTGGTATGCAGATTATTTATGGTGACCTTAGATAGATTTGTTCAAATTGTGGTGAAATTCTGATAGTTGTATTTTTGGGGCAATTTTTCCTGTTTTGGTCAAAAGGGATGTCTTCTGTCAGGTTCGTGAATATATTATGGTGAAATTTTCATATTTGTATTTTTTGGCAATTTTTGCATTTTTAGTCTCCATGGACACCGTCCGGGGGGACTTATAGGTTTGGTCATGTCCGTGTGTCCGTCTGTGTGTCCGTCTGTGCGTCCGTCTGTTCATGCAGATATTTCAGACATGCCCTGGTCAATTTCTTTCAAACTTTGCACAAGGATAGTACCCTACCCAATACAGATGCACGTCGATTTGTTTCACAATGCGATCAAATTTGGCCGTGTTAGAGGACTTTTTAGTTTACACCTCCATAGACTCCCATGTATAAGGCAGTTCTCCATAGACTCCCATGTATAAGGCAGTTCTCCATAGACTCCCATGTATAAGTCAGTTCTCCATAGACTCCCATGTATAAGGCCAAGAAAAATAAAAATTTAGTTTCTCATCGTATTCATATTGCAAAAAGGATGCAGTGACACAGTTTTTAGTCCCCACGGATGAAGTCCAGGGGGCTTATAGATTGGGTCATGTCCGTCCGTTCGTCCATCCATGAGTCCATCCATTCACGCAGATATCTAAGATATTTTGACAAAATGTCACGTGACCTCAGTGACCTTTGACCTCAAATATACATATTTGTCCATAACTCAGTAACCACAAGTGCTACACCCTTCATGTATGGTATGATGGGACACCTTATGACGCCACATATTGTACCTCATTAATTATGCACATATCTAATTTTGAGCAAGCCAATAGAGCTAGAGGTCTGATTTTTTGTATATAGGGATAACTTAGCAATACAATTTTTTTACAAAATGTCACGTGACCTCAATGACCTTTGACCTGAAATATACATATTTGTCCATAACTCAGTAACCACAAGTGGTACACCCTTCATATTTGGTATGATGGGAGACCTTATGACGCCACATACTGTACCTCATTAATTATGTGCATATCTAATTCTGAGCAAGCAAATAGAGCTGGATGTCTGATTTTTGGTATATAGGGATAACTATAGGATAGAAACTTTTTGACAAAATGTCATGTGACCTCGATGACCTTTTACCTAAAATATACGTTTATGTCAATAAATAAGTAACCACAAGTGCTATGTCCTTTATATTTAGTAGGATGGGAGACCTTATGACAACACACGCTTTACCTCATTAATTATGCACATATCTAATTCTGGGCAAGCGAATAGAGCTAGAGGTCTGATTTTTGGCATATAGGGATTAATTAGCAATACATTTTTTTTCAAAATGTCACATGACCTCGATGACCTTTGACCTTGATTATACATATATATGCATAACTCAGCAACCACAAGTTCTATACCATCCAATTTCGCAGGATATTAGACCTTAAGATCATGTCACATCTTGTACCTCATTTATTATGCACATATGTATTTCTTGGCTGGGTGAGGCTTGCTCACTTTTTGCTCATTTGCATAATTAATGATTTTCGAAAAAATGGATATACATTGAGAATGACTGAACACAATCTGATGAGGTTTGCTACAAATGTTGATCATACCAAACTGTTTCAGCCGTGAAAGATGTTAAAGGGTGACATGAAAGATTATTGCTTATTTGCATATTTAATGAACTTTCCTAATTAGGGATATATATCTAAATTGACTATACCAAAGTTGATAAAACTTGCTACATATGTTGCAGATACTATGATACAATATTCTTGAAAGTTATTAAGCATTTTTACTTCATCCGACTCCTAATTTGCATATTAAATAAACTTTTGAAATTAGGGATATATGTTTAAATTGACTTGACCACAATCAATGAAACTTGCTATGTACATTGAATATAACATTATTGAAAGTCATTAAGCATTTTTACTGCAGCCAATTCCTTATTTGCATATTTAATGAACTTATTAATTAGTTATATATATCTGTATTGACTCGACCAAAGTTGATGAAACTTGCTAAGTACATTGTGAAGATACTATGATAAAACATTATTGAAAGTCATTAACTAGTTTTACTTCAGCCAATGCCTTATTTGCATACGTAATGAACATTTCTAATTAGGGATATATATCTGAATTGACAAGACCAAGGTTGATGAATCTTGTTACACATATGTAAGATACTATAATACAACATTATTGAAAGTCGTTAAGCATTTTTACTTCAGCCAATTTCTAATTTGCATATTTGATAAACTTTCTTAATTAGGGATATTTATCTGTATTGACTAGACCAAAGTTGACAAAACTTGTGATGTAAGTTAAAAATACCATGATACAACATTATTGAAAATCATTTAACATTTTTATTTCAGCCAATTCCTCATTTGCATATTTAATGAGAACATACTGGGATTTACTTGATCACAGTTGGCAAAACATGATGTGTACATTGATGATTACCAGATTATAGCTATATTGAAAGTCATTTCGCATTTTCATGTCAGCTAATTTATAATTTGCACATCTAATAAGCTTTTACAGTTTGGCATATATAGCTTGAAGGACTTGACCAAAGGCAATTACACATGCTATATTTGGCATATATAGCTTGAAGGACTTGACCAAAGGCAATTACACGTGCTATATTAAGTGGTGAGACAATGACAGTACTCAAAGAAATTAATTGTTTTTATTTCAACTAATTACATATTTGAATACTTAATAAACTTTAGAATTGATCTGTGGTAAATATTGTTCATTATGTTGATCATAACACTTTCAATTAAGTTGCAAATATGTGGCAAAGGTTCAAATTTGCACATAAATGCAATATATAATGAAACACGTGAGCATTTTCAGTTCATATCTGGTTATATTTGCTAACATCATTTAAACACAACTTTATTTGAATAAAAGTTGGTTGAAGGACCAATATGCAATTGAGTAATGTAAATGTACAAATCATCAAAATTTACGAACTCAAAGAGTACTGGCCCCAGGGCTTTGTAATTTGGTAGGTATAATTCCATTTTGATGCATATATATATATATATATTATATATATATATATATATATATATATATTATATATATATATATATATATATATATATATATATATATATATATATATATATATATTATGTAACCCCGGTTACGATTGTAAGTCATGTGATCAGGTCTGCTGCATGTTGTTTGAGTGTGATGACACATGTGTGGAATTTCATTGATAGCATCTTCGCCCACAATGCATTGCAATGCTCTACTGATTTTCACTGCTTGAAGACAGTACTTTGGTGTGGACGTACGTTTAGGAATTATTATCCGTTTTACTACCAAGAAAAATTCCAAGAAAATGTGGTTGGTCTTTTACATGACTGTGTTTACAGGTATGTGTATTTGAATACTTTGGTATTGAAAGCAATGAACTTTTAAAAGTCTCAAAGTGTGAGACACACCCCTCAAGTTAAAACGTGGAAGGACCATGTGTTTCCCAATTACCGTGGAAAAGTTTCTAAGTTGTTATTCTGTAGTTAGTTTGATTCTAGTAGTACTTTATGATAGTAGTGAAGTTTTATTTAACATGTTGAAATATGGGTTTTTCTGATTTTGAAGGAAATTTTCTGTGATTCTTAGTTCTTTGTTTCATGGGATTTTTGAACAGTGTATTTGCTATCATGTTGACTTAGTCTCATCCTGAATGAGATTGTGTAAACAGAAGGAAACGCTTACATAACTGCCTTGGTCTTTTACATGACTGTGTTTACAGGAGACCCAGTTAATGAATTACTGGTAGACTGCGTGTGTTCCTGTGTGTTCCTATTGTGTGGCCCGAGTGAAGAGCCAAGGAGTGCCTGGAATTTGTTTGAGTCAATCATCAACTCGAGTATTGCTACCAGGGTTGGAATGACAAATCCCCAGGGAGGAGCGGCTGGAAGGACTCTGTGTATGTAACGTAGTTTCCTATTGGATGAACTGTCATCGTCATAGCAACAAGACGGACATTGACCTACAACTCAAGGAGAAGGCACTGTACAGCCATATGAACAATAGCTAAGTGAAGGAACCCTAGACAACAGCCATTTTAGAATTATCTGGAACTTTATTATGGTGGATGAACTTTAGATTTTGCGCCTGGAAATTATTTTCCAGAAATACTGCTATTAGTTTTAATCATTGTAGACCCTTGTTTTTATTCTTTATTATTATTATCGTTAGTAGTAGAGATTTTAGCTGTAGTGAAATAAACCTTAATATAAACTGCAACGCAAATTGTACGATAGTCATTCTTTCCTGGTTTGTTTATTGTGTGATATGAACCTTGGTCGGGTTTAATTATCTGGCTAAATTTAATTGTCAGTTTAATTACCCGGTTACAAAATTGGGGGCTCGTCCGGATGGTTATTGGATTGAATGAGTTATTTATCGTACAGTTAATGTTGCAGTAGTGTTTTTAACAGTTAAGAGTAGAAATTACAAAAGACCAACCCCGTTGATATCAGTATTGCATTGCATTGTTTGTTTGTTTTGTTGTTGACGAAAAAATGGATGAGCTTGAGAGAAAAGCAGTTGAAGTATATGATAAGAATGGTATTGATCTTAGACATGGATTAGTTTTCTGGGTTTCCCATGCAACTATTAATGATGTGAGTGATTTATTGCAGTTTATTACCAGAGAATATAAAGATGCCGACTTAACAGAAATATTAAGATGTGAAGGGGGAATAGGTGTGCTCTGCCACTCAGCCACAAAGAGGGAATGGGCTGATTCTTGGCATATGAAAAGAGTGGAGCCGACACTAGTGTTGGGATGTTCACTCCTGTTGCCTCGGTTTTTTAAAACGCTAAGGTTCCCCCATTCGGTCAAAGTCAGAGAGGAGGCTTCCCTGCATATGGCCAGCAGCGATGGAGCATCTTACCGTTGGATGAGGGAGGGACCGGAACCTATAAAGGAGGATTTGGGTGATTGGCGGACGGCAATCAAGACTCCACCACCGTTGACCCCAGCACAATTGGCTGGATTGGACGGCTACGATGATGTACAGGACAGAGAACCAGCAGAATATGTTTCATTGCCTACCCCTCCCAGGAATAGTACGCCTTACCAGCCGAGAGAAAGACCCCCAAGCAGATCACCACCACAACGCCAAGCTGGTCCTGATGCTGCTTGGATGGATATGATGGAGAAACTTGTGACTAATCTGCAACCAAGGACTAATGAGTCTGGGTGGTATCGTAAACTGAGAGTTTTCTCCGGTAGGTTGCCAGTACCAGTAAATGAAGACGACTATGAAAGTTGGGCAGAGCAAGCAGAGCAAATGATCAAAGAATGGAATGTATCAGACGCAGAAAAGAAGAAACGTATCGCTGAAAGCTTAGCCGGACCTGCTATGAACACTATTAGGTCATTGACCCCAGCACCCAATTTGACAGTACGTGATTACCTTGATGCCCTTGAGGGTTCGTATGGCACAAGACTTACACCTGCCGAGTCTTTGAAGGCATTTCAGTCGTGTTATCAGAAAGAAGAATGGTCACATTCTCAGTATTTGCAGGAATTACAGACTCTGTTGCGACGAGCAATACGACAAGGCAGTGTCAAAGAGTATGAGGCCGATTACCTTCGCCTGAAACAGTTCACTGATGGAGTGTTGTACAATGAAAGTCAATTGTCATTGTTGCAACTCGACACAAAGCTCAACCACCCGCCAGGTTACGTCGAGTTAATGCAGATGGTAAGGAAGGAGGAAGCACGTCAAGAAGAGAAAGCTAAGAACAGAGCCCATAAGGGGACAACGCCGAGTGCCAGTACAAATTACACTGCTATCTGTGATAGTTTTGAAGCAACCGCAACATCGGCACCAGTGGCAAAGCAAACATTGGATAAGTCGGATATACAGCAAGTAGTTCAGCAGGTAATGGATCAGATGATGAAAGGAAACGACAACCAGTCACCCACACAGCCAGCCTCGAGTAACACCTGGTCGACGCCAACTAGTCAGCAACGACCACGTCAGCAAAATCGCAGGAAGAGAGAGCAGAACCAGTCCCAAGTGTCGACACCAGCTTCCACCCCAACACAAGAAACGTCGACATCAGCAACGGAGTCGTTGAGTTCTAACCCAGCGGGATCTGATATGTTCAAGAAATTGAACTTTTGCTTTAATTGTGGTTTGGACGGACATACGGAGAAGAAATGTTTCAGAAAGGATAATCCAGACCTACAGTTGGTCAAGCAGAAGTTCGCACGAGCATTTTTTGAGTCGAAGGGAAACTACCGGGGACACCCACAGTAGAGGGGCCAGTGGATGTCCAAGAAGAGTGTAGCCCCAGTAATATACACGAAGAAAGGAAAGACAAAATTGACAACATTGCACAAATTAACGAACATTCCGTAGCCAGCAAACCTTATCAGTGTTTTCTCCAGGGCGCGCGATTGCGCGATTCCCCGCCTACTGCACCTGATGCGCCCCTTGGAATCGGATCAAGGGGCGAAAATCGCCCCTTCGTGATGCCCGCCCTTCGACAAACCACGCACATCCCTTCCCACAGTCACGTCAGTCAAAACATTGGGGTATAGAACGTATTTGGAACAGCTGAGCTGATGAGACAAACTTTCACTTCCCCTCCGTTGGCGGATGTTGCTAATTACGTTCACGTTCAATTTCTGTACATTCGATTACTGTTCAATTAGCTCCAAGGCTATAGTGTGCAACTGATGGAACAGCCAAAAGCATCGCGTCACAGGCGTTGCATCAGACTGTCTACCTCAGCACGTACTTCTCTGTTCAGCTGTCGATGACAACGCTGTCTTATCACGTCGTTTTTCGCTCGTGAACCGAGCGAAATTTCTGAAAATGCTGCCACTGTCAAGACAAATGTTACCAATGAACGTAGGTCTTCCACCTCATCGGAAGTTCTCGCTGCAGATGCTGATCATGCCGATTGCGCAACAACCTCAACCGTTGCCAGTCATCGGACTGATTCAGCCACTGGTACTGTGTACACTGATGGTAACCCCACGGAAGCGAAAAAAAAGAAAGTTGATGTTTGGAAAGACAGTATGCTAGCCACTTATTCTTGGCTAGAAAAGCCACAAAGTGACTGTGGAATGTTTTGGAAGGTTTGTCGAAGGGCTGGTAAAGTTATTCCGTTTTCCTGCGACAAAGATTGTACCAATTACAAAAGGTCCACACTCATGCGGCACACTGCTAGTACGAAAACCTACCGTACCTATCGAAGTTGATAAACATTAACCATAAGCACGCAGTACCAGATTTAATCACTTTGGCCAAAGCAGCTGTTGTATTACCTGTTAATACTGCAATTTGTGAACGGGGGTTTTCAGCACAAAATAGAGTCAAAACCTCCCTCAAAAATCTTTTGGAAGAGAGTTCCTTAAATCGCTTACTAACCATTCTAGTAGAGGGCCCACCACTTTTGGAATTTGATGGTAATGGTGCTCTTGTGGGACACCAGAAAGTCTACACGGATTTTTCAAAGTGAACGACAGTAAGTCAAATAGCACTTGAAATAGTATTCAATGTTGTCAAAATGAACAAGGTTGTTAATAAAGGAAAAATAATGACTGAATATACTGTGAATTGTCATTCATTTGATTGTTATTTTGACCTTTATTAAATATCACAAAGTCCAGGTAAGTGCACAAGTATTGGTTGAGGGAAAAAATACATCATGCTGTTACAGAAGGGGATAAGGCAGTAATTATTTGGGGGGAAAAATAGGTGCCCCCTTGAAAAACCCCCCCCCCCTGATTTCTGCTGAGGGGCGACAATCCCCCCTAAAAGTGAAAAGCTGGAGAAAACACTGCACTACCCGAAGGGCTGGTAGGCGATAGTATGACTACAGAAGTGTTCGTCGATGGAATCAGTTGCCAGTGTTTACTTGACAGTGGTTCCCAAGTCACCCTCATTTCGCGCTCGTTTTATGACCGACACCTGTCTCACTGCCGCCTCAAGCCAATTGAAGACTTGGTAGTACGTGGTGCAGGTGATCAAGTGGTTCCGTACTATGGGTATATTACAGTATCTATTCGGTTCCCTAAGGAAGTAGCTGGAGTGGAGGAGACTTGTGAAACACTTGCGTTAGTTACCCCAGACCGTGACCAAAGTGGAGACGTACCAGTGATTTGTGGTACCAACACTAGTATATTTCGTAATATGGCCCATAGATGTAAAGAAATAGCGGGAAAGCATTACCTGAAGAAATTACCGATGGCCAGCCCTCTTCACTGAAGCATACAAGAGGATAGATGCCTTTGACAAGTGTGGCCATGATGGACGGATCAACCCTGTTAGGCTAGCAGGGAGGAGACCCGTTACTATACCGAGTGGAAAGACAATGCCATTGACATGTATAGGAAGAGGAATAATTGGATTGCCAGAAACTACCGTGTTGGTGGAAACCCCATCCCATCACCACACCCCAGGAGGATTGATAATAAAGAGCAGTGTCACCACCCTCCTGCCAGGGAGTACCCAACGAGTGAAAGTCATTGTGCATAATGATACCAGACATAACATAACCATCATGCCAAGACGTGTTGTTGCGGACTTAGTCTTACCAGAATGGGTGCGGCCCATACAACCCAGTGAACTTATACCTGAACCAGAACAAAAGGGCTCTGGGGAATACTGAGTGTGGCAGTTACCAAACGAAAGTGACAGCACGGGACAGTGCTGACAAGACAGAAAATGAAGCGGACTTCATTGTGGACTTTGGTGACTCCCCGCTTAGTTATGAGGACAAGGTCAGAATCAATGAGAAGCTAAAGCAACGACGGCATGTGTTTCGCAACACGATTGGGATGTAGGACATACGTCGGCCATTGAACATCGCATTCCCCTGAGCGACCCGACCCCTTTTCGTGAGAGGTCACAGAGAATTGCACCGGCGGATTTCTACGATACGAAGCGCCACATCCAGGAATTGTTAGATGCCGGTATAATAAAGGAGTCAAAGAGCCCATATGCTTCGCCTATTGTGCTTGTGAGAAAGAAATCGGGGGCGATACGTATGTGCGTTGACTATCGAACTCTAAACACGAGGACAATACCCGATCAGTATACGGTACCTAAGATACAGGAAGCACTCGATTGCCTAAACGGGTGTACATGGTTTCATGTGCTGGATTTGAAGTCGGGTTATTATCAGATTCCCATGGCGGAGGAAGACAAGGAGAAGACAGCTTTTATATGTCCCCTTGGTTTCTACCAGTTTGAACGGATGCCCAGGGAATCACAGGAGCACCAGCCACTTTTCAGAGACTGATGGAGAAATGTATGAGTGACATGCACCTGATAGAACTATTGATATACCTGGATGACTTGATCATATTTGGCAGATCAGTCGACAAAGCAGAAGACAGGCTAATGAAAGCGCTGGACCGATTAGCTGAGTATGGTTTGAAATTATCACCTGAGAAATGTCAGCTATTCCGGAGGACAGTCACCTACGTTGGACATAAAGTTGATGAAAATGGCGTGAGCCCTGACCCCAGCAAGATAGAAGCTTTGAAGAATTGGCCCACCCCAAAGAATATTAAAGAGCTAAAGACATTTCTTGGATTTACAGGATACTATCGACGCTTTGTAGAGAATTATGCCCAAATTGTCAAGCCAATGAACGACCTGACTGCTGGGTATATCCCTCCGAAGTTGAGAAAGAGGCTAGGGAAGTACAAGGACAATGATGGCGTACCATTCAGAAGTGCTACAGAACCATTCGGCGATAGATGGACGCTAGAGTGTCAAAAAGCCATGGATAAGATCATCGAACTACTGACAAACGCTCCAGTGTTAGCATTTGCAGACCTATCCCGACCATTTATACTGCATACAGATGCCAGTCTGGATGGCCTGGGTGGAGTACTGTACCAAGAACATGATGGCCTGCTTAAACCAATCGCCTTTGCCAGTCGAGGACTGACAAAAAGTGAAAAGAGATATCCAGTGCATAAGTTAGAGTTCCTCGCCTTGAAGTGGTGTGTCACAAGCAAGTTTCACGACTATCTGTATGGGACGAAGTTCAAAGTTGTTACTGACAACAACCCGCTGACTTACGTTCTTACCACAGCAAAGTTAGATGCTACGGGACACAGGTGGTTAGCTGCCCTGGCAGCGTATGATTTCACACTACAGTATAGAAGTGGCAGAGCCAACATCGACGCTGATGCACTGTCTCGCCGTCCAAATGCTGACATGCCAGATGACCAAGAAACACTAGATATGGAGGAAAAAATAGACGGCTGAGAGAACGCGTCCTAGGAGTTGATAAACAATCAGATGAAATTATGACCAGAGAAGTGATAGGTGCCATTACCATGAGCCATGGTATCACCAGACCCACTACAGCCAAGGTATGTCAGCATAGTGTTCTGTCTTGCACTTGTACCACCGAAGTTGACAATAACCAGCACCACAGTAAGATTGAATCACCCGCACTTGCTGAAACAGTGGCCATCTCAGCAGCTGCATTGCCGAAACCGTATTACCAGCTACAATACTATGGTGACAATCCCCCTGGAACCCCTGTCTCCATGGTAGCAAAAGAGAAGGATTGGTTTGCCTTGCAAAGAAATGATGAAGTGTTGAATGAAGTGATAGGCTACATTGAAGACGAAAAAAAGAAAGTAGACTTGAAATCACTTCCTGATGAAGTCAAGATATTGCTCAGACAAAGAAACAGGCTTTTCCTATGGCATAGAGTATAATTCCGCAAGACTAGAGATAACCATGGAAGGGAGACTAATCAGCTAGTATTACCGACCAAGTATAGAGCACAAGCCATGGAAGCCTTGCATGATGACATGGGTCACATGGGAGTCGACCGAACTTTCGATCTCCTCAGAGCAAGATTCTACTGGCCAAGAATGAGAGCAGATGTGGAAAGAAAGTGCCAGACTTGTAGTAGGTGCGTACAGAGAAAAACAGTTGCCACGCCGCGCTGCTCCGATGATAAACATCTTCTCCAGCTGCCCAATGGAATTAGTCTGCATCGATTTTCTGACCATAGAACAGGACAGAAGTAACACACAGAATGTACTAGTGGTAACTGATCAGTACACTAGATATGCCCAGGCGTACCCGACTAAAGATCAAGAAGCAAAGACGGTGGCAAAAGTCCTGTGGGAGAAGCTCTTTGTGCATTATGGACTACCGGCCCGTATCCATAGCGACCAGGGACGCAGCTTTGAGAACAGACTCATAAGAGAATTACTGAAAGTGGCCGGTATACGCAAGTCTTGAACTACCCCATATCACCCCCAAGGGGATCCGCAGCCTGAGAGATTTAACCGTACGCTGCTGAACATGCTAGGAACGTTAAACACCAAGGAAAAGCAGCACTGGAGTCAGCATATCAGTTTTCTGGTGCATGCGTACAATTGTACCAGGAATGATGCCACTCAGTTCTCACCGTATTACCTCATGTTTGGAAGAGAAGCCAGACTACCCATTGATCTTTGTTTTGGTGTTAGCCCAGATGAATACACCAAGCATGATTACTTGCAGTACGTCGAGGACCTGAAAAGCAGACTGAAAGGAGCCTATGAATTAGCTGAGAATGAAGCAAAGAAGAAAGCACTCGCCAACAAGAGACGCTATGACAGCAAGGTACGTGGTAGTGATCTGCTTGTGGGGGACAGAGTACTAATACGCAATGTCGGGTTGATAGGCAAACACAAACTGGCCGATCGCTGGAAACCTGATGTGCATGTTGTTGAGAAGAGATTGGATGACAACTTGCCCGTGTATGTGGTAAAACCAGAAACTGGAGATGGGGTAGAACGGACACTACATAGGAACATGCTACTTCCTATTGGCTATTTGTCCGCCTCAGAACCAGAAGAGGTTGAAATTGAAGAAAGAAGACAGGTTACCAGACAGTCCGCCAGACAACAGACTGATAAGAAAGAGGACACAGACACTGATTCAGATATGGAGGAATTGTTTGCCAACCCGCCAATCCCCAAAGCATCACCCATAGTAACTGACGACAATGATATCAGCACCATAGAAACAGCAGCCGACCCTACTGATACAACAGATGTGCCTGATGAAAGAGAAACACGCCAGAATGAAGTGGAAATTATGCCACAACCACCCAAAGAGGGACGACCAAAACGACAGAATGCTGGACGGCCTGCTGATAAATTGACCTATGACCGAATGGGGGTACAAGCAAATTGCAAATTGCTAAGCCTGTTAAGTCCTACCACTCATGTAATACCTATACCAGGTACTGAGATGTTTCTTGTTTGCAAAGACGTGAAGTATGATTAGAGTGACTGACTGTTAAAAACAATAACAGTGGGTTGCATTGACAATGACCTTTGCCTTTTTAAGTTTTAACTTGAGCCTCATTATATCATTTACCAAAGTAACTTACACCCGGAGTGTGTAAGCATCTGAGGGGAATGTGTAACCCCGGTTACGATTGTGAGTCATGTGATCAGGTCTGCTGCATGTTGTTTGAGTGTGATGACACATGTGTGGAATTTCATTGATAGCGTCTTCGCCCACAATGCATTGCAATGCTCTACTGATTTTCACTGCTGGAAGACAGTACTTTGGTGTGGACGTACGTTTAGGAATTATTATCCGTTTACTGCCAAGAAAAAATTCCAAGACAACGTGGTTGGTCTTTTACATGACTGTGCTTACAGGTATGTGTATTTGAATGCTTTGGTATTGAAAACAATGAACTTTTAAAAGTCTCAAAGTGTGAGACACACCCCTCAAGTTAAAACGTGGAAGGACCATGTGTTTCCCAATTACCGTGGAAAAGTTTCTAAGTTGTTATCTGTAGTTAGTTTGATTCTAGTAGTTCTTTATGAAAGTAGTGAAGTTTTATTTAACAGGTTGAAATTTGGGTTTTCTGATTTTGAAGGAAATTTTCTGTGATTCTTAGTTCTTTGTTTCATGGGATTTTTGAACAGTGTATTGCTATCCTGTTGACCTAGTCTCATCCTGAATGAGATTGTGTAAACAGAAGGAAACGCTTACATAACTGCCTTGGTCTTTTACATGACTGTGTTTACAGGAGACCCAGTTAATGAATTACTGGTAGACTGCGTGTGTTCCTGTGTGTTCCTATTGTGTGGCCCGAGTGAAGAGCCAAGGAGTGCCTGGAATTTGTTCGAGTCAATCATCAACTCGAGTATTGCTACCAGGGTTGGAATGACAAATCCCCAGGGAGGAGCGGCTGGAAGGACTCTGTGTGTGTAACGTAGTTTCCTATTGGATGAACTGTCATCGTCATAGCAACAAGACGGACATTGACCTACAACTCAAGGAGAAGGCACTGTACAGCCATATGAACAATAGCTAAGTGAAGGAACCCTAGACAACAGCCATTTTAGAATTATCTGGAACTTTATTATGGTGGATGAACTTTAGATTTTGCGCCTGGAAATTATTTTCCAGAAATACTGCTATTAGTTTTAATCATTGTAGACCCTTGTTTTTATTCCTTATTATTATTATCGTTAGTAGTAGAGATTTTAGCTGTAGTGAAATAAACCTTAATATAAACTGCAACGCAAATTGTACGATAGTCATTCTTTCCTGGTTTGTTTATTGTGTGATATGAACCTTGGTCGGGTTTAATTATCTGGCTAAATTTAATTGTCAGTTTAATTACCCGGTACATATATATATATAGATAGATAGATAGATAGATAGATAGATAGATAGATAGATAGATAGATAGATAGATAGATAGATATAGATTGAAGTATACAGATTACAGATGAGCGGGAAATTACAGTGCTTGATGCTAGGCAGAGCGTAATAAATAATAGCACAAAACACTTCAAGTACAAAGTAATAAAAAAGTAACTTTCTCAGATTGATAACTCTGTCCTTAATAAAGAGGTGTTGTGATTAGAGAGGTTGCAGTAAGGACAGGTTTCACTGTATATGTAAAAGGAGGCAGTTTGGTGCTTATGTGCAGCTTGTGTATGTGTTAATTATATGTTTATGACACAAGTGTTTACCTAGAACATTAAAAACGAGCACACTTGTATCTTTAAACACCAATGAATTGCATCGTTATTCCCTGGTTTGCAGTTGTACCAAAATTTTACTTCCTAATGAATCAATAGTGATTCCAGATCTTGGACCACAGAGTCCTGCTCATGCAAATGTCAAATAATGTGTGACAATCTGTAATGTATTTGTGTCTGGCGAGTAAGAGTGTTTATATTTACTCATTTTTGTTTGGCTTTGCAGGGTTGTCATCAGTCATATGGTAGGGCATCTTGCATTATCAAATAGTAAAAGGC
Source organism: Ptychodera flava (assembly GCF_041260155.1). Lineage (NCBI taxonomy): Eukaryota > Metazoa > Hemichordata > Enteropneusta > Ptychoderidae > Ptychodera > Ptychodera flava. The sequence goes on from NC_091943.1 coordinate 20,562,500, forward strand.
AAACTCAAATTATCATACAGCCATGCAATTGGGACTTCTTATCACACTTGTGTCTTTCGGCTATGTTAGCTGCCATGATGATCCACCAGTGGTGAACACAAAATATGGGCCTGTACGAGGGAGGCGAATCAGCACTCTTGGACAAGAAATTGAAGTCTTCTTGTCTATTCCCTATGCCAAGCCACCTTTGGGGGACCTGCGTTTTCTGCCTCCCCAACCAGCCGTACCGTGGAATGAAACATTAGACACTGTGGAGTTCAAGACCTCTTGTTTTCAGAAACATGACAGGAACAACACAGGACCCCTGCCTCTAAGTGAAGATTGCTTGTTATTGAATGTGTGGACTCCGCGTGGGCATTCAGAGTCAGCAGCTGTGATGGTCTATATACACGGCGGAGGTTTTACCTGGGGGAGAGCAGAAAAACCTGAGATTCGAGGGTCAATCATTGCAGCAACTCAGCAGGTCATTGTAGTAAGTATGAACTATCGTCTGGGAGTCTTTGGTTTCTTGGCGTTAGATTCTCCTGATTCACCAGGAAACATGGGACTCTTAGATCAACAGTTTGCTATGGCATGGGTGCGCGAGAACATCCATGCGTTCGGCGGGGATCCAGAGAAAATCACTATATTTGGCCACAGTGCTGGTGGTGCCTCAGTAGGCTACCACTTGCTGTCACCAGGTAGTCAAAGTTTGTACCGGAGGGCGATCGTCCAAAGCGGGTACGTCTTGAACCCCAGAAGGGCATTTATCAGCAAAGATGAAGCTTTCACTAGGGGCCTCGACCTCGCCAGACAGGTCGGTTGCTTGGACAGTGCAAGCAACAACATCCAAAACGTTGCACCAATCTTGGAGTGCTTGAAGGAGAAACCAGCTGAGGAACTGATCAGCGTGCAGAAACCATTCACAATGTTCAAAACGCCATTTCCTCCGGTGATCGATGGCACCTTCATTACAGAAGCCCCCAGAGTCTTAGCAGGGAAGAAAGAATTCAAGAAGACCAGCCTTCTCATGGGTGTGGTGAAACATGAAAGTAGTGACATGACCTTCAGGATTAACTTACCAAGCTTTTCACCCGGAAGTGATTTTCTGATGACTTATGAAGAATTCCAAAATCTTGTCAAGTTTTTCTACCCTTATATTGAAGACACGCAGTCTATTACATCCCACTATGTGAAGTCTCCAGCATCAATTGATGGGTCTCAACTCCGAAGTACTCTGATCGACCTGAACAGCGACCAGGGGTACATATGCCCCTCCTTGGAACTGGCAAGTGTGTATACAGATGCTGGCCAGGACGTCTACTTCTATAACTTCGACCATCGGCCATCTCTCAGCAAGGTGCCGGAGTGGATGGGCATTGTGCATGGTGATGAACTCGAATATATTTTTGGTCTTCCTCTTGTGGATGAAAATTTCACCAATAAAGAGGTACAACTGAGTCAGAAAATGATGGAGTTCTGGGCCAATTTTGCCAAAACTGGGTAAGTACATACTGAATATCTTTCTCCACAAGCAGTCCTCTGTACTACATACATTTATTAGTCACCCCGAACGAAGTCCTTGGGGACTAATGGTTTGGGTTCCGTCCGTCCATCCGTCCACACAGATGTCTCGGACATGTCTGAGCCATTTCCTTTTCAAACTTGGTACAAGGATAATACACTACGGCATACATATGCGCATCCATTGTGTTTGGTGTGGCATGCATAATTAGTGCTAATTTGCATAATTAGTGAGTTTTGAAAAAGAGCTGTTTCTCAAGAAACTTTACCAAATTTGGTGAAACTTTATACACGTTGGTCACACACAGCTCTAATAGCACATAAAGACATTTGTCAGTATTTGGTCAATTAATTGCTAATTTGCATAAATTATGAATTTTCATAATGCCGCTAATATTTCAATTATACTGACTCAAACCAGAGCTGTAACTTTGAGCGAAGGCATTTGGCAGAATCATGTCAATTAATAGCTAATTTGCATATTTGATGAATTTTTGTAATTAGGGTTCTGTGTCAAGAAATACCCAGTCAAAGTTGATGAAACATGGTACAGATGTTGACATACCAGAGCTGTGACAGTATGCAAAGACAGTTAGCAGGATTATGTCATTTCATTGCTATTTTGCATATTGAATTAATTTTCATAATTCGGATTATATGTCAAGAAATACTGATTCAAATTTGATGAAACTTGGTACAGATATTCATATACCAAAGTTGTAGCTGTGTGCAAAACTTTGCAAGATCATGTCATGAAATTGCTATTTTGCATATTTTATGAATTTCTGTAATTAAGGAAATATGTCTAGAAATACCACAGCAAAATTTGATAAAACTTGGTACAGATGTTGATCTCAAAGTGTTGTAATAGCAAACAAAACATTCAGCATTATCTTGCCTGTTAATTGCTAATTTGCATATTAAATGAACTTTCCTAATTAGTGTGCTATGTCCAGAAATATTGCACCAAATTTGCTGAAACTTAGTACAGATGTTGATATCAAAGTGTTGTAGTAGCATGCAAAGACATTAATCATATCATGTCATGCGCATTTGCATATTTAATGAATTTTCATTAAACTGATATGTCAAGAAATACTGTACTTCATCAGATTTGTTGAAACTTGGTATAGATCTTGAGCTCATGTTGCTTTAACTGTGTATAAGGATATTTATCAGTATCATGTTGATTAATTTCAAATTTGCGTATTTAATGACTTTTCCTTTTTAGTGTGATACATCCAGAAATCCTGCATCAATTTTTATGAAACATGGTACAGATATTGATCTTCCAGTTGTGTAAAATTGAAAAGTGACATCCTGTTGATAAATTACTTATTGACTTATTTATTGATCTTTTGTGATTAGGTTTGCAGCTCAGATTGGCTGAATAGGGAAACAATGTTTGTAATTAGAGATCTATATTCTGAATGATTGCACTAAATCTGATGACACTTGCACTGATGTTGATCATACAAAGATTTACTAGTCAAGAAAGGGGTTTTAATTTTAGCAGTATCAATAGCTAATTATAGGAAGTCTCTTCTTTACTGAACATGAGGACATTTTGGGTTCACATCTGGTGTTCTGACTTTTTTATGTCAAGAGCCATTACTCAGACATGCCTAGACCAGTTTCTTGCATGTAAGTTGAATTTTGATATTTAAAAAGCCAGGGCATGACATACCTAATTCTGTCCAACTTGGTAAAAGGACACAACCCTATGCCACTACTTGTTTACAATCCAATCCAATATGGGTATCAGTTACCGACAGGGCTTTGGTAACCGCATTCCTTGTTTCATGCGTATCATACTGACTTCAATTTTAAGGCACTCCCAGTGATAAATTGCCAATTACAAGGGGGACTATGTCATTGTCAATGACTTGTTTTCTCTCCATTGATGTTGTCTGAGTCAGAAATAAACTGAAAAAATGTCCCCGTATTTTTGCCAGAGATCACATTTCAAAATGTGTTCCCAGTACGACCATTGACCCCTCTTTGCATATGTCACAAAAGTGCCCATCAGGATTATTCAAATTTATCATACGGTCAAAGCGATGCTACTAGAATTCATAAACTCCCATCCAGTGTACGCAAATGGCTGCGTCATCAGTAATCCCCCTATTGTGCACCCACAGTCCTGTAACTTCCTGTTTAATGCACCCTCTCCAGTCCAAAAGGTGTATATTGCCGGCCAGGCGTATCATTGTTACAAGATGGCAGAAGTAAATGTGGCTTGTCTTTTGATTATTTTTCCTGCTGCATATTCATTCAAGATTGACTCTTCATTGCCTTTACAACTGCGTGCAAACCAAATGCATGAGTTTGATATGCCTTTTCAGCTATTTTTTCGTACACGTGACTGTCCCAACAGGTTCTGTTCAGCATTTGTCGGATACTTTTGTCCGACCAGACTAAAATAAGCGATCTGATCTCTTCAATGGACCAGATGATGCCACTACCGTAGATGCAGTACTCTGTTCAGTCACCATAATGGAAATGAATTGAATGTTGATTGTACCAACTTGTATGCGTTACAAATACCTGTCATGTGAGGGCATTTAAAACGTTTCTAAAGCAGCTCAGTCTGTTCACACAGCGAGTCGCGGATAGGGCTCATCCATAAACCAGCTCACGTCTGGCGGGCAACACCGTCTCAAATTTGAAACATTTCAGGACCACTTAGGAGCATCCACACATAACGTTTTATGCCAGTATTTCACCTGAGACGTTTCAGAAGCGTTTCAATGGATTATGTGTGAACAGGCCATAAAGCAAAGCTCGGATTGTGATAAGCCACAATACAATATGCAACACATAAGGAAAACTGTGGAAAAAAAACACACTCAAAAATCAGAAAGCATACCCATGCAGATACCTACTTCACAATATTCACTATTTACTAAATTTGACACTCTTGATAACCAAATTTGTTTCCCCCCGTCTCTACCTTAAACACGAATGGAACTTATTTGAGATAATTGGATGGTGAAGTAATGCCAATTTTGTCTGCAAATGTAAGCTCGTCTGATTTTCCTTTTTAAGTTATATACTTGTTTTTATGAGTAGTTATAATATCGCGACATTCAGCTATAGGACACATAACACTTTTAAGAAATTTGAAAAATATAAAGATCCAATTATCCCAAATTAGTTCCAATTGTGTTCTTTCTACTCGCAGTGAGTTTGATATGAGATTTGCATGTTTTAGCTGTCTAGAACTCCTCACAAAGACTATTGAAGAACACAAACCACAGTCAATTTAATTTATTACAATAAAAGTGTTTTTGGACTCGTGTATATGAAAGTTTACTTTATTATGCCTTTGTCTTCTATAATTCCAATGAAAAGAAAATTTTCAAATTGTTTATTGATGCACAGGTAGTACACTGAAAAACTGTAAGAAAGTCAATTTAATTTCATGACAATTAATCAAACGCTTAGAAATACCTCTATGTCTCTCATCAGAAACCCCAACAAGGGACACGAAAATGAGATTGACAGCAATCAATGGCCGGCATATGGCAAGAAGAAGCAGTACTATGTCCTCAATGGGAAAACTGTACATGATCCACTAATCCTGACTAATCTACGAGGCTACTATTGTAACTTCTGGAAAAAACAAAGTGCATTTCAGGTCAATGATGAGGTGAGGTGCTGCCCTTTTTTTTCAAAATTTACTTGTATTTTACATTATAAATATATATATATATATATATATATATATGGCGTGATGCGCGCCTCAACATTCTACAACAATCGCTGAGGCGCGCATCACGCCATTCTGTCTCCGAACAGATGCGACGGATGCGTATTGCCAGGCCGTAGGGGACACCTAGTTTCATATGTCTGGGGTGTGCTGACTGGGGGTGTAAATGTTGATGGGTATCAGTTGGTTTTTCGTACGGGTCTGTCATGGTTTTGCCATTGTCGTCGGTGTGGACTCTAACATCTAAGAATGGAATGGAAGTTTGAGAGTACTCCATGGTGAAATTTATTGTTTTCTGGAATGAATTGATGTAATTAACCTCGAGAAAACACCTGAAGAAGCTCTAAATTTAGAGCGAAACGTTGTGTTTGAGGTATAATAAATACGTTTGGAACCTAACAACCAGGTGTGGTAGTGTGTTTCAACCCAAGTTTCTTCTATCTTCACCCCATTCCACGCTCCACTGGGGATCACCTGAATTCCTACAGTTCCTTATATATATACCGGTATAAAATATAGATAGATAGATGGATATAGATATAAAATGTTGTTTCAAATCATTAATTTCAGATCAGATAGGTTACACAGCAGCTGCTCAGTTAGTCACAAAATTAAACCCAAAGAGGTACTGTTGTGTAATAAAATCAGAAAAATTTCAGAGTCACATTTATTTCTGTTTGGGGTATTGCAGCAGACAGATCCAAAATGTGCAATGGTGCTAAATAACTTGTCTCATAAGTTAGATTATGCATGAGTTCAAACAAATACATAATTTCTGTTGATAAGTGACTCATCATATGATTTGCATATTCAAACTGTGCTCACTGAGCATTGGTGAATTCATCATGGAAATCAAGCCTTAGATGTCAGAAAGGGGAGGGTTTCTGTGGTTAGTGAGTGGGTGGAAGTCTGTCAATTTTCACATTCAAACAAGTGTTATAGCAAATATATGTCATGTCTCCAAAAACATTTGAAAAGCATTATTTGAAACTTCTAAAACTTTTATTTTGTCTTGCAGGAGCAGAGTAATACAATTGAAAGAGATGAGCTATAAAGACTTACGAGATGTAAATTTTATGGAGATACAGTCCTCAGGATTTCAAGTGTTATAATGGGGCTCTTGACCGTATGTCTGTCTGTCTCTTTGTCCATCTGTCTGGTTGTCAATCAGTTTGTTTGTAAATGGGACTGCCTTTTTAGTCGGGGGACTTATAGGTTTGGTCATGTCCGTGAATGCGTGCGTGCGTGCGTCCGTCAGTGCGTGCGTGCGTCCGTCCGTCTGTTCACGCAGATATCTCAGAGATGCCTAGAGCAATTTCATTCATACTTGGTACAAGGAACACTTCATATGTTATACATGTGCACGGCGATTCGTTTTGTGATACGATCCATTTTATTACAATTTTTAGCTCCCATAGCCATATGTATATATGGCAATGGAAGCTATTCTTATAGGCTAGGAAAATGTCTGTATGTATGTATGTCTGTATGTCTGTACGTCTGTATGTCTGTATGTCTGTATGTCTGTATGTCTGTATGTCTGTCCGTCAACATCAAAAACTCCAAAACCGCTGTACATTTCATCTTGATATTTGGTGTGTACATGGATGATGGGCTGTAGATGAGATTTTGTTCAAATGAAGTTGTCATTGCCAAAATATGCAAATTAAGTGAAAAAATGTAAAAACAGTCAAAATTGAAAAAACTCAATAACCACTGAGCAGATTACATGAAAATTAGCATGTAAGTACTTTGGGCTGACATGAAATGATTGTGCGCATCTTGGGTCAGTATCTTGGACTTGCTATTTTTCATGAATTTTTTTGTAATTTTCTCCCATTTTTGGTCAAAAAATCTCCTGCTCTGAAACCACAAGTCCGATTGATTTGAAACTTGGTATGGAAGTGCATAGGAGTGACCTTTCCCAAATTTGGGCAAATCGTGGTGAAATTTGCATATTTTTAGTTTACACGTCCATAGACTCCCATGTATAAGGCAGATCTCCATAGACTCCCATGTATAAGGCCACAAAAAATAAAAATTTAGTTTCTCATCGTATTCATATTGCAAAAAGGATGCAGTGACACAATTTTTAGTCCCCACGGATGAAGTCCAGTGAGCTTATAGATTGGGTCATGTCCGTCTGTTCGTCCATCCGTGAGTCCATCCGTTCACGCAGATATCTCGGATATTTTGACAAAATGTCATGTGACCTTGATGACCTTTGATCTCAAATATACATATTTGTCCATAACTCAGTAACCACAAGTGCTACCACCCTTCATATATGGTATGATGGGACAGCTTATGACGCCACAAATTGTACCTCATTAATTATGCACATATCTAATTTTGAGCGAGCCAATAGAGCTAGAGGTCTGATTTTTGGTATATAGGGATAACTTAGCAAAACAATTTTTTTGACAAAATGTCACGTGAGCTCGGTGACCTTTGACCTCAAATGTACATATTTGTCCATAACTCAGTAACCACAAGTGCTACAGCCTTCATGTATGGTATGATGGGACACCCTATGACGCCACATATTGTACCTCATTACTTATGCACATATCTAATTTTGAGCGAGCCAATAGAGCTAGAGGTCTGATTTTTGGTATATAGGGATAACTTAGCAATACAATTTTTTTGACAAAATGTCACGTGACCTTGGTGACCTTTGACCTCAAATATACATATTTGTCCATAACTCGGTAACCACAAGTGCTACTCCCTTCATGTATGGTATGATGGGACAGCTTATGACGCCACATATTGTACCTCATTAATATGCACATATCTAATTTTGAGCGAGCCAATAGAGCTAGAGGTCTGATTTTTGGTATATAGGGATAACTTAGCAAAACAATTTTTTGACAAAATGTCACGTGACCTCGGTGACCTTTGACCTCAAATATACATATTTTTCCATAACTCGGTAACCACAAGTGCTACACCCTTCATGTTTGGTATGATTGGACACCTTATGACGCCACATACTGTACCTCAATAATTATGTGCATATCTCATTCTGAGCGAGCCAATAGAGCTGGATGTCTGATTTTTGGTATATAGGGATAACTATAGGAGAGAAATTTTTTGACCAAAGTCATGTGATCTCGATGACCTTTTACCTAAAATATATGTTTATGTCAATAAATAAGTAACCACAAGTGCTATGTCCTTTGTATTTAGTAGGATGGGAGACCTTATGACAACACACGCTTTACCTCATTAATTATGTACACATCTAATTCTGGCAAGCGAATAGAGCTAGAGATTGATTTTTTGGCATATAGGGATTAATTAGCAATATAATTTTTTTTCCAAAATGTCATGTGACCTCGATGACCTTTGACCTGATTATACATATATATGCATATTTCAGTAACCACAAGTTCTATACCCGCAATTTTGATAGGATATTAGACCTTAAGATGTCACATCTTGTACCTCATTTATAATGCGCATATGTATTTCTTGGCTGGCCAATACTGCTAGAGGTCTGATCTTTTTTCCCGATTTAGAACCATAACTTAGACATGCCTCATGTGTTTCAAATTGGGAACAACGACATAGACCTATGTGCCCATAGATCTCAACATATACACTCCAGTGATACTTCTTAATGACCACATTTTCCTGCCCCATCAAGACTAATACTCCTATTACAAGTGGGGACTATGTCATTGTAAATGACTTGTTGAGTTAATGGTTGTATCACAGTATTCGATATATCTAATTCTGTATTTTTTCCATTTTATATTCTGAATAATTACATTAAACATATTTCACTGTCTCCAGTACATTTCATTTAAGTATTTTCACTTCATGCACTTTATCCCTTTCACACATGTTCAAATATCTGACCAGAGAACAAACACTAAATAGTCCAGGATGGGAGCTACAGTGTCATTGACGCTATTTTTCATGTGCAGAGCCATAACTCAGACATGTTTCAACCGATTTTATTCAAAGTTGGTACAAGGACAATGACCAATGTCATAGATATGCATGTCAATTTGTTTTGTAATACGATCCAATATGGCTGCCAGGCAGCCATTTTATTACAATTTTTTCATGTACAAAGCTATAACTCAGACATGTTTTAACCGATTTTATTCAAAATTGGTACAAGGACATTGACCAATGTCATAGATATGCACGTCAATTTGTTTTGTGATAAGATCCAATATGGCTGCCTTGTGGCCATTTTGTTACAATTTTTTCGGGTACAGAGCCAGAAATTGGACATGTATCAAGCGAATTTATTCAAAGTAGGTACAAGGAGATTGACTAATGTCATACGTATGCACCTCAATTTGTTTTGTGATACAATCCAATATGGCTGTCGTGCAGCCATTTTTTATTATTTCTTTCATGTACAAAGCCATAAATCAGGCATATCTCAACAGATTTTATTCAAAGTTGGTACAAGGACATTAACCTATGTCATACATATGTATGTCAATTTGTTTCATGATATGATCCAATATTGCTGCATGGCAGCCATTTTGTTACAATTTTTTCATGTCCTTAGCCAAAACTCTGGCATGTCTGAACCGATTTTATTCAGCGATGTTATTCAAATTAGTACAAGGACATTGACCTATGTCATACATATGCACATTGATTTGTTTTGTGATACGATCCAATATGGCTGCCGTGTGGCCATTTTTGTACGATTTTTTCATGACCAGAACCATAACTCAGACATGTATCAAGGGAATTTATTCAAAGTTGGTACAAGGACATTGACTTATGTTAAACATATGTACGTCGATTGGTTTCATGATATGGTTCAATATGGCCACATGGTGGCAATGTTGTTATGGTCTGTTTTCATGTCGAGAGCCATAACTCTGTCAAGTCTCGACTGATTTTATTCAAAGTTGGTACATGGACATTGACTTATGTCATACATATATGTGTTGATTTTTTAAACAGTAAGATCAAATATCTCTGCGTGGCAGCGATTGTGTTACGATTTTCTTATTTACAGAACCATAACTCAGACATATTTCCACCAGTATCATTCAAAGATGGAACAAAGACATTGACCTATTTCATACATATGCTCGTCAATTTGTTGCACGTCATGTAGCAGTATCAGGTCAATTATTGAAGTTTCGTAATTAGGCTGATATGTCAAGAAATACAGCATCAAATTTCATGAAACTTCGTACAGATGTTAAGCTCACATTGCTTGAACATTGAAAAAGACATTTATCAGTGTCATTTTAATTAATTTGTAATCGCATATGTAATGAACTTTTTCTAATTAGAGTGATATATCCACAAATACAACGTCAAATTCCGATGAAACTTGATACAGATGTTGATCTCATAGTGTTGTAAATACTGCATCGAATCAAACTTTATGAAATATGGTACCGGTGATTATCTGTTAGTGTTAGGATAGTATGCAAAAATGTTTTGCAACATCCTGTTGATTAATTCCTAGTTGACTCATTTAATGACTTTTAGGATGGTGGCCTACATAGATTTTATGTTTTCATCACCATGGAACTCATTCTTGGCCATTGAGCGCCATCTGTATCAAAGTATTCTTATCACAGACCTAATTAATGAAGAGGACTCTATCCTCTCTGAGGACTTGTAATCAAAGTACCCATAAACAAGTCAGGACTGTGTCATCAACAGTGACTTGTTCTGTGAACTTCTGTCATCCTGTAAGTCTTTTTGTCTTCCTGTTAGTTTATCCAAGCTGATACAGTCTGTGCTCCAGGTGATTATTTTGTCATTTTGATTGTTTTGCTTTTAGGCCTGTCTTTGTGATAAGTATTCAATCATAAGTATGATAGTCTTATCAGATCATATATAGTCATTGTTTGTGTCAGTGCTTGATAGTGATGTTTTCAGGCTTCTGTCAGTCTTTCTGTCTCTCTGTCTATCCATTTCTCTGTCTGGCAGGCAGGTGTACAGCCAACATGCCTGATCACCAGCAGAATAATTAAGCTAGCTTTCATAAAGCTGTTAAACAAATTCACGGCAAGCAATGTGTGTAACAAGATTTTTTTGCTCAGAGTAGCACACAAAATGACCAGTAGTTTTTATTTATTAATACAAGCAATAGTTATCCATATAGAGTGAAATTGGGTAAATGATCACTGTAAGCCAAAAAATGGAAATTTTAACCACAGTATCTTCACTCAAACACGATTGGAACTAATTTGGGAGAAGAGGATATTGTAGTAATGTTGGTTTAATCAGCAAATTTAATAAGCTCATCTACTTCTCTGTTTTTCACAGTTGTTTTTATTTTTTATTTGTAATGTTGCAATTTTCAGCTACAGGACACCAAACACTTTTCATAAATATGAAAGGTCCCATGCTCCCAAATCATAGTTCCAATCATGTTATCAGTTTTTCATTAGGTAGTATGCGCCTCAAAAGTGAAAGACTTAAACTTTCCCTCAAACTTTCCTCAGTGAAGCTTTTGACCATTCTCCTACCAAATCAAAGAGTAAAATCAGGGGTCACCATGCAAAATTTGGTACAAGCGAGACAAATTACCTAACATTCCTGATATTTGAAATTCAAAACGGTTGCCACCCTGTGTTAACTCTGTGGAGAAAAATAAAATTTTCTGTTTTTGAAAACTAAGACAATTCAAACTTTCTTACACCAAGAGCGTTTAAATGAGCCCCCACAAGTGGTAGGTCAGAATAGAATAGAATTGATAAAATTTGATAGCACGAACATCTGTCCTCAAGGTGGGTTCTACCTTGAGGGCTATGCCCTGAGTACTGAGGTTCCCAAATTATGTCATTTGGGTTGCCCTTGGTAATCCAGGGCAATAATAATAGGGAGAATTTACAGGGTAGAGAAGTAGCCAAACCATTTGCAAAGATTTACCCAAACCTAAGCAACAGGTACTGCCACCTGACTTTTTAGCTTTGCTGTCAACAAGGCGAAGCTTGTCTAATAGTTGGATGTGTTGGGGCATCTGGCATCCGTCAACTTTTTCGCTCCACTGTCAGCAACACGGAGCTTATCAAATAGGCTGATTTTCCATCCTCATCAAGTAACAATTGCCTTCTTCTCTGAAACTGCACGTGTGATTGCTTTGAAATTTGATATGCAGTTCACCCTGAGTAATCTCAGGTTTGTTTAAATCGTGGTGAAAATGAATATTTGTATTTGTAAGACAATTTTTGTCATTTTTGGTAAAAAAAAAAACTTTAAAAATCTTCTAAACTGCTTGTCAGACAGCAGATAGGGATGACCTATTTCAGATTTGTTCAAATTATGCAGAAATATGCAAATTTGTATTTTTTGAGGCAATTTTTGTCATTTTTGATCAGAAATTTATTTCACCCAAGCCGCTTGATTGACAGCTTTGATATATGGAATACAGGTTAATAGGGATGACCAAAATGTGATATATTCAAATTATGATGAAATCTTTAGTTTGGTATATTTGGGGCATTTTTTGGTCAAAAAAATATTTCTCAAAAACAAATCGTCTTATAGCTTTGATATTTAGTATCCAGGTTCCTACAGATAATCTTATGTGATATATTGAAATTATGATGAAATCTGCAATTTTGTATTTTTGGGGTAATTTTTGCCATTTTTGTTTCTCAAAACCTTCTCGACAGCTTTGATTTTTGGTAGATGTGTTGGTAGGGATGATCTTAATCAAAGTCAAGGTCAGCCAGGAAAGTGTTATTCTTCCTGCCACTCAGCCTGAGCAGAGGTTCTTGGCCTTTCTTCCTAATGAGTTCCATGTCTTTCTTCACCTTCAAACATATGAAAGGTTTCCACCTTCATCAAAACGTGCCACAAATAGTCTCTCCATAATACAGTAAAGCTCTATCGGCCGATAGGTCGCTTGTTTTTTCATGTAACTTGATCATGGACGCCAACCTGTGATACCAAATGCAAGGTTCGACTTAATAATAATAATAATTATTATTCATTGTTTAAGGACCACTACACACCCTCTCTCAGCGGTCTTTACAGTGCAGAAAATTACATCTAGAAATATTTCCTATGCAAATATCTGTAGTAAAGTTTTTCTTTAACACTGTGCCTGAAATTTCAGGTCTGTTTTTAGTTTTAATGCAATACTTGCAGATAAAACAATATTTACCAAGGATGATATGTATATTCAGAAAATTGGAGCTACATGTAGTATTTTGTAATTTGAATTGCACCGTTTCTGGTTCATTCTTGAAGTCATGACAAGATTACCTGTGAGCAACAGAATACAGAGACTGTATGTGTTGTGTTGTTTTATAATGTTATTGTTGACAATTGAGTTGTAGTCCTTTGTGCAGTGATCGAAGATAAGAGAACTACTTGCCCTGTACAGAGAAAGGGGTGTGGGCATAGACACACAGTGTATCACTTGTTGTTCGTGTGAGGGCGCTCTCTCCGTGGATTACGGAGACTTCCTCTAGACATGTCACAGCCCTTCAGTCTAATCGGGAAGAGTAAATTCTCCTACATATTTCAAATGTACAACTTTGTAACGTCTGCTGTGTACCATAGATTATCTGATTCATTGCATCAAACACATTTTACGGCATACTGAAAGACATTTTGCGTTCCAATGGTATAAAGTGTGTTGTGTAGTGGAGATAGTCTACAGTTATGTTATAAGCTTACATGAATTTCATAGCAGCTTTCAACTTACAAAATATAGTACAGCAATAAATTTTTACAAGTCATTAAGCAGTTTGTAAACTGAACATGAAAATACTCCAGCTAGGTTGAGGAACAGTACTATCTGTAAGTAATTTTTAGTGTTACATTAAATTGATGGTGAAGAATATCATAAAGGATGTCCAAATAAGACATGTCTCGTAGCCAGAAATCATGTTTGCTGCTAACCATTAATGTTCTACAAAACCTGGTGTTCTTCAAAGAATAAATAAATGAGGCTGATTAAATGACTAATGAATATTGAATCCTGTCTGTGTCACTGTCTTCTTGACCAACGCATCGGACTATAGGGCCTCGGCTAAGTAGGCACTCTCTATTATCCTCGCTTTCATTCCATTCAAAGGAAACAGGCACTGCTTGTGGCAGTAGTCATTTGAAAGATTTCGAACAGGCCTTCCGTGTCACCAATCAGTGTGGGCTACCGTTAGCTGCGAGAAAAAATGCTTGTTTACCATGTGGATGGTGGCAATGTAGATCACCATCTTAAAATAGCCACTCAATACAAGACTATTTTTGTATCATCAATAATTAGGTGAGCAGAAAAAGAAAAAAAAGATTTGAATGGATGTTGGAAATCTTTTCACCAGCATATGTATATAGAGCATCTGCTACAGCTTTATGAATAAAATATCTAATGCTCGGCAATCTGATTCCAGGGAACAGCACTGCAATTTAATTTTCTAAAGTCATTACGTCACTCTGCCACGTTTCCATGTGAATGGCAAAGTCTACAATCATCATGAATTATTATGGGACGTAAAAAGCGCCATCCCAACAGTTTTGGCGGCGCACTTTTCTGCGTATCGCACAAATGAAAATCAATAGTAGGCCTTGACAAATAAACGTGACAAAATTCTTTCTGAGCAATGAAGTAAAGCAAGAAAATTACAAAAAATATACGTAGTATTTCGTTTTAGAAGTCGTTGGTTTATCCAGAACAACATTTAACAATATTTAAATTTCAGGACGATGGGAGCTGATCTGTGATTTTCTCCTTGGACGTTTACGATGTCCGAAAGAATTTCTGTGCCGGATTTAACAATTTGTAGGACATGGAACGATTAGCCGGGGTTGTGATACACAACAGCATGGTGATAGCCGTTTGTCCACACTGAGCTTAATTTGCATACGTATAGTTATTATAGCTATAAAAATATTTATCTCGTGCATCTTCGCAACATTTTAGTTTGGTGAATCATACTCATGATGATTATCATAATATTCCATTTGCTATGTACATATCACAAAATAAATGCCTTGTCAGTTATTTCTAATTTTCATATTTAATGGGACAAAGTTGGCCTTTTTTCATAAAATTTGTTTGATACGAGATATTACTTATTCATTTTCGCCATGGTTTCATGTATCGTGTCTAAAACAAGTGTCGAATATATGCATGGTCACTCATTCATCCAGAAAGTGTTGGCCTGTTTTACACATACTGGCACTTATTTTGGCAACAGCTTAAAGTTGGAAAATCGTAACGGATAAATTGATATACTTGGTTTGTACATGTGATAAAATAGTGTAGTTTTCATATTTTGATAGGATTCCTATAAAAATTGCACCTTAACATGATAAATTTGGCAACTAAACATGACTTTTCCTTCAAAAAGTTCCGAAAATCAAAATCATAAATCTGTGCCTCTCAAGGTAGATGTCAAGATGAGATTTCATCAGTCCCTCGGTATTTTTATAGTCACTCTGTTTTAATTCGTATATTTTTAGAGAGATGTTCGTCGCGAAGTCTCGAAAACTGCAAGATGTTGTAAATTTGAACATTCGTAATTTGATGAGATTTTACTGGAGGGTATAGGCGCGTCTCCCTTTCCATATAATACATCTCCTACATATTTTAATTTGGGTATGAAGTAATTTCGCTCTATTGAATTTTCTGCATTTCGGTTGTTCCAAACCATTTCTATGGCTTGTCCTACCGGAATATCGGAACCATTGAACGAGATTCGTTGACATATTGTAACGAAACCATCAAATGATAATGATGGTACTTGTACAGGAAAAAATTACATAAAAGGGACTTTTTTAAAAGATAATTTGAATTTATCGAAATAAAATGTATGCGTGTTGTGAAGACGTGTGACAAGGCAATTTGTCAAAATCGGACAACTTCAAGGCTCTGTACATCCGTTGCATCGATGAGTTCTTGGCTTCCCATATGAGATGTAATCAATTATGACTCATTTGCGTACCCGGGACTTCTAAAGGCACAGTGTCGCAAACACTCATAACAATGCATACAATATTACGAAATATTCACGCCTCTTTGAAGTATTAAGGTAGTATACGCCTCGAAAGTGAAAGACCTAAGCTTTTGCTCAAACTTTTCTCAAGGAGTCTTTCAATCATTCTCTTTCAAAATCAAGAATAAAAATAGGGGGTCACCGTGCAAATTTTGGTACTAGAGAAACAAATAACCCAAGATTTACTGATATTTAAAATTCAAAATGGCCGCCATCCCTGTGTTAACTCTATGAAGAAAAATACAATTTTCGAATTTCGAAAAACTAAGCCAATGAAAAGTTTTCTTACACCAAGAGCTTTAAAATGAACCCGTACAAGTGGTATATCAGAAAAGAATTGTAAAAGTTTGAGAGTCCGAATGTCTGTCCCCGATGTGCGTTCTACCTTAAGGTACAGTTACTGGAGTATAATAATAACTTAATAATTTATTGTGACATATATAATGTGACATATATGCAAGTCTAAACAGGCTAGTGAAATTCCGTGTAAAAATTTGAGGTTGTAAAGAAAAACATTGGGTGTTTGAATACTAGGAGCGTCAACTGGGATCACGATTGGTGCCTTGACTGAGAGGCGGTAGGCTTTCCTTGCGGTTTCCTGTTATTACCACAGTGAACACAGTCTTGTGTGGAATTTGCCCATATGCAAGAACTCTATTAGCTGAAAAAATACCACAGATGGGAAACCATATTAGTGTTGAGATAGAGAATCCATAATAGTGATGAATTAGGCAGAAACCGATGTCAAAACTGTATGCGGCACCAGCTCATTATTCCGTTGCTTGGTTACGTGACAGATCCGTTACGATCTACATCAGCGTCACAGATCCACTTTCGCCCTAGTCATTCAAGTGCTCGGTTGGGCTGAATTGCACCTTTTCATTTTCGTGCAAAATACATTTCACGATACTTCCGTATTGCCCGAGTTTTACCCGCAACTATGTCCCGTGCTGCAACCGAAGCGACTCCACACACCGGGTACCGAGATGTGGAGGCCAACGGTCGGCGCCGCGTCGACAACTCCAAGTCCTCCTTCGGTTCACTGTCTCAGGTCGACGAAACCGTGCGGAATCTGTTGCTCCATCCGAACGACATCGGGAGGTGCAAAGAAAATCCCCTCACCCACAAGGGCAAGCGCATACAGTTGGCGAAGATGCTGCTCTTGATGCTGGTTCCCGTTCTGTCGCTGGCAGTGCTGGCCGTGCTCGATCTGCACGGCATCGCCTACGGCAACAGCGTCGACATCCAGGTGCGGAACGTCATCCGCTTCAGTCGTGATGTCGGCGTGCTCCTCAGCCGATTGCAACGCGAGCGAGACATGACGGCTCTCTACATCAGCGTGATCGGACCTGAAAACAAAGCCTACCTGACGGAGACCTACCCTCTTACGGACAGTGCCCTCGAAGAGCTGCAAGAATGGCCTGTCAATACTCACATCCTGCGGGCTTTGCCGTTCTTTCGCAAAAAGGAGGATTTTCGTCGCCACTTGGCGGGGCATCGAGCCGATATAGACAAGTCCAAAACGACTGTGTATGACGAAATAAACTTCTACACTGACGCCATCCAGATCTTTATTGACTGGCTTTACGAAAGTGTCGGCAACTCGAAAGGTACTGGGCTATGGCAGACTCTGGTTGCGTATCAGTTTCTCATTGTCAGTAACGTGGACACCGGCATCGAACGCACTTTAGGGTCTGTCTTCTTCTCTCGCGGAGGCTTTGATAGAAACGATGACTACATCTGGTATTTGGAAAAATACAATGTCGGCCGAACCAACTTCAAAGCCTCTAAAAAGTACTCGCCCTTAATCGAGAGTTTGTACGACGAAGCCGTTAAGAATTTACAGGAAAACTTCACTCACACCATCGATGATATGAGACTGATTGTATTGAACAACGAAGCGAGACAACCAGATTTTGAGGAAGCGGCGCTTTGGTTCGACAGTATGACCGTCTACATCGGTATCCTGGCGAGCGTTCAGAAGAACATGGCCGACGAAATTCTGATCAAGTTGGAGAAGGAACTGGAGAACGACACGGAAGCTATCGCCATCAGTATTTTCCTGGTGATTGTGGTTCTCATCATGTGCCCATTGACGCTGCAAGCCATATGGACTCTTACGACGGACGTACAGAACTACGCCTTGACTTTGGCCACGCAGACGAAGGCCTTGAACCGCGAGAAGAAGCGCTCGAATTGGTTGCTCTATTCCATGCTGCCGAAAACGGTGGCCGAGCAGTTGATGCGACACGAAGACGTGAAGGCCGAATACTACGATATGGCTACCGTCTTCTTCTCGGATATCGTCGGCTTTGATCGACTGTGCGCGGAAAGTACGCCCATGCAAGTCGTGGAAATGCTGAATGGGTTGTACTTGTTGTTCGACTCCAGAATCGAGCAATACGATGTGTATAAAGTTGAAACCATCAACGAGACATACATGTTGGCCTCTGGTGAGTCGAAAGTCATGCAATATTTCAAATTCTTTTGTCTTAAGGATTTCCCCTGTAGAGTTGTGAATGCCAGATCTGCAGGTAAAAATGTCCGAATCAGTCATTAGATATAAGCAGACATGAGGAAACATGTTCGAATAAAAACAAACATTTCAACAAGAAAAATATGATGTTTCCACACTTAATGTTACTTATATCTATATCTCCTAATTACCAATTTTCAGGGTGCCTTTCCAGTGCTTAAAATGATTTTACTAGGTTTAAAAGGCAATAATTCATAGCAAAAGCATTGCTGAGATACGGCTTGTAAAGTGATAATGGTGTTGTAGGATATGAAAGGGAAATTTGTCATAAGAGTGAAGAAATGATCGCAATGTGCACCTTCTTAACAGAGAAATGCTAAAGAACGTAAATTCAACTAATCAAGTGAGATTATGTTCGCTTGATTTTAAATGAAGATGACTTTTAGAGTTGGTTTTTGTCCCTGTGTCAATACAGAACGGTGTCTGAAATACTCCCAGGCCAGATTTATTTGAATTGGCACAAAGACAACATATCACAACTCGTATGTGTAGGTTAATCTATTTTGTTATGAAATTAGCCGACGGAAGCCAATTTAGCGTGACTCTTTCTTAGGCAGAATGTGCGTCAGAGGACACATGTACTGAGTCAGGCTCAAATTTTCAAAATATTTATTTGGTCTACCGCTTTTGCAGGGGGGGGGGGTTCTCAATTTCAAGATATATAAATATATATATATATATATATATATATATATATATATATATATATATATATATATATATATATATATATATAAGTATACAGATGTCCTCGTGGGAAATCACAGTGCTCGATACTAAAAGCAGAGCGTTATAAATAATAACACAGATCACAGATTATTTCAAGTACAAAGTAAAACTTTCCCGCGATATTATTGAAGTAATTCATTTCTCCGACGGGATGTTGCACTATGACCGACACTTACACATCGATCATATTTTTAATGTGTGCATATACTAATGCAATCATGGTTTCCATTGCCAACACACGTGTCATACTTATCTGACAGTCAGGTTTATTCATACCGCAAATGTCGTTTGCTGTCCAATCCATCCTTAATTGTACATCAGCGGAGACTCTGTCATGTGTGATGATGGCGCCAATTAGTAGAAAGAAATTTGCAATCATCAGATTGTTTCCTTCCATTTTGAACCGAAAGACCGTCGTCCACTTACCTTTCTGGTGATATGCATGTCCCGTTTACTAGTGTTAGCCTGACTAAGGTATTCTGGTCACCATGTATACATGAAAACAAGGAATATTTTGAAGAGTTTTATGATGAAAATTTGTATTCTGTATGTTACCATGCATAAGTGTTACATGTTGTTGTTTTTTTTTGTTTTATAGGATTGCCGAAACGGAACGGCAACAAACACACCGGCGAGATGGCCACCACCGCCTTGGATTTGTTGTATCATATCAGCTTTCTCGAAGTGCCCCACAAACCCTACACCAAAATCAAGGTGCGCATAGGAATGCATGCAGGTAAGCTGATATTTGTCACGAAAGAGT
This sequence comes from Ptychodera flava, assembly GCF_041260155.1. Classification (NCBI taxonomy): domain Eukaryota; kingdom Metazoa; phylum Hemichordata; class Enteropneusta; family Ptychoderidae; genus Ptychodera; species Ptychodera flava. Next base: position 20,582,695 of record NC_091943.1, read on the forward strand.
AACTCAAGCAAATTATCATTGAAAAGGATGGTAAGCGTTAAAGTTTCAAGTTAGAAGAGGAAAAATTGAAAATTGCCCCATAACATTATCACAGTTACTCCGTGTGGGGAGGAACTACGACATTACGTAAGCTGCTATTTGTAAACCACAACATGGTCGGTTTTCTCAAAACCTATATTCCTCTGGAGTGTTTTGGTTTATTGCTTAGACTCAATCGTTTCTCAATTTCGTATATGACACGTATTTGACGGGATTTGATTTTATGAGCTTACTGGCTGCCATAGACGAAGTTGACACTTTCATTCAACTTTGAACTCTTCATATACTTAACAGAAAATTATGTGGACAATTTATGGCATGTTCTTGCTGTTTTATATCCCCAAAACAATCTTTATATGTATCCCAAATTATCCTCTCACGACAGAAGGAGCATCCTGGGTTGCCATGATGGTAGGTTTGTTGCGTTGGTGACCATGACGTCAGAAATCTTAGAATGTTGAGGACCGTTAGCCTGTGACCTCGTTTGGCATTTTCAACCAGGTTTCCACAGTCTTCTCGGCTAAATCTCGGGGATTTACTGTTGGCGACAAAAAGATGAGAATTTTAGCTGATCAGTGCAGAAGTTATTTTCAGAATTATTAGGCCTACGTTGCTTTAAAGTGGCATCTATCTGCGCCGAGCGAACGCCATATGCAGCTACTGCGGCAGGTAAGAGACTTGTGCCGCATGTGACCTTTGTTTTCAGCCAAATGTGGCTCATGCCAGTTCGGGCAAGTACGCTTATTTTTTATGAGACGACTTTCTCCTCTTTCAGGACCTGTCGTAGGTGGCGTCGTTGGACTGAAAATGCCTCGCTATTGTCTTTTCGGTGACACTGTCAATACGGCATCCCGACTACAAACAAACAGTTTGCGTAAGTCACTTTTCTTCTGGCTTCCAGCCTTTGTTTTCAAGACAGTTTGATTTCTATACAGAATCTGTCGAATTGTGTGAGTGTATGTTTAATACGCAAAATGCCCACGGAAAATACGGAAGGTTGTCGTTTGTTTGTTTGTTTGTTTACTATTTCGGAACGTTTATTTAATGATTTTATTCGATTCAAATAGACAGCTATATTTTATAGACAATGATGTCATAATGCAAATTGTTGAAAAGTAAGACGATGTCCAACAAGATATTGGAGCTCGTTCAGACAAACCAGGATAAATACAATTTTATCTACATTGTCAAATTGAAAACGAACCCGCCAAAAAGATGTACTTCAAAGATTTCTTGAAAACGTACATAGTGCACTGGATGAGGCACAACAAACGAGAGGGTTTGACTGTGTATGGTTACTTACGTCAAACAAAACCTGAACGATTCAATACAAACTCGTTTTGTCTTCGCCGAATGTTTCCACCAGGCTTCATTTTTTGTTAACTTATGTCAAAATTATTTTTTCCTCCGTCAGCGAGCCGAATTCACATCAGCTATGAGTGCTACCTGAGTCTATTGGACCTGGGAGGGTACACCATGGTGAAACGAGGCGAAATAGAAATGAAGGTATATATATATGTAGTTTTTATGACCTCTTAGTAAAATTTTATTAGTTTGGAGCAACTGTTCTGCAATACCTCCGTATACTTGAAGGCTGTAACTTTTATTGCTTTTTTCTTTCCTTATTTTTGTTTTCGACGCTAACAAGTTTCTTATTCTACTCCCCAAACCACGTTGGAATATTTATTACTTAGCTTGTCAAATACTGTCATTTGCTTATTTTTTAATTATGTCCGGACCAACAACAACAACATGTAGTCTACACATGTATAGAAGCTGAGTGGACTGAATACTGTGTCTCTCCGTATCTCCATATGCTTTGGGGAGCAGAACAAGAAACTGTGTTTGACATTAAAAATAGATTGAGAAAATTATCAAAAGTTACAGCTACTAGCCCAATAAACCAAATCGTTAAATGTATCTGTTTTTGATCAGAGCAAAAACTTAATCTTGGATGAACGGCGTTTTGTTTATACCTACAGGGTAAAGGCAAGATGAGCACCTATTGGCTGACCGGAAAAGACAACTTCAACCAACATATCCCGGATGTACCGCACATTCCTATAAACTGATTGGACCTTCATCTGACGATTCCCATTCATCTCATTATTATTCCAACATTGGATGTAATCGCATCCGTTGTTAAATTCAGCATTGCAGTGATTATGAATTATTTCTTTTTTTTCAATGAAAATTTGGACCAGACCCCTTATCCCAAAAGCTGTACCTCGACCTACGTCGTGGGACTACCGTGTCCGCTGAGTACACGTAAATTCCCATACATTTCTAGGATTTAAATATTCTCGTTAAAATCAATTTTTTTTTTCAATCGCAGTGGAAATATCTGCACATTATACTTGAAATGTTAAAGAAATTTTTAAAAAATGACGTAAAGAATCGGTGATCAGTCACTCATACACAGGCTGCAGGTAGAATATTGATCCGAGAAAGTTGCAATCGATACCGTGTAGCTGGGACCCTAAAAGGTTCTTTGTGATTAAAGTTGTAAGATTTGAATGACATAATGACGGGAGCCAGAGTTGAGAAAGTTATTTTCATGCTTTCAAAAGAAAAGCTTCATGAGAAATGCGATCTGAGTTATTATTAACAGTACGTCTATAGGTTGTCGATTTCAAGGACCTCGGAGAAGAGTAGCGAGAAATACCATTTTTCTGTGAAAGAGGGGAGTGTCCATGTAACTCGAGGGTTCCACCGTCGTTTCATGCGATTTATACTGGGAAAATAATTCAATATGCAGTTGTGAGGAGAAGGGAGTGAAGTGTATACGATTGCTTTGGTGACGTGTTGCAAGGCAAGCGCCAGCAATACAACGCTATACATACATTTCATTAGGGTTTGTTTTTCCAGAATATAATTCGGTAACAGAGCTTATGAAACAACCTGAGAAACTTTCATTGATATTACTGTTTATTCACTTCATATTTAAGAAACGAACATTTTCCAAACAGTTTTGCAGTTAACTCTGTTTTTGATATTTTTTATGCCAGCTGTTCTGTTAAATATGACTTTTGGCTGTTTCTTGTTTTCCTCGTGATCAAGTTTTTCCAAAAGCATTTAAAGTTATTCAAATTCGAATGTGTTATGTACACTTGTGCAACAAAGTTTTAACATTGATATTTTCGGTTAAGTCAATAACATTGATATAATTTGTATTATTTCAATTATGCCTACGCTATTTTCATTTTATAGAATACTAGATGTAGGATAATTAATATTCTCTATCGATATGATAATAATTTGATTTGCATACTCAAACGGTGCTCATTAATATAATGTGATATTTATTGCTGTAAGTTGACGACATAGAATATGGACCTACATTCGATATGTTGAAATTTAAGCTTACACGTGCAAAACTTCTCTTATTGTTCTTATGTACCACATTTGCACTCAATTTTTGTTGACAGATATGATGAAGGTTTCGTGATTTTTGAAGTCGAGTTTACAATTGAGGTCAAATTTTGCTGTCTGAAACTGTTGATGTATTCTGTCGATGTATTTTGTTCTGTCTGTTTACTACAGTTAAATTCTTGTTCTAATCTTAAAATCATATAGAAAGTTTTTTGTCTTCAACTTGACAACACAGATTGTGTGTATGATACCAAACTCTTTTGTAGACAACTGAACCCTAATGCAGACTGAAATTCAATTTTCAGCAAGAAACATAGCATCATCGTACACAATCATTTTGTTAGCAAGGATGATTATGAAATGCAACATACCTTGGGCAGAAAAATAAAAACACATGTTCTCTTCGAGGTAGAATGTGCGTCGAAAGTTAAAGAACTTTTGCAAAAACTTTCCTCAAATAAAACTTTCAACCATTCTTTCACCAAATCAAGAATAAAAATCAAGGGTCGCCGTCCAACGTTTGGTACCAGAGAAAGAAACTGCCTAACATTTACCGATATTTGAAATTCAAAATGGCCACCATCCCTGTGTTAAATGTTGGAGAAAATAAAATGTTCGATTTCCAAAAAACCAAGAGAGTGAAAATTTTTCTTACTCTAGGGGCTTTAGATGAGCCCAAACAAATGGTAGTTAAGAGAAGAATAGTAAAAAATTTGGAAGTCCGACCCCGAGGCGTATTCTACCTTAGAGAGAAAATGATATAGATATCATCAAAGCTTATCTATAGCCTACATATTCGTTTTCTGAGAGACTGGACAGAAATTACCGGGGAGGCTGGTGTTTGCTGGGTTGGGTTGCAATTTTTCGCCCAAGCATTTTTGAAGGGTCATGAAATTTCACGCATGACTTTAGGGATGGGTCACCACTTTTTGCGCATCTATTAGAAGGCAAGATGTGGCCGATATAGTACTTCGTCCAAAAATATCAAATCATGATACATAATACATCAGGCCAGCTATTTACATTTTTCCTATAAAAACAAGCTATATCATTCTGTGTATTTATACATGTTTGATTTATACATGTACTTTGCTTTAAGTAGGAAGTAAAAAGTGCATGTGTGTACAAGAAATTTGATTTTTGGATTTCATCTAAAATGTTGATTCATTATACACGGTAATCCATATGAAAACTGTTAAAAACTCTATTCCAAGATAAAGTTAGCAACATCTGTGCATACATAGACATTTAATAATTGATATAAATGTAATTGATTAGAATAGGATTGATACAAGTGCATATGTGTAGAAGAAATTTGATTTTGGAATTTCACCGAAAATGTGGATCCACTATACATGATAGTCTATGAGAAAACTGTATATAGTTTTTTTCAATATAAAACTAGCAATATCTATGTATAGACATTTGATAATTGACCTGAATTTACTTAGAAGTAGGGAGGTTACAAATGCATTTGTGAACAAGAAATTTGATTTTGGAATTCCACCGAAAATGTTGATTCACTATAGGACATGGCAGTCTATGAGAAAACTATGAACAATATTTGCACAATACTAAACTAACTAAATACGTGCTTTTATAAGTGTTTGAAAATTGATTCAAATGTACTTGATCAGAATAGTGTGTTTGAAAGTGCAGATGTGAACTATAAATATGAAATTAGAATTTCATCCAAAAATATTAATTCACTTCTCATGGTAGTCTAGGAGTAAACTATTAATTTTTTTTCTCCGACAAAAAATGCTTTATCTGTGCATTTCTAATTAGCGTTGTTAACTTTTGACTTTTAGGCTGTAATAATAGGTTTTTCGACAAACAATAATGTTGCTCCAACTTATGTAGCAATAATGGTGCTACAAGATATGGCAAGCCAAACTATAAATGAAGGTAAACATTACAGCTATTATCCCTTTTGATTTTGAATTGCTCTTCAAGAAACTGATAGAATTATTTATTGTGAAATGTATATCTGTTTTCATCGAATTACTTGAAATCTTACATAAAAGTAATTATTTGTAAAGGTTAAAAAGTATTCTCTGATATATGGAGGATGACACACAGGGCGAAGGTCACTCTTTTTGGGGCATGAAAATTGGGGGGTTTCACTTGTTTTTTTGCAAACATTTTGGAAAGGTCACTATTTTTCGCGCAGCGTCATTTTGAAAAACTCCGCCCCTCTGTAATTTCTTTCAAGTCCCTGATAAACTTTTCAACGTCTACTTGCACAGTTCAAAGATGAACTAAAGAGTAAAATGTCGTTATAAAAGGTGTTCAATCAGGCTTTCCATTAAATTTCAGCGACCTATCGGGTGCGTTTGGGCCGTACCGTTCTCGTCAGGAGAACATCCGACGAGGGCGAGCTTCCGATGGCTGTTCTTGTTCTTGACGACCAAACGACACAGCCTCGCATTTGCTGAACTTGGTACAAATGTGATTATAGTCACGGCAACAGACAACTGTCACGAAGGAGATCCTGTTTCTGTAGTGGTAGCGCTATATTTTAATCATCGTTCATACATAAGGTTTACCCACGGTCTCTCTATCATATCCATGATAGAGGGACCGTGCTTTACCCAAATAATACGTTGGAGACGTTCATTGTAGGCCCATTTGTACAACAGTTTACTCTCGAAAATTTTCGACAACACTCCAAAAACGAAAAACATCACATATTTGGAAAGATCAAACTTGTAATGATAATTCACCTATCTCGACTTGTATCCTGAGACGTTTTTCATACAATAGCAACATAGCACTAACATTTTCATTTTCGCGCGGCTGGTTTCCGCCATCTTGTTCTCGTCTGCTCCCCGGATCAGACCAGGGTTGTGTTCTTCGTTCTCGGAACGAAGATCGGCAATATTTCCGGAAATGTAGCGAAGAGAATCGAGCTCGCCCGGCATATCCGAGCACCGTTCTTGTGTTGAGAACAGTGCGCCCAAACGCACCATCAGTTCTCCTTTGCGCGTATCGCACTCAATCGAATTTTCTTGACAAGGTGCGTGTGCGCGAACGCGCTTCTACTTGTTTTGAAAGGTTCGAAGTTCTGAACAACTGGCAGGCGAAGTAACCGACTTTGCTGTTTGCGCCCTGGTGACAGAAGTATCGGATGTGCATGCGACTGCCGACGTCTTCAAAATATGGGATCTTCCACTTCTAGACTACCAAGTTCCCCAACCGAGAGCATCGAGACGACGGAACTCGATTCCGTGTACGACGAAGCAGTAGATAATATATTTGAGACGCGCTCTCCTCGGTGTTCAACTCCTACGAAGACAGCATCCGAGGAGCAGCGCAATCCTGTGAGAGTGAATTCCTGTCCGTCGGCATGTTCAACACCAAGGCGGAGAGCGAGAAGATCCTCCCTGATTGAAGGCAGTGGTCAACAGCGACCGGTCAAATACCCGTCAGTGTCGTTCCAACTGTTCGGAAGAAAGTTCAGCCGGCCCGAATTGACAAGGAGCAAATCTGGCCGGACGGGGAAAGGTGCGACAAAGGCGTCTGCGACGAATATTCTCGGAACCACACGCAGCAGTTATTGCCGGTCGTTTGACACATACGACGTGACTATCTTTACGGCCGACGACGGTAGGAAAGTTGTCGCCGTCGAGTTCAGCGACAAGGCTTACATTAACGGTCAGCCAGTCCATTACTACGGGGACGGGAGAGTGGTGAACAAAGATGGTGCCTTTGACCCTATGCTTCAGTACTACTATGACTGCGCCATGAACTTCAAGATGAAGCGGGGAAACTGTAAGATGCAGCAACGCAATCGTTCAACGCCAACTCATTATGACACGTAAGTGAGACAGACACTGTATGGAAACGATCATGACAGATAATGTATGGTGATGAACAAACAGTCAAATAACAAAGAATAAAAAATATAGAAAGAACACAACAAATCTAAACAAGCACTACAAGTTAATACACAAGTGGAAAATTTGGCAAAACTTTGTACTTTGAAGAATGAGATTTATCAAAACACATTGAAACGTCATTTTCAGTGTCTTGATTACAAGATCTACCGTCCATTGTCGTTGTTCTGCGTTCACGAATCAGCAAATGATTCATCGCATTCGCTGCTACATATCGCCGATCGGAAGAAAGCTCTCGAGGCTAACCCTTTCACATCACCGCCATGGTTTGGCCGAAAACCATTTTTCTCAATTGTGAATGTGGACCTGTTTACAGGGAACTGGGGCCCGGGGTGAACAAGATAATTAAATGATGGTTGACGCCACAAGGTTGGTCATTTGAGTCGTTTTCTCATTTTCTGTTAAGATTGTCCAAGGGTGCGCAAGTGCGGCTTTCAGCTTTAACTGTGGAGTGCCAGTTTCTTATAGAGGAAAGTTGTCGCCGTCACTAATGAAAACATAAATCGGGTCCATGATTGGTTGAAAATGTTACGCAAATCAACTTATTTATCAATACCTTAAGTAGTGTTGCATTTAACCAACACATTTTTTCAAAGCAACATTATTTATCAAAGATGACATGAAAAACCCCCCTCGTACTATATTTTGTAAAAACAGAGAATCTAAAGTTAAGTAAACCTTAATTTTGGCATTAACTATACAAATTAATTTAAGTTGAAAACTTTATACCACTTTATAAAATGTAATATCTCATTTGAAACTAGAATATAGTAGGGACAAACGGATATTTTTGCATTGTTTTGTTTTTTTATTATTATCAGAACGTCGCCGCTTTTTACTAAACGCTCTTCTCAATAGTTCTATTTCCTGACCGTCTCTGTTTATGTCGTACACCACAGTTTGCCGCTAGCGAGTGGACCGACAGGTGTCCAAGACGACAACGAAGAAGCTGTCGAGGCGAAGGACCTTGAGAAGGTCTTCGAGGAGCTGTCCAAGAGAATTGGAGACCTTGTCGCCGAAAACGAGAGACTTCAGAGCAAAATCAGCGAGGTGGAGATTATGAACACCAACCTCCAGATCGAAGTGTCAAACTCGAGCGTGGTGAGCGACAGAGAGATCAAGCAGACAGAGTGCGCCATCGCCGAGGTGTCGGCCAAACTTGCCCAGGCCGAGGAGTACAACAAGAAGCTTGAGACGCTTTTCTACGACGTGGAGGAATCGCGCGTCAAGGCGCAGGTCCGCGCCGAGCACCTGGAGGTAGAGCGCGGAGGGCTGGCTCAGGTACTGAAGGAGACGAACCAGGAGAATGCGAAGTTGAAGAAAAGTCTTGAAAGCCTCGAACTGTCTCTCAAGTCTGCCCTTGAAGGGGATTGCTCCCTGCTATGTGAAGATTCGCCGGGCGTCGAGGAAGTTGAACGAAGAGAGAGCGAACGTCTGAGAAAGAAGGCAGAGAGGTTGAGAGATCTTCTGAGGGAGAAAACTGGTCAGCTAAAGAACTGCAGTCGTGAACTTTCGACTTTGGAGCGGAAAGTTGGTGAGTTACAGACGGTGAATGCCCACCTGAGCACGATGTTTTCTGCCTATGAGTCCAGAATTAAGAGTCTGGAAAATCAACAGGCGCCTGTGGGGACGGAACGTCTTGAAAGGATAGAGTGTGAAAACGAGGGAATGAAGGTAGAAATATCCCGTATGGAAACTTTGTTGGTCGATCTAAGAACGAAACTCAGGGGCGCGGAGGAAGACAAGGCCGAACTGACTGACAAACTCGAAAAGAACTCACGCGACGTCGATTTGATGAAGGGCGACCTCGTGCGGCTGAAGGAGCAAAACGAGAAACTGCAGGCTGCATACAACAGAGTCAATATGGAGCTGATCACTAAAACTACATCTCTCATGACGGTTCGAAGGGAAAAGTCGAAAATTCAGGATGAAAAAGAACGCCTGGAAGTTATGTTCGCCGCTACACACTCGAAGCTTGAAAAGAATTTGGAGGAACGAAAAGAGATGGAAGCGCATATCAGGAAACTCGACGATCAAAACCGTGATCAGCGGGTCTTAATCTCCGACGCCAGCGAAGAGACCCTGAGACTACGAAACGACATCGAAGCCAGAGATGATTTTGCCAAGCAGCTAGCTGAGAAAATACACATCCTGAAAATGGAAAACGAGTCACTGAAGGGGAGAAAGGTCGAACTGGAAATCAGGTGTTCTATGCTAGCCAGCGAGACCGACGCCTTTAGGAAAAGACACGTACAGATGAAAGAGGCGCTCGATTCACTGGTTTCTCAAGATTGCAGACAACAGGCAAGGATGAAGGAGTTACAAATTGCTTTGGACAGCATTTCAAGCGAACTCCAAGCTGTGGAGAGCTCGCATCAGGAGAAGTTGCGACAACTACGCGAAGACAACGTGATTTCCCAAAGTATCATTGGTCATAACTGCTCTCAGTTACTTCCCCGTCTCATCCCTGAACTTTACTCGAAAGAGGACGCAGAAAGTGTACCCGGAAGTGACGTAGCCCCGTACATACCAGAGAGGGATCGGCAGGGCAGCTGCGAGTCTCTCGGCGACACCGTTGATTCAGAAAGTGGGCACAGTGCCGTGAACGAGGACGGACTAATATCCGTCCTTCCTCGCGGCAAAATGAACAACATGGAATACTAAAGTTGAATGCGCCTTTAGAAAACAGATTTTGAAAAAAACGAAAATTTTACCTTTGTTGGCTAATTTCAGCATCTTTTGTCACCTAACTGTTAGGTCTGTATCTTTTTTATTTGGAAACGAAAATTTACTTACTTATTGAAATTACCACATTGAATGTCTACTTTTGAATTTGACAAAATGCGCTTCTGTGATGAAAATGCATTGTGACCCTAACATTACAATGAAAAGGGTCCCTTTAATCTGAGCAAAAGTGTAAAACCTTTAATTCTGAGATATGCATATTTTCTCTACATGACGGTGGGATGGCAAAATTATAGTGCCAATTTAGCAGAGCACTGTGCTCAGCCGCTTCAAGAAGATCCTTATTTTATCAGTGTAGTTAGGAACACGCACGAGTAAACGTACAGTCCAAATACTTTTATAATATCAGATGAATTCCATTTCAATGCACCAGTTTTTGATACGATCGATTCAGACAAAAATATTAGTAGGAGAACAGTATTATAGTAAAGGGTCAGTAAGGCAGTGCCTTTCGTTTTTTTGAAACATTTAGTGACTATTGCTAGACCGTTTTACGTGAAATGCATGAACGGTATTTTCCATGGTAAATAAAATCAACCAGAGTGTTAGATCGTTTAGATTGGTGTGACTTCCTTGTTCGACCTACGTCCAAAAGGTGTCACAGATTTCCAGTTCAGGAGCGTCCATTATGCTGAACTTCCAGGGTTGTCACATCGAGAACACCCTAGACTGTGAAGGTTTCAAAACATCAGGACACCGTACCTTTGGTGTGACGTGTTACGCTCAACTTGTCTAGATGCACGATGAGCTAAGCTGTGCTTTTGAACTTACACAAAGCCCACTTCATCTCTCTATGCGATGGGACCATATCCGTATCAGACGCCATATAGTAAATCTCGGTCTTTCATGATAAGCCTCCCACGCACGGTGCACACCATAGACAAAACTGCTGATTGCAGCGCGCAGTTTCTTTTCCAAAAACAGCCAATTTTTAATTTAAAATTGTGATCGATCCTAGTTTTCGAGCACGCTCATCTTGTTTAGATACACAATGTGCTGCTAGACTTGTGCAAAGTTCGCATTTCTCTCTCTGTGCGAGGGGACCATTTCGCGTCCGCCATTTTGAATCTTGTTCGATAGCCAGTAACACTGCCCTGCTCCGCAGAGCTAGGTTTAGAATGGGATGTTGAGTTGTGAAATAGGATTTGGAATGGCATGATGTGTTGTCAAATGAAATTCGGAAGAGCATGTTGAGTTGTGAAATAGGATTTGGAATGGCATGATGTGTTGTCAAATGAAATTCGGAAGAGCATGTTGAGTTGTGAAATAGGATTTGGAATGGCATGATGTGTTGTCAAATGAAATTCGGAAGAGCATGTTGAGTTGTGAAATAGGATTTGGAATGGCATGTTGTGTTGTCAAATGAAATTCGGAAGAGCATGTTGTGTTGTGAAATAGCATGTTGAATTGTAAAATAGAATTCGGAATGGCATGTTGTGTTGTGAAATAGCATGTTGAATTGTAAAATAGAATTCGGAATGGCATGTTGTGTTGTAAAATCAAAGTAGTAATTTTGGCATGGATTGGACACCATACTTAAATAGCTTCAACTTCTGCCTGTAGCAAAAGTACAGCCTATATATAGAATAATGGATTTATACTAACGTAACTTAGCCGTAAACCCTAGCTACACATGCTGCCTGTCAAATAACGCTTTGCAGAGATCAGCGACACCAGCCCCTGCTGAGCTATTGCCGATCGACCCTCAGGTGAGGTAAGCCATTGCCATTCAATGCAAACTAAAAGGAAAACAGAATGAAACGAGGATAATAGGACCTAAAAAGAAAGTAAACATCTCCGGGTTTGCGTAAGGCATGGTGAACGCCCATTGACCTACGTGGTGCCAACACAAGCAGCGCTGCTGCCACACCACCGTCAGAGAAAGTTGTTCACTTCGACGCGACGAAAAAGCATCACAACAGATATGTCAGGAGTTGAGATCAGAGCGTTCGACTTGCATACCGATTTAGAACGAGTGCTGGACATATGGTACGCGGCATCCTTGAGAACGGGCCCGCTGACCGAGGGAGATCTCGACCGATGCATGTGCGACATGAGAAATGTTTACTTTCCGACGGCGGACAACGTAGTCGTTGCCGTGAGGGACGACGTTGTTGAAGGGTTCGTCTCGATGTTCGGAGATTACATCGAGGCACTCTTCATTTCTCCGAGCCGTCAGAGACAAGGCATCGGCACTCGGCTTCTCAATCATGTCAAGGGACAACGTCCTGGCAACCGTCTTACGATTGAAGTCTTCGAGGCAAACTCTCAGGCCAGGAGATTCTACAAGAAACACGGGTTTCTCCAAGTCGGGGAAACAGAGGACATTAGCACCGGTCTGCCAATGATTATATTGACGCTTTGTTCCAGGTAATCAACCATCCTTAAATTTGCCAGAGAATTTTAATAAACATACAAAACGTATTAAACGGTTGTACACGTACTAACGCATCGACTCAACGAAAGACAACTCATGTTTGAGTTACGGAATATCATCGCCAGGATGTGTGTAGAGGTAATGCCGACAAACGTCGCATTACAAATTTGCAGTATCTTTTCGGATATCTTGTCAAAAAGAGGTCGTCTGCAGTACAGACAAACTGTGGTGAGAACGCCTGGACTTGTTGTGGTACGAGGGTGCGTGTCGAAGTTACTCGTATTTCCGGCTGACCTGGCAAGTGAGTGTGTTTATCCCGTGGGCGTTTGGACTCAAGAAGGGTTAACTTGTGACAACAAAGGATTGTCCTTTTGTCAACGTCCCGCCCTGACAGCCAACAGTTTCTAAATAGGCCATTAAATGCCCGTTTTCTCGGACAATCATCCAAGGGTGTTGACGACAAGGCCTGCTGAACGTAGTCTGCTGAGATCATCAGCCGCTTTTAGACACTTTTTTTGTGAAATCACAGCTTTTCACAAACTTTGTCGATGCGCCTCGAAAGAGTAAGAATTATACACTTTTGCTCAATCTTTCCTCAATGAAACTTTCAATCATTCTATTACCAAATCAAGAACAAAACTCAAGGGTCACCGTGCAATGTTTGGTACTTCAGTACTTGAGAAACAAATTGCCTAACACTTACAGATTTTTGAAATTCAAAATGGCCGCCATCCCTGTGGTAACTGCATGGGTAAAAATAAAATTTTCGATTTTCGAATAAACTAAGTCAGTGAAAACTTTCCTTACTCCAAGACATTAAAAAGGAACCCCCACTAATGGTAGACCAACAAATTATTGGAAAAGTTTTAGAGTCCAAATATTTGCCCCCGGGGCGCATTCTCCTTAAGTGTCGTATATTGAAGGGTAAGTGTCGTTTATTACATGCCTCGAGGTGACTGCAAATCAGTGCACTGATTTGAATAGGAACATCCGGGATGTTAGCGGGCCGGTGAACGATGCACTGACCGGTTTCCATGGTTACCCGGGCCAGTGAAGCCTTTCGATGTTTTCGACGTCAAAGTAGACGCTTAACGCTAGATGTAAAATATCCATGCGCGCACTGCTATTTGGACTTTCGTTAAAATCTGTTTGATGCTGGTCGATAATGGTATAATTGTTTGAAAATTACCTGCATGTAACTAAATGTTATAATAATAAACTTTATTAATAAACTAAATGTTATATAGCATTAACTGTGAAGAGGCATGTAATAAAAATATTATTGCCTTAATACATGGGTTTATGTGCCCTCGCAGCAGGACACAATTTGCCCTCCTGGCGTCGGGCAAATTGTCACCTGCTCTCGGGCACCTAAACCCATGTATTAAGGCAATAATATATAATATTGAAGGGGACTATATGTCCTTGTGGGTACAATCATACTCTGGAACGACGACGTTGTCTTGTCATACTCTCATTCAGTTTTCTAAAAAAAACTAATCACACGTATTGTTTGTGTAAGAAGCGGGTCGATGACCCTCTTTCAACTTTTTTATTGTGTTTTTCGATCAGTGAGGTAAATACAGCAAAAGACGAAACCAGAACTACTTATCGGATCTCGTTATATAGCCTACAAAAATCGTGTGTCCGTAGTACAGCCCTTCTCATAGCCTCAGCAAATAAAGCGACAGAGAAAAATAATAAGGATACGGTTACATCATCAACGTTTGTTACTTGTTCGTCATGATGACGTCAACGGTGACGCAAATTCAATATCTGCGTATCTACCGGCACAAGGAATCCAGTACAGAGTCATAGAAAAGAGTCAAATGATTCCCTAATCTCATCTATAGTACCTTCATGTCCGTGTACAAGCCATCATAAATGATGACGTCATCATTTTGGTGCCTGTCAATGTTGACGTAATTAATTGTTGATCAGAAATTTATTTCCTATGTCCATCCACATTTTATCATTTGCAATCGGTAGGATTGTGTCTGTCTTGACAACAGACATTATTTTTCACCAAATTCGAGCATGGACATGACACATGCGTCGCACCCAGTCCCAAATACGAAAGCACTCGAACAAAAGAGGGTCATTTTCATGTTTGGTGAATGATTGCGATTTCGGTTGATGAAACAGCTACATGCGCAGTGTGAGTCACACTGTGTTGTTGGAAACGCAGCTGGTGGCATAATGTAAGGTTTTCAGAAGACAACATATGCTAATTCTGTCGATAATTCAACTTCGGTGTCTCAATGGAGCATTAGTTAGATGTGGTTCAGTTTAGAATAGTAAACAAGCTGTGAACGACATAGCCGTAAATCCAGTTTTACGGGTGTATCATACGGAACAAAATGATTTCTTAGGTAGGCCGGCTGGGGGCGGTGATCATCTCACTACCCTTTGCCGCAGACTATCGATGCTATCGCCTACTGCACGAGTCGAGTATCCATCAGATAAGGTAAACTTGAAAAACGACCGTCACCGCAAATAAGACCTGCAAGTGACAAAACAAGGAAACGGTAAAATCAGAAAAACAAACATATTGAAATTTTCATTTTAATCTCACATGAGTCATTTATAGCGACAGTAAGTTACATCATCGACATGGGTGTCCCATGTCATCAGGAATTCCTTGTACCTACGCTTTGACCCTTTTATGACATGGCAAGTTTTATGTCGATTCATCGAGCGAAAGGTTATCATCAAAATGAGATATGGGGAGACTCGACCTAACTACGCGTCTCAAAAGTGAGAGACTAAAACTTGTGCTAAAAATCTCTTCAATGATGGTTTCAAACATGTTCTTACCAAATCGAGGATAAAAAATCAGGGGTAAACGTGCAAAGTTTGGCGCTAGAGATAAAAATTACCGAACATTTACTGATATTTGAAATTCAAAATGGCCGCCATCCCTTATTAACTCTAAAAGATAAAAATAACAAGTTCCATTTGCTAAGACGGTACATTTGTTTCTTACTTCATGAACTTTAAAATGAGGTGGATCAGAAAAGAGTTGTAGAATTTGTTTCAATTTGAACGTCTCAATATCCATCCCCGAGGCGCAAACGATCGGGTTTTTTTTACGGGAGTGTGTGCTGTCAGTCGAATCTAATGTTGAAAAGGAAGATAGGTTGATTCAAAAACAATTAATTGCTTTTTCATTCTCATCCTGGCGCCTAATTATTTACCACTTAGTTGCAATTCACACGCGGCTGAAAAGTCACAGTGTGAGGCCGACTTTTTTATACGAAAGAAAAAGACCTACCTTTCGTAAAACTTGCTCCTCGATTTTTTAGACCACATGTCGAGCTAACAGGCTCAGCAATACCGTCATCGAAGCCAGCACAGTGCAGCTGGTGAGACCAGTAGCAACCGAACCTGTTGAAACAAAGTTCACCATGGCGAATTAGACTAGTAATGAACTATCAGGAATTGCTACAATCGAATTCATATGTGATTTCTAAAACTGGATTCACAAGATGGAATTTAATATTATTATCATCACAGAGACATAGTAAAGGACCATTATTACACATAAAATAGGACTTGACTTTGTGATTTTATATATATATAAAGGGGCAGGGTTCGGCATGCCAAGTCAGTGACAAATATGCATAATTGACCTTTGACCTACAACAGCAAACTGTAACTATGCAACGTGACAATGCACACCATCACCAAAGCACCGCACTACTTCAAGCAAAGCCACGAATTTCGTCTAACAATGAAGCCAAAGATATTATCGAGCAGTATTTTTTTTCAGGTGGTGCGTCGTATTCAAAGCCAACGTATCAATGGGTAGCTCAAAAGCACGCTTTTACGAGTACTTTTACATACCATTCCTACTCACTACGTGTGTGAACCCGTTAGTCTGGACTGATCACCGCCCCTTGCTGCGATTTTGCTCTTTAAAGAGATCAGTTATGGTTCATTGAATCAGTAACCGTGATTGGACGATACAAGGGACTTTCGGGTTGGTCGAAAGTTTTCGGGAAGGCTTCCCAAATACAATTCTTAAAGAAACTGGGAATTGTACGCTATGATATCAGTTATGCACCTATCAGTGTGATGAATTTTTTCAATAGAGCGTTTCAGACATTCTGTGTGGTTGACAACTTTGCCGTATGGACGTTTGAGTCACCGGGCCACCGAGATCTCAACTTAGTGTTCCTTTCCGCGTGCCCTTTCCGTGAGTTGAGAACAGCAGCAGAGTGGGACAGGGAACCAGACTAACAGGTTGTGTCACCTCCATGAATCACACCGTGATGTAATGAGAAATTTAACCCGAATTTTAATGAGTGACGCCGACAGAGAAAAAAACAAACTATCTCTTCTCCCCGAAGAGTTTCTACCTTCTGTGGTCGGATCTCCAGGAGCCTGAGTGGGCGCGTTCGTGTCGCCGGTGGGTTCACCTCCTGTGGCATGACAATAGATGATTGCATGGCAATTAAAACACTACAGCACCTCACTCAGGGGACAACAACGTCAGCATTTGCTATTCTCTGTATTCGAGTTTCAAGCACCATCATTTGCATACCTTTCTCGGCTGCAATGATTTATAGCAACGTCAGTTATGATTTATGATTTGTGCAGGTGGATTTCATCGATTTACTGTTGAAACATCAATATTAATTATGCATTTGCAAACATGTCGAACACAGTTTGGTCCAACGTCTGGCGAGTACAACTTACGTGAAAGCGTGGTAAACTACCACAAGCTGCCATCATAATTCCGAAAAAAATAATATCAAATGCCACTGCCGTTGTCCCATTTCGTAAATAATGAAAGCAAAATGTAAAACGCTCTTCGAAACGGAAAGTTTGATGTTTTTGCTCAAATTCTGCCCAAGGAAACTCTAAAGAATGTTTTTTGAAATCAAGGATAAAATCAGAGGTCACTGTATAGTGTTCGGGATCAAAGAAACAAAAATAGATTTACGGATGGTTGAAATTCAAAATGGCCGCTCTTCATCTTAATGACTGTGGGAAATTGAAATCGTCAACTATTACGTAAATGTTGAAAGTTTTCTTTATTCGCACACGTCCAAATGGTTATAACAAGCAGTAGATCAACAAAGTGTTGTTAAGATGTGAGTGCCCGAAAATCTGTCCCCAAGGCGCATGCTACCTTATGTAAAAGAGCTAATTGCTCAACAATCTTATACTTTTGTAGTCTGTTTGTCTGTTGGTCCAGTAGTTACAGATTGTGTTGGACTAGTATCAGCGTTAGTACGTTGGAGTTTCAGTTTCTGTGACAGTAAGCACGAAAACACGCACCTGATTACCAGTCGTGTCCCACTTTCGTTTCGAGAGATGTGATTTCCGTGGGTTTGAAATCTACAGTGGCAAAATGAGTTGAAAGTGGACCGGAGGCGAAACTTGGCAAAGGAATTTCGATTTCATTCTTTAGGTAATATGTTATGTTGTCGAAGACCCACGGAAGAGTACTTTAGAGTGCTTATACCTATGAACATCCGATAGAAAACTTGATACATGCACATCCTACAAAGCACCATTTTGTTCCCTTTTTCTATATTCAATTAAGGGAGAATTTTCTCTCAAGCCACGTGTCCGTCCATGGGTGAACATCACTGCTGAGTCGCTCCGTCGTTTCAGACACCAAAACTGTCAAAACCTGCCGCCTTTCAAAAACATTCTGTGTAATACTGGATAATTTACGATACTGCGAATTGGCTGACAGGAAATTTATTTCGAAAATGTCCTTATTTGAGCGAAAAAGTGAAGTAGAAACTGGCGTCAGAAGGTAGTAGCAGTAACAGAAACAGGTATAAGAAGACAAAGAAATTCTTCGTAGCATATGGTCACGGATGCCGCTGCTGGACTCACTTGCAGTAAAAATAGACCGTGCACTGTCAAGATTGGAGAAAGTCGAACAACGAGTAGACGTGCTAGAGACTACGTGCACAGACTTAGAACATGCTGCCAGCTTCCTTGAAGAAACAGTCGAACAAGTGAAAGAGGAACTGACTAATGTAGCCTAAAAGAAACCTTTGCCACAACGGAGCAGGTGAGAAAGTTACAGTTGGAAGTTGTCGATTTGTCCAATCGTAGTCGATGAAATAACATCGTGCTACATAATGTTCCAGAAGGTGTCGAAGGAAAGGTAAGTGTAGATTGCACTAATTTTGTAACCGAACTGTTGAAAGAAAACTGAAAATAACGAGGAATATAGAAATTGAGCGAGCCCACCGTTCACCTGTAGCTATGAAGCCACGTGAAGGTGCAACTCCACGTCCTACATGCCGGATTTCTTTGCAACAAAGACCGAGAAGAAGTACTCCGCACCGCAGCAAGGGTCTTACGAAAGGATAAAGACAAAATGCGTATTACGAAGAAACAAGACGACAACAGAAGCAACTACTTCCGAAAATGTATGAACTGCGCCGCAAAGGGAACTTTGCCTTCATTTCGTGGTCAGTGCCAAGAGTTATCAAGTATAGCGACGAACCGCGCGAACCCGGTAAACAACGGCGGCTGAAAACAATACGAATTGAAGATCTCAAAAGATGAGTAAAAATGACTGTGGTTTTGGATGTCTGAAGCTTGAGATTTTTTAACCTACGTGTGGCATTTGGTTCGTTTTCTGTTCTTCGTGAACATAAGATTTCACAGTATGCAGATGACACAATTCTTTACTTGAATGGCACTGAACAGCCTCTTAATGAAGCCTTATTATATTTTGAATAAGTTTGAAAATATTTCTGGTTTGAAAGTCAATTTTGACAAGTTAAAGTTTATAAAATTGGTACCTTGCGTCAAAAAACTATCAATTACAAGACAATATACCCTGTAAAAAATTGGAACAAAATTTTCAGCCTCCCATATAAGTGTACCATTGAATCAAAAAGTAGAATTTTCCAGTTCCACCTTCTACAAATATTTTTACCAATGTCATTTTAAAGAAATTAGGTAAAGTGGAAAGTGAGCTCTGTAATTTCTGTCTTGAACGTCTTGACTCTATTTTACATCGCTTCTGGTTTTGTCCAGTCGTAGAAGTATTCTGGAGAGAATTTTCTTTATATTTTTTCGATGCTTTCAATATGGATATTCAACTCGATGCCATATCAGTCATTTTTGGTTATAATTTCAATGCAAAGGATATTCTTTTAGAACATCTACTCATCCTTGCGAAACAATACATTCATTGTAATGTAAGAACCCCAAAAAGATTAACAATTGGTAACTACACGAGATTGGTCAGTACAATCAAAGAAGTTGAACACAATATTGCCTTAAGAATGAACACTTGAAAAACATAGAATGAAGTGGAAATGATAGTTTGTGCTCTTTTCTTCTTCTGTGACTCTTTTTGCTTTTTGTCCTGTTTGCGTTTTTCTGTCCTTTGTTCTTTGTGTTTCTCAGTTTAAATCAATAATAATAAAAAAAGATCTCAACTTAGTGTTCCGTTGCGCGTGCCCTTTCCGTGAGTTGAGAACAGCAGCAGAGTGGGACAGGGAACCAGACTAACAGGTTGTGTCACCTCCATGAATCACACCGTGATGTAATGAGAAATTTAACCCGAATTTTAATGAGTGACGCCGACAGAGAAAAAACAAACTATCTCTTCTCCCCGAAGAGTTTCTACCTTCTGTGGTCGGATCTCCAGGAGTCTGATTGGGCGCTGTCGTGTCGCCGGTGGGACCACCTCCTGTGGCATGACAATAGATGATTGCATGGCAATTAAAACACTACAGCACCTCACTCAAGGGACAACAACTTCAGCATTTGCTATTTTCTGTATTCGAGTTTCAAGCACCATCATTTGCATACCTTTCTCGGCTGCAATGATTTATAGCAATGTCAGTTATGATTTATGATTTGTGGAGGTGGTTTTCATCGATTTACTGTTGAAACATCAATATTAATTATGCATTTGCAAACATGTCGAACACAGTTTGGTCCTATGAATGGCGAGTACCACTTACATGAAATAAACTACCATCATAATCCCGAAAAAATAATATCAAATGCCACTGTCGTTGTCCCATTTCATAAATAATCAAAGCAAAATGTAAAACGCTCTTCGAAACGGAAAGTTTGATGTTTTTGCTCAAATTTTGCCCAAGGAAATTCTAAAGAATGTTCTGTTGAAATCAAGAATAAAATCAGAGGTCACTGCATAAAGTTAGGGATAAAAAAGCAACAATAAATTTACGGATGGTGGAAATTCAAAATGGCCGCTCTTCATCTTGTCGACCATGGGAAATTGAAATTGTCAATTTTTACGTAAATGTTGAAAATTTTCTTTATTCGCACACGTCTAAATGGTTATAACAAGCAGTAGATCAACAAAGTGTTGTTAAGATATGAGTGCCCGAAAATTTGTCCCCAATTCGTATGCTATCTTACGTAAAAGAGCTAATTGCTCAACAATATTATACCTTTTGTAGTCTGTCTGTCTGTTGGTCCAGTAGTTACAGATTGTGTTGGACTAGTATCAGCGTTAGTACTCCCAAGAGACGTTGAAATTTCAGTTTCTGTGACAGTAAGCACGAAAACACGCACCTGATTACCAGTCGTGTCCCACTTTCGTTTCACGAGATGTGATTTCCGTGGGTTTGAAATCCACAGTGGCAAAATGAGTTGAAAGTGGACCGGGAGGCGAAACGTGGCAAAGGAATTTCGATTTCATTCTTTAGGTAATATTATGTTGTCGAAGACCCACGGAAGAGTACTTTAGAGTGCTTATACCTATTAACCTAGAAAACTTGATACATGCACATCCTACACAGCACCAGTTTGTTCCTTTTTTCTATATTCAATTAATGGAGAATTTTCCCCTCCTATTTCATAAAAGACGCAATCTGAGGTCGTATAGACTGCGGTTATAGTCACCAAAATAGTTTTTTCTTTGATTTCGCGTACAATCATACCAGTTGCTTCAGCGACCACAAGTATATACCAGCCAAGCCAATATATTAACAGTTACAAAGCTACATTTAGGTCTGATACGGTGACCTATACCGTTCTGTCGTTGTACAGCTCTCCCGAGCTCAGTAAGAAGCCGTGGATATTAAAGCACGCATATAACACAAAAAAAATTCCTGCGTGGGCGAGGGTTAGATTGAGTTAGGGTGAGGGTGAGGAGTTAGATTAACTGTTTTTTGTGAAAATTGAGAACGCCCTAGTAAGCGTATATATGCGTAATATCAATCACAGTCCATACTTTAAGCTTTGTGTCGAAACAGTGTTCACTAACCTATCAGCAGTTTAAACTTTAAAGCAATTTCAGTGAAGATCCTACAATTACTTTCAGATTTTTGGACTTCCAAACGTTCGCTTTGAGGGTGGAATGGGGGAGGGGACGTGAGGTCAACCGCTAATAATTTGGTTTGCTATACGCGTGTTGTAATTATCCACGGGCCTGAAAGCGTTGCTTAGATGTACTTACCCTCAGTTGTCGGACCTGTCGCAGTTGATGAGAATGTTGATGACACGAAGCAAAACAGCAAACAAACGGTGGCCAGCATGGAAGCCCTGAAAAAATGTAAACAAAAAAACAATAACCCCTGAATATTAGAATAAACTCTTTTGGTACCTCCATGGAATAGCTTATTAGAGGCAAACTTCAAGAAAACATGCATTCTTTCGAATATTTAATGTAAGAAGCCAAAAAATCTTCCGACCCATTTCCTGCAAAAGACAAGCAAAGGAATTGTCTGCGATTGTTTTCCCATTTTACAAGCGGACGTTGGCAAGGAAATCGGGAGATGACGGCCGACGACTTTCGTTGCAACGTTACCACGGAAGTTTGGAGTTTACCCCATACAGCCTTCTTGAGCCAGAAGCCCCCTGCAGATACGGGTACTACCGTGAGGAGGAAATACAACATTTATTTACGCAGATAATGTCTGAACTCTTCCATTTACTAGTCGCCATGACATTAGCTTTTATCGTTCCAGTTTTCAACTTGTATTCTTCCGTGTCATGGAGGTGACGGTTCTGTGAATTCGTTTCACAAGTTACTACGCTTTTTGCATAGTTTGGGCCCTATCTTGCCGCTGGCTGCGCTATTATCCTTATGTGGTAGGAATCACTCGTGTTTTGTATCGGTATTGGCCAGTGCCACTTTTGCAGACTTTGAGGTGCTATCGTGCAGGTTTCGTGTGTCCAACCATCGTGTCGGTGATGTGTCCATTGCATCATCTGTTTTGTGAACTTAAGAGGACCTTGTGTAAGTCTTTGCTCCCCCTGGTGGCCAGGAGTGTCACATGGATCTGACTGAAACTTAATATTTTGAACTGCAGCGAGGTACTTCAGATTTCAAAAATCTGTACCATGGTGCTGTCCTGCGCCGATGAATAACTGGTCACTCAGTACCCTGTTACGTATACTGGTGCAGGTCACAGGTTAGACTTGGTTCAAGTCCGTGATTTGTGAATGTTTGAGTTGGGTGAACGCGATGATTTGTGCTCTGTTTTCATGTGAAACGCGTGAGTGTGGTGAACGCGATAAGTGGAGTGGTCGCTGTACAGGGGAGACTTGGCTTCCCAGGTTAGCCACTGTGAGTTATTACGGTGTAGGTTGTTCGATTGCGTCCGCTAATCGTCCGGTATAGAAAAATAACTGGACGTCCTCATACTGTTATTCGTCGTTTCTCCATTATTCACAGTTATCCAAACGACGCAGCAGGGGAATTTGTAGAAGAAAGGAATGTTTGTGCGGTAACAACGTTGACGAACTCGAACTTTAAGGTAGAATGTGCCTTGAAGACAGGTATTCTAACTCTCAAACTCATACCATACTATTTTGGCCTACCACTTGTTGAGGCTCATGGAGTATCTAAAGTTTTCACCGGCTTATTTTTGTGAAATCGAAAATTTCATTTTTCCAACAAAGTTAAAACAGGGATAGCGGCCATTGGTAATTTGCTTTTCTAGTGCAAAGTTGACCCCTGATTTTTCTAACTGGACTAGAAAGAGAACTTTGTTTAAAGTTTCTTTGCGGACTGAAAATTTTAGCGAAAGCTTTAGTCTTTCCATTTCCAGGCGCGTACTACCTTAACCATCCACACGTCCAAGTATCATTCTAAACATAAAGCCAGCTTAAAAATTTATCGGGCCTTCTTATTTATGAGGACCGTAAAGTGCATTTTAAAAACTTGCGCCAGCGCATTGATAATGTATTCGCATATATATCGGTGCAGTATCTGAGTTGTAATTAAAGGTATACAGTCACCTGTAATCTAAATATGCCCATATATGGTCAAAGAGGCGTTCCTTGGTATTGAAAATGCCCAGGTGAGGGCGCTGTTTTTAAAAAGCGGTCACCCGCTTAAAATCTGTGATTGGTTAGATTTTCTCTTTCCATGGTAACTGTGGCAAAATTGGAACAGGTGACAGTATACCTTTAAGGCACTATGCGCCTCGGAAATGAAACACTTAAACTTTTGCTCAAACTTTCCTCAATGAAACTTTCAGCCATTCTCTTACCAAATCAAATCACCGTGCAAATTTTGGAGCTAGCGAAACAAATTATCCAACATTTTGCTATATTTGAAATTTAAAATGGCCGCCATTCCTGTGTTAACTCTATGGAGAAAAAAATTAATTTTGGATGTTCGAAAAACTAAGACGGTGGAAATTTTTCTTTTTCCAAGAGCTTTAAAATGAGCCCCCACAAGTGGTAGATTAGAAAAGAATTTTAAAAGTTTGAGAGTCCGAATATCTGTCCCCAAGGTGCCCTCTACCTCAAGAGAAAACCCCGTGAAAAACAAAATGTAGTGCCTTCGTGAAGTAGCGGGTCGTTTCAGAGCTTGGCGTTATCTACTATACGCTGACAGAGAGCGGAAATGGATTTCCTAAAGTCCTTTCCAGTACATTGAAACATGAGTTGGTATTAGACAGGAAAGCATATAAATTGTGGAAATATGACCAGAGCAAGATATGCGATTTCAATGGTTTTATCAACGGACGACGAGGGTTCGATAAAGTGATAACAACTGTTCCCAGTCTGACCGTTTCTCGAGAAGTCGCCGACTATCATTGCGCGGCCCATATAATATGTCAATTATGTCGCGTCGGCCGCGGCTGTTTGCGTTACTGGGTCTTGTACGTGCGCCCTGTCGTTCCTTCAGAACTCGGGATCTTGAACCTATACGACCTCTTCCACAAAATTATTGGTCATAAGGATTATAATCTATCAAATTTGATAAATTGTCAGAAAAGATGACAGCTTTATTCATCATCAATTACATTTGTCATGTTGACAAGTCCCTTCTTCTGAAAATGGCATATTACTTTCGTTTGAAAAACAAACTTTTATAAGGGAAGAATAAAGTCATGAGATTTAATATCCATCAATGATATAAAAGTACCGTTCACATTCCGAAGGAGTCATGGTGACTGGTTATTTTACAACTCGACTTTATACTTTGTCAAAGATACGCTCCTGAGTACGCGCTGGTAAACTGAACGTAAGATATCGGGTAAAGTTCGTGCATGAGGTTACTCTCTTTCGGTAACCGTGAAGAAAAAGTTGTCGAGAAAAGAGATACCACCTTAGCGAAGAAAATCAGCGACAATTATACAAACCATTGTTTGCTCCGAGACATTGAGTTAACGGTATGGGCAGATCACCTTTGTGTTTTGAGTTCAGAACTTCACTGAACAGTCAATCAATGCGATTTGGCTGTACGGTTTTGTAGCGTCGACCAGCTGGAGACCGGGACACGCTAAATGTGATGATCAACCAGTCTACTTCACTGTGTATTAGTCGACACTGCAGTTGTCCGCTTTCAAAGGTAAATGTTAGTAAAATATTGCACTCCGCGAAAAAAATGAGACGCTCCACTAGACCAGACACCGCCAAATATGATGCTTACTTAGCAAGATTGAACGGGCATACGCCGCGGTAACATCAGCGGCTGTACTTGCGCCGGGACACTGACCAAAATCAGTTGACTACTACAGCAAATCCATCACGTCATTTACATCACATTACGCCATGCCTCAATATCCTAAATCGACCTTACTGTTTGACAGAGAAGAATTTAATTCTTATTCCTCATTATAATCCTTTCAGTTCTCAGTTGTCTCGCACTAAATTATTGAAATATCTTATCTATATATCATTAGCCCGGACATGGGTGTCTTTCTTTGCTAGAAAGGCTTTTTCAAAGGATAGGAGAATACGGAACTTGACCGCTGAGCGTACAGATTCAAGATTGCGCGATATGGCAACGGCGAGACTTGTTTACGCAAGCAGACCAAAGTTCTTCTGATCACGGTCATAACATTATATCTTGCAGAAAAGTCGGATTGTTTTTTTCTAGTCTCCTTATTTGAAGAAATATTTTTGTAGCTGTTAACATTAAACACAGTATTTCTTCGAATTAATGCACCGTTGTACGAAACCTAGATGCATCCTATTCGAGACAATTCAATTTAACTCAAAATGAACGAAATTGCAATTATTTTGGAATAACTGCATAGTGATAAAGTGGTGAAAATAATGTGCAAGGGTACTTTTTAATATCATATTCTAGTGTTTGCAGCCAGGACTCGCACTTGCGACAATGCCCCCAAAACGGAACCCGTTGTCCCTCATTCTCGCGCACTGCGAGTCACCTCGGGCGCACTCATGAGTCGACTGTGTTCAATGGGTGTTGTCTGCAAATAACATATGTTACTGACGATCGCCTTTGTTTTGCACGATTATTTTGAGGCTTATATTTTCGTACTTTTACAAGCTGTGATTGTAGTCTGACTGAGCTCTGATTGGAGGCAGATATGGTAAACTGTTACAAAATAAAAGCATAGCGACGCGGTCCCGGTAGCTTGAATTTTGTTTTGTTTGACAACTGACACATTTTGTCCCAAAATGTGTTAATTGCCCCCAAAATAAACAGTAATGGGACACAGTGTCCCCTGGTTGAAAATTCCTGGCTGCAACGATGATATTCAATGTTTCATACAAGAGTGGAAATGATGATTGTATAACTGTGGATACTTTCTCGTTTCTAAAAATATCCTCAACAAAGAGAAGTAAGAAATTTTATCTCATGCAAATATCCAAAATAGTCAAAGTCGTATAGGCTAAATAGCAACGGTTGAGAGGCATTGGGGAGCAATGCACGTCACAGGTTAAGGTAGTATGCCGTCAAAAGTGAAAGACTTAAACTTTTGTTCTAACTTTCCTCAAGGGATATTTCAATCACTCTCTTTCAAAATCAAGAATAAAAATAGGGGGTCACCGTGCAAATTTTTGTACTAGAGAAACAAATTACCCAAGATCTACCGATATTGGAAATTCAAAATGGCCGCCATCCCTGTGTTAACTCTATGGAGAAAAATAAAAATTTTCGAATTTCGAAAAACTTTGCCGGTGAAAAGTTTTCTTTCACCAAGAGCTTTAAAATTAACCCCCACATGTGGTATATCAGAAGAGAATTGTAAAAGTTTGATATAACTATAGTCCGAATGTCTGTCCCCGAGGTGCGTTCTACCTTAAAGCGAAAGAAAATTTAACTGCGTTGTGCAAAATGTTATGCTGCAAAACGAATATGCAAAAACCATAAATATTATACGTAGTCTTTTTCTGTTGTGTTTGTATAATATATTAATAATTCTACAGCAAGACAAAGCTCTAATTATCGAAGATAAAAAACAATACTTTTTTGGTTTCGATAGATTTTCAGTCGAGCTTCTGAGAAAAATACTTCGAAACGAAATTCGATGAAATATGAAAAAAACATTAAAAGACACACAAAGCATACCCGTGTAGATACAAGCTTATCAGAATTCACAATTTGCTAATCAGACGGTATGCATATTTCACACAAAATATACTCAAAGTGTCCCTTATGTAAACCGATCATGATGCATTTTACAATACAACAGTATAGGCTAGCAGGTGCTAACATTTCCTCCTTAGTGACATTGGATCTCTCCTTATGCCATAAAATTCTGCTTAATTACGTACGAAGCATTTGATTCAATGTACAAACGCAAACCCAGCGTTCCACATTGACTAGATCGCGATCCATTATACTTCCAATAATGTTGTTGAAAACAAAAAGCAAATGAAGTTTTACACTTCAAGCGAACATAGTAGGGTGCAGATCAAGCGAAAGAGAGCACAACGCGCTTGCATACGTCACAGCGAAGACAAGGAACCAAAAGTAAAACTTTTTTAAACGAAAATTCCTGTTTAATCTAGCCTTTTTAAATAATTCCTACTGAACTAGGTCAATGAAAGAGGTTTGCCTCACATATTTGAACTAAACCCGAATAACCCTTGGCCTTTCTTTCGATTCAAAATCTTGACGTGTAGATTGGTCGTGTGATCAGTTTATAAAGTAATCAAAATTTTCTTGGAAAGGAATGCCTTAAAAACCACGTGATTGGCAAGACAGTTGCGTTGTTGGAAAGTTTCCCAAAGAATAAAGGGAACTATTTTTCAAAAGCCGAAATATAAAGTTCTCAAGACTGGTATCAGAAAAAACCCTGAGTTGAAGAAGAATCGTATCTTACGAAACTCTGCTACGATTCCCTCTCCGTTGTCGGAGAGTAGCTCCGGCGTCGACGCTCTTACCACTTTTGTGACTGGTTCGTAAAAAGGAGCGTATTTCTAATATTTGTTTCGCTACCGAAATACTTGTGTCACAGAACCGATCTTAAAACGTGTTTTTTATCGAGTTCTCCATTCCGCCGCAAACTTTTGTTTAATTACTTCCAGCGGCAGAAGACCCGTGTGATCGGATTGAGGCTTGTCCCAAAGTGCGGCCTTAAAAACTAATTTGCAAAGGAAAGGGCTGCCTTTGACTGATTGAACAGAGAAATGTTGTAAGATTTTTACATAAAATATCAATTTGTAAGGCAATTAATATAACGCGATTAGTAGACATGTCACTCTGCCGCTTTGCAATTATAACCACGGTGTGTGGAGGGATTTTGGTTTAACGTTTACGGTGGTCGTCTTTAAGTTTGTACTCTGCACTATGTGTGATAAGGGAATACGGTTAAACACAATAAAATAAAGTAAAACAAGTAAAAACAAAGAAAATATTAACAAAAAGAAGAAGAAAGAACAAAAAGCGTTTCAGCGGAAACGCTCATTTCAGTGATGAACTCCAAAGTTTCAAAAGTCAATGCGGGTATGCGAAAACCAGAAAAATATTTGACAGATTAAATCAATCAGAACAAGATATTGAAAAGAAAGCAAAGCTATTTTTTGTACGAACATAAAAAATGAAGTACAAACCTCATGGTGCTATCGATGTTATACTCTTGCAGTCTCCGAAAGTGACGCTAATACCAGTCGGTACTATCACGGCGACTTATATACCGACTTGTTACCATGAATATCCATGTAACCAAAACAAAATTCAACTAAAGGTGACAAACTTATGCAAGCATTACTCATACTCAGCCTATGTCTTACATCTACAAGCCTATAAATCGGGAGCCCAGCCCAGGTTTCTTCTGATTGGTTCGGACAAGACATTTAGTTAATTGATATAATCGGATTCCTTTGAACACAGGACATGTTCATGCATGTCGCAACACATTTACACATTTTGTCTGGTCATGTACGTGATGCACTTTTGGCAAGAAAGGCTTTTTTATCTGATTTCGTCTCCTTCATTGTTCTATAGACTACACTTGAATGGCCAAATGAAATTAACCACGCCTTCCTTTCAAAATAGATCTTGCTACCAAGGCAACACAAAACCAATAAGGCTCTTGATGCGTTGATCACGAAAGTTCGACAGACTTTGGTGTTAAAATTTCCAGTCGTTGCCAGCCATATGCGTGCAAAGAAAGACTAAATGTTATAGAATTTGGTATTTGTACATGGTATTTGTACAGTCCAACTCAAATCGGGGACACTTTCTCACTTCGTTTTCGTTTGGTAATATTCGGACCTGTTGAACACCCAATCTGGTTTTAGTCAGATGTAAAGATGGCGACCACTGATAAGTCGCCTCACAGCAATATAACGAGAACAACAACCAACAAGCAAATCTGGAATCTTCGCCCTCTCTACATCTGATATAAATCAGATTGTCCACTTGTCTGTAGCATCATGGCATCGTTTCCTCTTGGGGGGAATCGCATGTAAAGGCGCAAATAAGAAATAAAACGACACTTTCTCCATTTGGAGGTAGTTACTCTCGTGAGCTTCTGTCGCTCTACTACTTATCGGAGCGGCACAGTGCGGAAATGTTTCACTGTGCGAATCCTCGTCTCACTGTGTTTGTTTATTGTATCCGGTATCTCATTAACACAACCTAAAAGTTTTAAAACCCAGTCCAGTCTGACAAGTAGGCTCTCGCATCTCACGACGGGTCGACCTGGTCCAGAAAGCAAACCTGCAACCCCAAGATGCAGATAATTAAGGAGTTATAAAAATCTGACGTTTGAAACCCCTTATTCGATTTACTATCTCTTGTGTGTGTCTGTGTGTGTCTGTGTCTGTGTATTTGTGTTTTAAATGAGCAATACAATGAGTTGATCAGAACAATGCTGTTTGTGGAGATAGAAGTTCAAGAGACCTATCACGCAGTCCATCAAGGTTTGTCACGCAGTCCATCAAGGTTCAGTTAAACATGTTGAGACAAGAGTTACGCGCTCGGTTGTGAGTACGGTCAATTTTAAGTCTTTAGGGAGCAGTTAATACAATGTTACATCCCTAATGTTTTAGCAAGATTTATAGAAAAACAAAACTTTCGTGTGGAAAAGTCGGTGGATGTGACAAAAAATGGAGGCAGGATAAACAAAGAGAAGCACATTTTCGGTTACTTTGTCGCGTTTTTAGAAGGACTTGCCCACAGCTCATAAGAGACATAAGAGGTGCATAACGATTAGAAATAAGAGACTCTTCAACTATGTTCATGGGATGCCCAGCTTCGCTGCAGTTTTGCATTCCGAACAAGCCGAGGAAGATCTCAACCTTTTATTTGAATAACGTGGTATTTTTGTCGTCTACTTTGTTGTAACTCATGAAAATGTTATCAGCTCCTGCATGCCACTCTGAGTCCGAAGAGCTTTAAGTATGATGTATTTTCGTTTGTTTTTAGCTTGGCGTGTGCGATAAGCACGTATGTATATATACATATATATATGTCAACGATGTTTGGACATGAGTCACTCTTCAGCAACAGTGGTAGCAGTGGGCACACTGTGACATTTTGTGCCTTGTTGTATCAGTATGATCTTATATAACTTTGTTGACTACTTTTGAAAAACTTGAACCTTAGAAAGGAAACAACGAAGAAGCCCCAAGAGTAGCGGTTCGGTATCACAACAAGCGTCAAAATAAGTCCTTTCCAAATTGTTTCAACAATAGATTTCGGTGTTTGTGACAAAATGGGCCCTAAATACATTTCGGTCAGAGTTTGTTGGAATAGAACAGTCGATCGATACTTCAAATATTGCGAATGGAACTTTATTAAGCCACTCGTTCTTATTTACAGTGTTTCCTTGGCGTCTCTGACTAAACAAGTAATAAGTGTCACAGTTCATTTCCGTGATGAGGTCACAATCGTGGCAACGACTGGCACGAAGTTTTGAAGAGCTGTCTGCACTCGCCGTTCGTAAACCACAAGAAGTCACGCGCGATTGCTTGTCTTGGTAGGTGTTACAAGCCGAGCCGGAATTAGAGTATCACAAATTTTGCGAAGTCTCAGAAATCACATTAAAAAGGAATAAGTTGCTTGGACAAGTACAGAAACCACTTCTTGAGGAAGGATCAATATCTTAACACGATGACCAAAGCAATGCAAACTGCATACTGAAAGCCTAAACAGACTGAAAGGAAGTGATCGAGAAACTTTGAAAATTTTTCAATCTAATTATATTTTTGAACCAAGTACAGTGACTTGTTGTGTGTAAAGTAAAATAAAACTATCTTGCATGCCAACACTCAATTGTACGGTATATGCTGTGTGGTTATGGGTGGCCAATGGGTAATATTCCTTGGTAGATTTCAGTTGTCGACCATGATATCATATTATGAACACATGGAGTTGAAGATTATACCGGAAAAGACACAAAAAAGACTCTTTGAGTCTGAGAGCTTTAATTATGACGAATTTTCGTTTGTTTTCAGCATGACGTGTGCGATAAGCACGTAAGTATAAATACTTCGAGGTTAGAGAACATAACTCACTCTTTGGCGATAGTGGCGGCACACAGTAAGTATACTGAGACACTTAGTGCCTTGTCCTCTCATTAAGATAACTTTCTGTACTGCTTTTGGAAAAACTTGAACCTTAGAAAGGAAACAAAGGAGAAGCCCTAAGAGTAGTGGTTCGGTATCACAGCAAGCGTCAAAATAAGCCCTTTCCAAATTGTTTCAGTAGGCTTTCGATGATTGTGACAAAGTTTACCCGAAATGCATCTCGGTCAGAGTTTGTTGAAATAGAACAGTCGATCGATACTTCAAATATTGAGAATGGACCTTTATTAAGCTACTCTTTCTTGTTTACGGCGTTTCCGTGGCGTCTCTGACTAAACAAGTAACAGGCAGCATAGTTCATTTCCGTGATGAGGTCGGACTGGCACGAAGTTTTGAGGAGTTGTCTGAACTCGCTGTCAGTAAATCGAAAGAAGTCACGCACTGTTGTTTGTCTTGGCGGGTGTTACACGCTAAGCCGGAATCAGAGAATCATAACGTCTGCGAAGTCTCAGAAATCACATTAAAGGGGAAAAGTTGCTTTGACAAGTACGGAAACCATTTTTTGAGCAACGTATACGCTATTTTCAATAGTTTACTTTTGAGTGAAAACTCTAATGCCGAAAAATCAATATCTTAACTCGATGACCCTTGCAATACGAACTGCACGTTGAAAGCCTAAACCAGATTGAAGGAAACGATCGAGAACATTTGAAATCTTGTCAATGACATTGCATTATCTATTTATTTCGTCTTTTTATTAGAAACAAGTACAGCGATTTTTGTTTGTTTGTTTGTATATGTAAAGTTTGTTGAAATACAAAATATCTGGCATGCCAACACACAATTGTACAGTATATATTCTGTGTGATTATGGGTTGCCAATGAGTAGTGTTCCTTGGTAGATTTCAGTTGTCGACTATAACATCTGTCATTACATGAATAGAGACAATATTAAGCAATTCAACGTGATCTTTAGAGTAGGAGATGATACCGGAAAAGATACAAACGTTACAGCAAACGAAGTTTTCAATTATACGCTTTCCATACGTTCCTCATGATTCAAAGTTGTTGATTGCGGTATTCAGTTATTTTATCCCATTTCATTGAACAGGTTGCTAACCGACACGAATGGTTAACCTTAATGATATGATGAATATGATAGTACAGACATCTGAAATTGTCAGGAAAAAAACCTAAATCTAAAAGTTCATTATGACGACTTCAACGGTATAAGTTTTTTGTTTCACAGTGATGCTGTCTTTGACCTACTATTTTCAAAAACGCCTGCCCGCACGTCTACCAGTATGCCCTTTGTCAGTTAATTAGGCAATTAGTCAGCGTAGATCTCTCTATTTTTCATCATTATCCCAGTCGTGCCTGCCCTTCCTCACCTCTGGATAAGAACTATTGTGTATTATATAGCCGTATGAGACTAGTGTGTAGAATGTCACGTACAGTGTTACCAATGATGATATGGCCAAAACAGAAAAGTCAAGCAGCAGCACTACAAGATGTAACTAGGAATTCTGGACAAAGATTGAGCATGTGACATTTTGACCATGTTGTGTGATTGGTATTGGACAAACATGTCAGAGAGATCTAGACATATTTGATGATTGATGAGCGTATATCATGCGTCTGAACAGGCCCAACCCATATTTTACTGCGCGCATGACCATCTATTCGATGCATTTATTACCTCAGCACCGTGGTTACAAAATCAAAACGAGCCGGTCGTATTTTTTCTGATGCACTCCTTGCTCACCTTTTATAAGGTAATAAAACGAGAATAAAGATTAGAAGGCGAAAAATGAATGTCACTGGTCCACCTGTTTGTTGGGATGAGTCACTGTCTTCCAAATTCAGATTCACCTTATCATCTGACCAGCGGCTGACTTCACAAGATATTGGCATATTCGG
The DNA here is from genome assembly GCF_041260155.1 of Ptychodera flava. Lineage (NCBI taxonomy): Eukaryota > Metazoa > Hemichordata > Enteropneusta > Ptychoderidae > Ptychodera > Ptychodera flava. The sequence goes on from NC_091943.1 coordinate 20,616,199, forward strand.
ATTTCTGTATTCTCACTAGTCCTGTTCCTTTTCATTATCCCTGTTTCTCTCTGATTTCCTTGTAGTTTTGACCAGTATCTGCTTGACTGTCTATTTCCTTTCAAATATATCCATCGTTCTGTCTATCTGTCTGTCAGTCTATCTTTGTTGTTTGTCTAGTGCATGCATGCCTGCGTATTTTTCCTTGACATTCCTCGTTTCTATGCACACCTCGTAGCCCTCAAGTCCAAGTTCTTTTACCTCACAGAGAGCGAATTCTATGTATTTATCTGTGACGTAGAAAATTGTAGTCTGTTGCCAACCATAGTCTTGCAGCAACAGCTATGATGAGTGATAATAAGCGTCCTTTGAAAGGATAACAGTTGAGAAATGAGTTCCGTTTACTGTCATATGTAATATTTTGACGGGGCATATGATGTAATCTGACCACCAGCCACAGTGTTTACACCACTCAACATGCCAGATTAACCATGTGGCAACTATGATTAACTCCGGGCTACAAGGGGCTAAAGGCCAAAATTTAACTACAATAAACTGGATAAGGACAGTAATTATTAGCACAAAGGCCAGGTCGTCATGTAATCAATCTCCGTTCACAGGTAGAGGCATATTTGATTACGCCCGCCTTTCTAGTTTACACAGCTCTCTGCAAACTTGCTGATTTCTCGATAACGGAAAGAAAATAAAAACGAACAGTATCTCTAATAGGTAGTTCACCAGTCACCACAATTTTCATTTAGCTCTAACTCAGGCACGCTGTATTTATTCTGTACACTCAATGCCCTGAGTTTGATCTTTGCCTGTTAGAATTCATTGAATCGTGACTTCGTATGTTCGGTCATCAATCGAATTAATCGTGACTGTTACGTTTCTGTGTTTCATAACTGATTGGCTTTGCTAGTTGAGGAGTTAAAATCATGATTACAACAAATGTACCAGGTGCACTTATTATTTATGGCTTTGTATATTTGATTTTCTTACATGGAGACTTGTCAGCTACTTCACGGGTCCGGGTAGAACACACGCGACGCGTACTAAGCATATGCTCCCTAAACCCCATTAGCGAGGATGAGGGCCAACGTTTGACAGAGACAGCAAGATAGCATACCCATCGACGTCAGTAAAGAGCATCGCCGTAATTGATTTTATTTCTTTGCTCTTAAAATGGGAGAGACTTGTACTTGTATGAATAGTATAAAATGGTGAAGAATCCGGGTAACTGTTTCGCTGCGCTGATCACCAGCAAGCATAGTCACGGGTCACGAACTAGACTAGTTCTGATCGAACTATTTCCGTGACCTCACCAGATATTTGCTAACGTTTACTTCCTTTACATGTATATTTTTATCTGGTGAAATAAATTCAATTCAATTCAATAGTCTAGCACATGTTTTTCGAATGCTTTGAAAACTGAAACTAAACAATATTCTTACAATTTTTTCCCTGAATTATCAGTCGCAAAAATATTCCTACGAAGTGTGGACCGAACTGAGGGCAATAGATATTTTGCATTGCAAATTCTGATTGACGTTAAGTTGATCTTTGGTATCGCACGTAGACGTTACATACGCCTACGCGGCAAAGTTTTGAAGTTCAGCACAACGATTACATACCCAAAAATTATTGTACCTCAATGAGAGGCATGATAAAATGACTCCCAACTTTTAACATTCTGAAAATACATGACGTACACAGACAAGACAAACATGCCGATAATGTGGAGATACACCATAATCACTGGACTTCATCTCTTCTGTGTAAAACCCACCAAGACAAATATTTTTGCGTTTCCTTAAGTACTAAAGTGGTTGATGAGTTTCCAATGGATTGTTTATAGACGACGCTGACAGGTTAAAACACGTAAAGTCTACATAAATTCCCAACGCTACTATTTTTGCAACTGATCTCAACCATATTAAGCTAACTCTACCAGAGTCGTTTAAAGGGATTGTCCAAAAAGCAGCAAATTTAACAAACCGGCTTTTTGAATGGCAATTTAGGTCTATGCTAAATTTTGGCACTTCACTTCTCATTGGGCGAGGACTGAATTCTTTTCGGTTTTGATGAGGTTTGGTGGTGAATCTGAAGAACCTCTTAAAAATCTTCGGCCTAATTGTTGGAAGCCAGCGTCTGCAGTAAAACAAAGATTTGCGCATGCACTCTGATTCTATGAGAACGATTTTAAATGATAAAAATATTCTACGCGACTTACAAGAGGTTTAAATCCGACTTGATTTGTGAATGTTCAGAGTCGTGCATTGTGTGAGACAACTAGTGAACATATAGGGCACTGGAGTTGTCTGCACGTCAACGCAAATTTACACCGGGAGGTGTTTGAAACGAATAAACTCTTCGGCCAACAGAAATTGCAGAAACATTTCAGGATTCAATAATTAGATCTCAATTGAGATATCATATTGAAAAAAATCACAAAAATCCGGAGGGGTTTAGGGGATTCAAGTATGCATACGGATAGCCTATACTGGTGGGTTATTGTAACACGAAGACTGAGACCGGAAAATGTACTGCCAAGATAGCACACACGTCATTCGAAAAATTCCCCCGAAAATGAGATATCATTATGAGTAGTGTGTACGAGTATGAAAATACATGAAAACAATCTACTGACCATTAAAACGCAATGTGCATCAGGCATAACATTCTCAATCGGTAACATCCGGCTGACACCAAATAACAACAACGACAAATATGAGCGGTTCTTGGTGTTCACAAACGAAGTTCGTGTTCCCTTTTACGAGTGATGACGTATGTAAACTTGACGATTGCATATTGGGTTTTAACAGATTGTATTATGCTAGGTTGGATCGGGAGAATCGGTTAGATAAGTTCCTTGGTGCGGCTAATCTATGAACGTTTCTCACGAGTGAGTCTCATAACACGACAGTTTCCTTCTAGACGGTGCATAAATTGTGATATCTTTTCGTGGTCTCGTAATCTTAAACCAAGGCAAATAGTATGAATCGCATTTCGGCAGTTTTAGGTCAGTTTTTTTTTTCACACGAAGTCACGGCAGTACAAAGTATTTTCATATAGAGTAATCATATTTTGGTTCATCAGGCATGATAATTCAAGAGAGGATGTTTCTGAAAGTTTACTACTACTCACAACACCAACACGTGTATGGTGGGACTGTGAAGGAACTGTGATCGGATAAGCATTTCTGATCAGTGCATTTATTTGGAAACAGGTTTGACGGACAGCCGTCTTTAAGTCATTGGAGGCCGCTTCTCACCATCTTGACAATCAATGGTGCAAATAATCGCATGGAAATTATGCCAAAGCCATATCCGCTATAAAGTATTGCTTTGATCGCTAACGTTATGATCATATTTACGACAGCGACTTACAAGAGCAGCCGCGCCAGTATATGCTATCCATGCATTCTTGAATTCCCCCTCAAATCCGCAATATTTTTCAGAATTTTTCAATGTTAAATTTCAGTGGAGATCAAATCATTTAACCCTGAAAATGTTTCTACGATTTCTGTTCGCAAAAAAGTGACACGCAAAGGATACTCGTTTCAAACGCCTCCGGTTGTAAATGTGCCTTTGGCGTGCAAACGACTCAAGTGCCCGATATTTGCTCGTTGTCTCACCCAGCGCGTCGTTTGTGTCTGGAAATTCATAAATCAAGTCGGATTAAAACCTCCTGCAAGTAGACTATTTATTTGTATATGTTGATCACTATAGGTTCCTCAGCTTTCACGTGTGTGTATTCTTGTCTCATTGCTCGAGGCCTTCCATGCTTATCTCGGCAGATGTGCACTCCCGTCGACAAGTCAACAGCCGCTCTGCTGTCTCTGTATAACCATATGTTGCACACCCCAAAGACAGAAAAACAAAGCAAACGGCGAAACACATTTTTAGGAAGGCGTAACAGTATCGTTCTAGTTGAGTTTCTCTCCTTATTGTAAGCATAGACAAGATTAGCAAGTATCTCGCTCCTGCTGCCCATGCTCAAAGATTGTTTATCTATCAGTAAAGCAAAACGACTCTGATTTACATGAAACATCTTTCAAATAAAATTTCTTTCCAAATTGAACATACAAAGGATATCAAACAGGAGGAGGGAGTCGATCGGAGGCAAGTGCAAATTGTTCCTTTGTAATTACCGTAACATTAAGCTCATTTCTTTTCTCACCGTCGGCAATACACGGGCTCGTATTGTGTAGACTGGCGAAATCCGGTATTTTCGGTAAAAATACAAGTACTTTAATGGGACCTTACGACCTGACTTAACACCATAAAACACATTTTCGGTTATCCGACTCAGTCATGGGGAGTGAAAATAGGTCGATGCTATCGATACGATTGATCGGGTTTTTAACACTGTGCGGTGTGTGTGTATGTGTGACGCTGAGCGAAACGATTGCTATTTTTTGCTAGATATAATAGATGAACAGGATAAATATTTCCAAAGGACAATGAAACTGTCTTCGTTTGTTTTCTGTGCCACAAAACAACTAAAATCAGTCCGTATGTAAATGATGTCATTATAGTTGACATAATGTCAAACTCCACCTTCCTGTACCATCCAGCGATGTTTGCTATTTGCGAGCACACCTGTTAGCTCGTTAGCACAATTTCTGCTGGAAGCAGAACAAGCGGACTTTGAATGTGTGTTTAACAGGTTCCTCTGTTTCAGAGTTCCGATCAAGACAATTGAGATCCCGAAACAGGATTAAATTTGCTGACGAAAACAATGGTCACATAAAGCTGTTTGGTTTCTTATAAGAATATCGACAAGTGGCGCACAACGATGGCGAAGGGGCTGCTCATGGTTGAGCTAGCACGGACTTGCATTCTTATGTTATACCTGTATAAATGAATCTTACTAAAGCAGAGTTCTTTTCCCTGTTGAGGAACCAAGGAAAGATTTATGGACCAAGAACTTTGTGAGCGAGCACCTTACATAAAATTGCTAGCAACATGTGCTATATTCATGTTGATTTTTTCGTCATGGGACATGTTACTCACACCTTGAACCCTAAATTGCAAACTTTCGCTAACGCTTTCCGCGAGGACATGTTGAATCATGTGTTTCCAGGAGCAATCGAAAGGAAAAATCAGATGTCATTGTCAAGCTTGCTGATATTTAATTAAGATAGTATGCCCCTCAAAAGTGAAAGACTTAACTTTTGTTCAAACTTTCCTCAAAGAATGATTCTCTTTCAAAATCAAGCATAAAAATAAGAGGTCACCATGAAAATTTTGATACCAGAGAAACAAATTACACAAGATTTACCGATATTTGAAATTCAAAATGGCCGCCATCCCTGTGTTAACTCTGTGGAGAAAAAACATCGATTTTCGAAAACTAAGCCGGTGAAAAAATTTTCCTTCACAAATCCTACACTAAGAGCTTTAAAATGAACCCCCAAGTGATAGATCAGAAAAGAATTGAAAAAGTTCGAGAGTCCTAATATATGTCCCCGACTGGCGGGTTTTACCTTCAAAAACTAAACTGGTTGCTATTCCCTGACTTGACTCTAGGGAGAAAATGAAATTTCCGATTTTCCCGTAAACAGGACGGATAAAACTTTATTTGGCCCAAATACTTCAGAATGGATAGATTGCGCTCGAACAGTTCACTGGAAAAAAGATTGTAAAAACTCCAGGGTCAGAAAATCTGACCCAGAAGCGCATACTACCGTGACTTTGAATTTAAGATGGTACGTATCTCAAACTTGAAGGTTTTAAACTTTTACTCAAGTTCGTTCAGATACAGTAACTCAGCCCCTTGAAAATCAAGAATAAAAATCAGGTGCTACAGAAACAAATTACCCATAATATTTACCGACAATTGAAATTCGAAATAGCCACCGTCCCCGCGTTAACACTATGGAGGAAAAATAAAATTTTCGATTTTCACAAAAATAATTCGATGACAACTTTATTCACCCACAAGCTTCAAAATGAACCCCCACAAGTGGTAGACAAAGCGAATTGTAAATGTTTGAGAGTCCGAATATCTGTTCCCGAAGCGCATTCTACCTTAAAACATCGCTAAAATCATTCGACACGAGACTTACATAGAAAAACGATTTAGGCTGAGGATGTGCTAATTTCTTGCATCTTCTAACGACACATTTTCAAGATCTTAAATATTTATCAGTTCCTTAACTCTCAAGACGATATTTTCAGCAGTGTTGTTTTATCAATTTGACTTATATCAACAGTTACAGAAGATGCTATCGATAACGTGATGAGTAACGTAATGGCGTGTATTTACCCCAGGGTGAGTTTCTACATAGACTGGATTTGACCCAGGCTAGAGCAACCCACGCGATGTAAGGCGATAACAGTCATCTTTCGGTATTTAGAGCTGTCGAAAATGATTAATATAGCGTCAGCGATAGTCACACATATCCATTTGATGTAGTCCTTTTGCCCCGATCAAAACCTTTAGCAAGTGCTTCGAGGGTGTATGGTCTCACAATTGTGTACAATCTAGAAGTTAAACCTCGTTTTTTGGCTACAGTTTTGGGGCTATCTACCTATCAAGTCTTTAGTTGTTCATCTAAATTCTGCGACGTATCTATCACTCCTGGAATCGATGTGTATCACGTTACGTAAGTGCTATGCCCCAAATATCGGCAGAAACAAAATGGAATGTCGACAATTTTCTCATGGATTAATAACATCCTGATAAATTGCTGGAGCGATGGTTACTCAGTTATTTATTGGTTTAATTTATAAACTGGCCCTCAAGATTTCACTGCTGTTCAGAGCAACATTACTTGATAATTTGTTTTGTAGAAATACAGAGTTTTTAGAGTACTTGAAAGTGCTAACTGAATAGTGACAAAATGCTCATTGATGACACTGTAAAAATTCCTCGTTCGGGTAATGATCTAACAGGACTTGATATAACAAATAACAAGCCTTAATAATCTACATAAGACTGAATACTTATTGTTCATGTATTGAGAAGATATATAGGACCATATTGCAGTAAAAACCCTCCTCAGACATATGAACAAACAATGGTTCAGTTTTCATGATTTAGCTCAAAGCTAATCCCGACTCATTAGAAAGGACTAAGAAGGTTTATCGTTTAAATAATACCTTTAATTCGTATATTTATTTTTCTTTCACTTTTGTGCGAGTTTCTACTTTAACTTGTCAGCTCGTTTAAAAAAATACCCCTGGGCGCCGCATTTATTGCGCTCATCAGTATTCCCTGGATATCAGTCTTGGCAGGTTAGTAAACTTTGGGATTCAATTTTGAGAAAAGGTGGGTTAACAGTCTTTACTTTCAAACGCCATCGGTGACGCTTGGGATCCTTCAATTCATCACGTCTGGACAACTTAATCTTCAGCTTTATGTTACTAAGGCAATGTTAGACCGCACAATCTAATGCATGCTTTCTTACACGTACGTACTGTCATTCTATTTTTGGAACAAGACGTTCGTCATCCTATTAAGGTAGTATACACCTCGAAAGACTTAAACTTTTATTCAAACTTTCCTTAAGGAATCTTTCAACCATTCTCTTTCAAAATCAAGAATAAAAATCGGGGGGTCATCGTGCAAATTTTGGTACTGTAGAAACAAATTACTCAAGATTTACCGACATCTGAAATTCAAACTGGCCGCCATTCCTGTGGTAATTCTGTGGAGAAAAAATAAAGTATCGATTTTCCAAAAACTAAGACGGTAAAAATTTTTCTTATACCAAGAGCTTGAAATGAACCCCCACAAGCGATAGATTAGAAAAGAATTGGAATAGTTTAAGACTTCAAATATCCGTCGTCGAGGCACATTCTACCTCACAATTATGTCCATATCTTTTTCTATTAAATTCTATGGTATCCGTGGTTTAACTTGAAAAACTCTTCTTTTGTATTAAGTATCTTTTATGTTTTACCTTTGTCTAATTTTAACCTCATTCCATCAGTGCAATGATATTCTCTCTCATGGAAATTGACGCACTACGGCACCCTCACTGGAATAGTGAAGCAAAATTGAAAAACATTAAAATTGTAGACGCAAACTTCGCCACAAAGAATGAAATGATATAAAATTTGCAATTAAATGTAGGTGATTGAGTCTGACGAAATCAAACTCGTGATAACAGAAGCTTAAATGCATGATTAGATAAAACACGACAAAATACCGACCAGGCATGGTGAAATAGTCTACTTACATTGAGCAGGCGTGAAACAGCATACAAAAATACGGATTTGGGCGTGATTCTAAAAGGGACGAAGTCGGCCATTTTTCATGAATTTTGTTTGATGCAAGATACTACTTATTGTTTGACATGTTGAAAGATACTGAATGAATGGGTGACCATGGATATATTGGACCCAGGTTTTGGACAAATTATATGAAACCATGGCCAAAACGAATTAATGCTCATGACCATTAATTCATTTTCGCTATGGTTTCATTTAATTTGTCTAAAACCGGCGTCGAATATATGCATGATCACCCATTCATCCAGTATCTTTCAACATGTCAAACAATATAAGTAGTATCTCGTATCACACAAACTTCACGTAAAATGGCCGACTTTTGTCCTTTAACTTGTTAAGTGGTGACACAACGGAAATAGAACCACTCACTTCGAAGCGAACGAAATGCGTACAGGACCCCTCTTTGTACGCATAGCCCTCCTCGGCTTGTGGATCAGTACACTGGTTTTATGAGAGAACATCACCATTTACATAACTTTAACATCAAAATTCTTTACTTTGAAATCTCGAAATCAAAATGTATCTTAATTCGAATACTAGCCATACAGTTTGGAAGACGAGAAAGGCAGTTTGTAGCCTCGGGAAGTTTCAAATTTATGGAGCGGTAAGAAGTGAACATTTTTGCGCCGAAGGCGGCTGAAAATACAGTACTCGAACTTGTGAAGCAGGTGGTCTCTTAGAAACGGCGCAATGTAAAGTTTGCAGGTTTCCTTTTATGCAACCGGACTATCTTTCGCGTGTTTGTTTCTGCCCTGGACGTACAAATGTAACGCTCTCTCATTGCCACCAAGGTCGCAAATGTTATCTGAATGCAGACAATCGTGTCATCTCTGTTCTATGATGTCCTCCAGTACGAACTTCGGATTGCCCGTAGTTCAGTCGGTGACAGGCCACGGTGTAACGTTGCTCGGTGGAGCTGAGCAGAACTGAAATGTTAACGAGTTCCCGCACCCTACAGAAGCCATTACGCGCCAATTATTGAAGTTTGAGTCAATGAGGAAGTCATTTGCGGAACGAGATCAGACTCCGGTATTTATGTTAGAATATGGTAAATGGAGAAAGATGTGAGCAAATACTGCCTTTTAGTAGTAGAGTAGATGATATACACAACTTCAAAATGCAGGAACTTACGTTTCAGGTGTCCCTCTCCAGCCCACCTTGTAACACCAATTTCTAGAATGCTCTCACTCGTTTTATCGTCGTATCGGGCACGGTTACGATTGTCAGTGATATTGGAGGTCAATGTCGATCACGGTATCGGTCGACGCATTCCACCTTCCTGAGATACGGGTCGAGGTACCTTGGACGAGGAACGCAGGCCGACGCACATACCATACCGCACCGCTACGTTTTATTGCCTGCACTGTATTGAGCTCGCATAAATCCGGGTTGACACTACGGATTTTTCAGAATTCATTGTAGAATAGGTCAAGTATTACCAGATTTCATTCGTTAGAGCCAGTTAAATCTTGGCCGACCAAGATAAAGGTGCGAGGGTAAAATGCACGTAAAGGAAAACCTGTAAAAATGTACAGTCTTACTCGCACCCAGAATCCACCTTTTCTGTATGATCGAAAAAGGAACCTCCGATGGTGTTAACGATAAAGATTTGCCTGCATTTTGAATTTAAAATACCAGTATAAAACAAACGGCCTGGGTCTGCTAGCTCTTAGTTTGGTTATCTAATCTGCATCAGATTAAGTTGGGCTCATACGCTGGTTGTTAAAAAGGATTGGCCTCGTGCAGTGACAAACATTGAACGCATTTTGATACTATTTTGATACAACTAATATATTTCACAACGACCTAAAACCTTAAAGGCGCCCTTCTCAATCCCTGGTTCTCGCATTAGCGAATGTGTCAACAGCCCATTAACAGTTGGTCATTCTTTTGTTTTCTATTGAATATTTTATCAAGTAAATAATATTTATACTAGATAAATCTGATAATTGAGTGGGGGCTTTAACTCTATTTAAGAGGATAACGTTGCTATCCTTAGTACGAATCTAAACATGTATTGATCATCAAAACGTTGCTCCTATCTCCTTTCTGGGTCACAATTAGACAAAACTAAATACGGATGAGATAATGATTACGATATATACCAGAAATTACTTCTGTCTAGTTTTTGGCGTTGAGTCTCTCGGTAAAGTGTGAGTAGGTCAGTAAAATGCAAAGCAAACATCGCCTTATACACATACGACAAAGAAAATACTATGACCTTTTGACTTTAATACTATGGATAGAAGATACCGCTGCAGACAGAAATTGTGGAAAGATCCGAATTTATCGTGGCCGATTTATCGCCCACAGAAACCTTCAAAACTTTTCATCTAACAAGACGAAATGGCTTCCAATGTTTACTCCACACATATCAGTGCACTTAACCCTTTGAGAGTTCATATTTTCGCGCCAAAATTTTAGTGCAACATTTTACCAATTTTTATGAATTTTTCTGTAATTTCTTTGATAATACTGGACCAAACGGACATCACAGTTCATTTCGTACAGTTTTTCATCAAAATGTTGGCCAAAATCTGAAAAACTGACTAGGGTATATTTATAAAAACGACAAAGATTGACTATGGCACACTTGCTACCTTGACTACACGAGGATTACTCAATGTAAAATTGTACACTCACCCGTTTGTTTTCAGATCCATAACCGGCATTTCTCGTCGTGGCGAAAGGGCATATTTTCTAAAAGGAGCGCATACCGATTCACAGAGCAGCAGAGATTCAAGGTATGATCTAACACTGAGATGATGAAGTTCTGCACTCCACACATAACACCTTAAATCTCTGAATAAGTTGATCATTTACCAATATTAATGTAAAGGTGTCCTTTTCTTACAAAACAAACTACTTTATTCGTACATCTTACATTTTTGCATCTACTCGGAAGCTATTTCAGCAAAGTTCTAAGAACTAGTCAAATGCTGGAACTTGTTTGAAACCCGGATAAATTCTTCTCCTGTCATTTCCGGGATACACGCAGAGTAAAATCTATTAAGGGTAGCTCTTATACGTCACAGTTATATGTACCTCGGCCTAATTTGACAGAGTCATCGTTTAAGAAACATCTTTGCGTTGAGTTGTTTACAAAATTACCCATGTCATTTCCACGTACAACACATTGGGTGTATCCGTCGGAAGTCAAAATCAATACAGACAGTGTTTTTATATTTCGGCGCTAACAAATGAAACGTAAGTAAGATTTTGACAGTTTAGCTGTTCCGTGATCACAGTGTGTACATAAGAGGTTTCAGACAATTTCAGAGAAACTTTAACACTTTCTCAAAACAAACGACTTTCGAGAGATTTGTGTACAACACGATTGGAACTAATTTGGGATAATTGGATGGTGAAGTAATGTCGATTTGATCTACAAATGTTATCTCATCTGCTTTCCTTTCTACAATATACACTTCTTTTTATGAGTAATTTGCAATATTGCAACATTCAGCTATGTGGCATCTAACACTTTTGAGAAATTTGCAAAATATGAAAATCCAATTATCCCAAATTAGTTCCAATCGTGTTAATACTTATGTATGTGTTATATCGGTGCTTATATATCACCTATCAAACTTGTCAATCTGTCCTTAAACGAGACGAATCAACTTGCCAAGCTCACAGAAAATATTTGACTGCTCTGGAGGCACATAAGTTCCCCATCAGATTTAACTGAAGTAAAATGTCCTTAGATTGTTTTAAATCAGAAAGATATGCCACATAAAACAGTATGTCCGTTTCGACGAAATGCCCGCCAAAAACATCCGTTGACGGCATGACACGTGCTACCATAAATACATGCAGATCATATGAGGCATTTTAAACTATCCCGTTTGTTTTGAGTTCGAAAATCTGTATTTCTCGACATGGTAAAAGGCTTTTTTTTCAATCAGGCTAAGGTTCAGGCAGTGATTGTAAGCGTAGAATCCTGCAATCCTCGGCATGACGCGTTAAAGTTCTGAATAAATGGCGATCATTTTTATCTCGTGCGAGACGCGTTGAACTTTGCAATGCGCCCATTGAAACAACTTGTGCTCTGTTCTTATCCCACTCCAAGATCGATATCAATCAGACTCTGTGGATGATGCGATGCTGACATGTACCTGACACTATTTCAACGAAATACTCATGGGCCCTGTCTTTCGGTTTAGTTTGAGTCAGTCATTTGAGTGTAAAGCCAAACATCGCTTCACATCCTTTAACAATATAGAAAACAGTATCATTTCATTGTGACTGTATCACTGTGCATACACGATGTCGTTGCAGACAAAAAACAATGTATGGTCCCATTTATCGTGACTAATTTATTGTCCATCAAAACCTTTCAAACTGTCCTTTAACTAGACCTCCAGAACTTCCAAAGTTTACACAATATATCTGACTGCCCTTCAAGAGGCATACTTCTGATTAGAGTAAAATGAAAGTAAAGTGTCCAGATGTTTTAAACGAACACAAAGATTTTCTAGGGTTAAATCAAAAAGATAAACACATCAAATGTTGAATGCCATATCAGAAATATGTCCGTTTAATTTTGACGTGTACACCAAAGACCCGACAAAGCCGTATGACATGTGCTACCGTGAATACACGAGGATCACATAATGTAATATTTTACACTCACCTGTTTGTTAGGAGATTGACAACCAGTATCTCGTCACGGTAAAGGGACGTATCTCCTAAACCAAGCAAGGACAGATTCACACATACAAGTAGCGATTTAGGCGGTGGTCGTGGGCGCAGATAAAGAAACCCTGCAATCCTCTACATGATGCGTTAAAACTCTGAATAAGTTTATCGTTACCGATATTAATGTGAACGTGTCCTTCTTATCGAAAAACAAATCAGCGGATTTCTGATATCATACATTTTCGCGGTTATTCGGAAGCTGTATGTTTTTTGTTTAGCGACGTTTAATATTTAAGTTATTCTCCAGTCAAGTTCTAGGAACTAGTCAATGATGGAAGTTGTTTATCTGGGCAAATCCTGGTTTTCTCCACGGATTTCCTGGTTAATGGCCGCATGAAATTTGTAAAGGGTAGATTTTAGTTATTTTTTTAAATTGTATTCACTTCTTCATCTAACAGGCGAACTCCCAATTACAGGATGAGGTACCCATAATCACTACCTACGAATATTTTCTGCAATGAAATGTAAGTAAGATTTAGACAGTTTGGCTGTTTCGTGATCAGAGTGAGTACATAAGAGGTTTCAGACAGTTTCTGAGAAATTTTAAAATTTTCTCAAAATATACGGTTTCGAGAGATTTGTACAAGCATTAACATACTTATGTATATTTTAAATCGGTGCTAATATATTGTCTATCAAACTTTTCAATGTGTCCTTTAACAAAACAATTCGCCATGCTGACAGAAAATATCTGACTGCTCTTAAAGAGGCATATAAGTTCCTCATCATATTAAACTGAAAGCAAGGTGTCCTTAGATTGTCTTAAAACAGAAAGATATACCACATAAAATATACCACAATATGTCCGTTTCAATGAAATGCCCGCCAAAAAATTCCTTGACGACATGACAGGTGCTATCATAAATACATGCGGATCACATGTGACATTTTAAACTAGCCCAGCTGTTTTCAGATCGAAAATCTGTATTTCTCGACATTGTAAAAGGCGTTTTTCAATCAGGCAAAGGTTCAGGCAATGATTGTAAGCGTATAGATAAAGAAATCTGAGATCCTCGGCATGACGCGTTAACATTCTGAATAAGTTTAGCATTAGCGACATAAATGTCAACTTGTCGTTATTGCAGAAAACATTGAACAGGTTCGTGACATCATACATTTTCGCAGTTACAGGTGCAGCCAACGGAGCTATTCATCGAAAAAGCTGTTCCAGGAGCAAGTTTTGAGGGCAGGGGAAATTTTATTTTTGCTCGGGCAGGGGACATGTTTTTAAGTGGCAGGGGAGCAAATTTTAGTTTTTTTTGTAGGGCAGGGCAGATATCGGTTGATTGTTCTGGGGACAGGGCTTGGCGAAAAACGAGGAGAGGGGAAGCTACTTTTAAAACGGGGACAGGGGAAGTTGAGCCATGGTGTTTCGGGGATGGGGACACAGGGCAAGTACTTATAACTTTTTATGTCTGCAGGGGAAATGGAATGACAAAATTTTGAGGGGAATTTTTTCAAGGGCAGGGGAAATCGGCAAGTTTTTTTCGCCACAGGGCAGGGGAGCTTCAAAACTTCACAGTGGGGAGGGGAAAACGGCAAAAATAAGTGGGGAGTGGGTAAAAATGAAGTTTGAGTGCGGGAGGGTAGGTCGAAAAATTTTTAGTGGGAGGGCAAATTATGAACAGCTAATTAATTACCCTCTTGACTTAAAATTAGTCAGTTCACATTGCTTGCCATACACAATATACTGAGGACCCCTTTAAAAGTACATTGTTCGTTGGCTGCACCTGCAGTTACTCAGAAGGTATATTTTTAGTAAAGTATAATGTTCCAGTTATTCTGCAGTGCAGTTCTAGGAACTAATCCAATGAAGGTAGTTGTCTAAAACTGGCTAGAACAAACCCGGGCTCAGCTGTCTCCACGGATTTCCTGGACATAGGCCTCATGAAACTTGGCAGTGATAGATTTAACATGACACTGTTGACTGTACCTCGCCTTACTTTGACAGTCTGATCAGTTAACAATCTTCTTTGTTGCGTTGCACGCCATTTCCCCGTAAACACATAGGTGTGTCAGTCTGAAATCAAAATCAGTACGTCCTGTATAGTGTTTTAATTATGGCGATCGACGAATATTCATGTAATGAAGCACAAGTGAGATTCAGACAGCTTGCTTGTTACGTCATTAAGGTAGTATGCGCCTCCAAAGTGAAAGACTTAAACTTTTGCACAAACTTTCCCAAACGAATCTTTCAAACATACTCTTTCAAAATCAAGAATAAACTCAGGCATCACCGTGCAACTTTTGGTACTGTACAAACAAATTACCAAAGATTTGACGATATTTGAAATTCAAAATAGCCGCTATCCTTGTGTTGACTCTATGGAGAAAAATAAAATTTTCGATTTTCGAAAAACTCTGACAGTGAAAAGTTTTCTTACACCAAGAACTTTAAAATGAGCCCCCACAAGTTATAGATCAGAAAAGAATGTAAACGTTTAGGAGTCCAAATATCTGTCCCCGAGGTGCGTTATAAGCTAAAGCGTATGAATATGAAGTTCAAGACAATTAAAATGAAATATTATCAGTTTCTCAAAACTAGACGATTTTCTGGAGATTTGTACCATATTAACATGATTATGTTTGTTAAATCCTTTTCTATTTCTCATACACTTTGACTTCATACGGAGAGCAACATCCTGCTAAGTGATCAGATCTGCCCAAGTGCAAGTTAATTCTATTATGATCCAAATGGATTTTAATATTTACTCCATATGCTGTTTCCTGATATGGGACTGCATTAAAATAAAAAGTATGTTAAAATGCAAGTAGTCTCGTTAACATGCGGTAGAAATACTCTGAAACACTAAAACCACAACCGGTCTTCCAATTCGAGAGGTAAACACTGTAACTGAATTATGTTTGATGTAATAATGACAGCCGTTTTGGAAAACATCTTTACGAAAGGACCGTTTCTCTTCACTCGTGAAAATATGTCTGTACTAGCTGTATTAAGAGTTAAAAAATTAAAATATAAAGGATATTAATTCAAGATACCATAGAAATTTTCTAATCATTAGCTATATGTAATCATTTTATAGCAACTGAATTATAGGTCAGCTGTATGCTATTCTTAAGAGATTGAAAAGTATACTTTAGGATGAAATTATATCATATCGAGTATGTTTGCCGGTTTTAAATGTTCATTTCAAGTGAGACCTGCCCTGATTGACGACTGTCATCTAGAAACCAATCAAAATATTAGCATTATCAGATAAACCTAAAAGATATATAATGTGAAGGGTTGTCATTCGGTGAAATTGCTTTTGGATACGTTCAGATTCATTCGAGAATGAAATCGTTGTAACGTTTTCACTCTATAACAAACCTTGACATCGACTTTTACTATGTTTCTGCGGTCAGGTGAAGGGCACAAGTAGTGTCGATGAACGAAGCATCTGTACTATGTGCTTGTGGTTTGAGCGTCGATAGTCGGAAATATCGCAGGTAATTCTCGGTAATAGGTGATAATAAAATTAACAAATGGCGATTTGACTCTGCGGATCGGCCCTTGAGCAACAAGTGAAGACAAGCCATATCACCCATTGCGCCACTAACACTTGAACTTGTAGTTGATTTAACGCTTCGAATATAGACGCTAACCAATCTGTAATAACGCGATGAAACACCTTGTTCCAAATCATCTGTATGACTGCTGCAGTTCGAATCTGGTGTATACACGTGAATACACGAGGATCACATAATGTAATATTTTACACTCACCTGTTTGTTAGGAGATTGACAACCAGTATCTCGTCACGGTAAAGGGACGTATCTCCTAAACCAAGCAAGGACAGATTCACACATACCAGTAGCGATTTAGGCGGTGGTCGTGGGCGCAGATAAAGAAACCCTGCAGTCCTCTACATGATGCGTTAAAACTCTGAATAAGTTCATCGTTACCGATATTCATGTGAACGTGTCCTTCTTATCGAAAAACAAATCAGCGGATTTCTGATATCATACATTTTCGCGGTTACTGGGAAGCGGTATGATTTTTGTTTAGCGACGTTTAATCTTCTGGTTATTCTCCAGTGAAGTTCTAAGAACTAGTCAATGATGGAAGTTGTTTACTTGGACAAATCCTGGTTTTCTCCACGGATTTCCTGGTTATAGGCCGCATGAAATTTGTCAAGGGTAGATTTAAGTTATTTTTAACTGTATTCACTTCTTCATCTAACAGGCGATCTCCCAATTACGGGATGAGGTACCAATAATAACTACCTACGAATATTTTCTGCAATGAAATGTAAGTAAGATTTAGACAGTTTGGCTGTTTCGTGATCAGAGTGAGTACATAAGAGGTTTCAGACAGTTTCTGAGAAATTTTAAAATTTCTCAAAATATACGGCTTTCGAGAGATTTGTACCAGCATTAACATACTTGTGTATATTTTAGATCGGTGCTAATATATTGTCTATCAGACTTTTCAATGTGTCCTTTAACAAAACAGTTCGCCATGCTGACAGAAAATATCTGACTGCTCTTAAAGAGGCATATAAGTTCCTCATCATATTAAACTGAAAGCAAGGTGTTCTTAGATTGTCTTAAATCAGAAAGATTTGCCACATAAAATAACTACAGTATGTCTGTTTCAACGAAATGACCGCCAAAAATCCGTTGACGACATGACACGTGGTACTATAAATACATGCGGATCACATGTGACATTTTAAACTAACACGGTTGTTTTGAGATCGAAAATCTGTATTTCTCGACATGGTAAAAGTTTTTTTTCAATCAGCAAAGGTTCAGGCAGTGATTGTAAGCTTAGATAAAGAAATCTGCGATCCTCGGCATGACGCGTTAACATTCTGAATAAGTTTAGCATTAGCGACATAAATGTCAACTTGTCGTTATTGCAGAAAAGATTGAACAGGTTCCTGACATCATACCTTTTCGCAAGTACTCAGAAGCTATATTTTTAGTAAAGTTTAATGTTCCAGTTATTCTCCAGTGCAGTTCTAAGAACTAATCCAATGATGGTAGTCGTCTAAAATTGGCTTGAACAAACCCGGGGTCAGCTGTCTCCACGGATTTCCTGGAAATAGGCCGCATGAAACTTGTCAGTGCTAGATTTAACAGGACATGGTTGACTGTACCGCGGCCTATTTTGACAGGTTCATCAGTAATTAACAATCATCTTTGTTGCGTTGCACGTCATTTCCCCGTAAACACATCGGGTGTGTCATTCGCAAATCAAAGTAAGTACGTACTGTAGTGTTTTTTATATATGACGTTAGGCAAATATTCATGTAATGATGCATAATTAAGAGTCAGACAGCTTGCTTGTTACGTCATTAAAGTTTATAAACGAGATAATTTAAGCGAAACTTTATCAACTTCTAAAAAGTAGATGAATTTCTGGAGATTTGTACCATATTAACATAATTATGTTTGGTAAATCTTTTTCTATTTCTGATACACTTAGACTTGATATGAAGAGCAACGTCCTATTTAAGTAATCAGATTTGCTCAAGTGCAAGTTGATTCTATTATTATCTAAATGGATTTTAATATTTACTCCGCATGCCGTGTCCTGAAATGGGGTTGCATTTAAATAAAAAAGCATGTTAAAAATGCAAGTCTTGTGGACATGTGATACAAAACCTCCATACGAGCAACGCTTAAATCACGACCAATTTTTCAATTCGAGAGTTAAACACTTTTGCTGAATTATGTTTGATGTAAATCTGGCTGTCGTTTTCGGAAACAACTTTGCGAAATATGCGGGTTTCTCTTCACTCGTAAAAGTATATCTATACAACAAGCAGCATTGAGAGTTTTAAAAACTGAAATACAGGAGATCAATTTCAAATACATGAGAAAGTTTCTAATCATTAGTAATAGACTGTAGCAATTGAATCGGGAGTCAACTGTCTGTTATGTAATAGATTGAAAAAAAATTTGAGAATGACAATTATATAATTTGCATAGCAAACCGGTTAGTTCGTGATTATCTGTATCGACTATGTTTACCGGTTTTTAAATGTTCATTTCCAGTGAAACCTGCCCTGATTGACGTCTGTCATCTGGAAACCAATCCAACACAGCCAATATTAGCATTATCAGATTAACCTAAGAGAGATTTGGGTGTAGTGAAATGACTTTTGGATACGTTCAGTTTCATTCGAGGATGAAATCGTTGTAACGTGTTCACACTATAACAAACCTTGACATCGACTTTTACCATGTTTCTGCAGTACTGATATTCATACTTGCGACATGACGTATTTCAAGTCAAGGGCACAAGTTGTGTCAATGAACGAAGCATCTGTGCGATGTGATTGTGGTTTGAGCTTCAATAGTCAGAAATAGCATACTTAGGTAAATCTCGGTATTAGGTAACAATAAATGAACAGTTGCCATTTTGTCATTGAGAATCGACCCTGGAGCAACAAGTGAAGACAAGCCGTATCCCCCATGTTCCATCACTAACACTTGAACCTACAGATGATTGAACCTTTCAAATAAACACCTTGTTCCAAATCTTCTGTATGACTGCTGCATTTCGAATGTGGTGTATACCGATAAGGGACTGGTAAGTTTCTTCGGCAGGGTGGGGGGGCGGGGGGTTGGTGGATTATCTTTATCTTTTGCCGACGTCAAAAAGTGGCTGACCCCCATTCCAAATTTTCAAAAAACAGAATGACCCCTCTATTCAAATTTTGAAAACAGGGTGACCCCCGCGCGAGAACGGTAAAAAAGTTGGTATATATATATATATATATATATATATATATATATATATATATATATATATATATATATATATATATATATATATATATGAAATTGTTGACATGTCAGTTGTAAGATGGGAATTTCAAAGTGTCAATGTTAAAGTTTGAATACAGTTATTCGAATGAGCTGTGAATGTATTTCACACTTTCTATGCTTAACCAGATGTTCTGAACTGTTGTACAGAAATAGATGTCAATCGTTAATATAAAAAAGGAACAGATATGAACTGAATATGCTCACGTGTTTTACAACAGGTTCATTAATAGTAGTGCGCTTCACAGAACAATGAGATATATGTTATCACTATATGTAGCAGGTTTTTTTCAACTTCGCACAGTACTCTCAGAGTTGAATCACTTATTACAAAACTTTATTTAATATGCAAATGAGCTGTTCATTAACTGGACACTGCTCAATGCTTTATGGGACAATTAGATATCCATCAGATCAACATTTGTAGCACGTTTTATTTAATTTAATGCTGTAATTTTAGAGTAATGTCACTAATTACAAAGTTCATTAAATATGCAAATAAACCCTAAATTAACTTGACACTGTTCAATGATTCATAGCACAATTAAATATTTATCAAATCAATATCTGTAGAACGTTTCACAAAATTTTGGTGCTGAAATTTCAGAGTTATATACCTAATTACAAAGTTTATTAAATATGCAAATGAACCCTTAATTAACTTTACACTACTAAATGCTTTATAACACAGTTAGATATCTGTCGTATCAGTATGTGCAGCAGTTTTCATCACATTTGATGCAGTTATTTCGGAGTTATATGACTAATTATAAGACTTCATGAAATATGCAAATGAACTAATTATTAACTTGACACTGCTCAATGCTTCTCAGTACAATTGGATATTTATAAGATCAACATCTGTAGCAAGTTTCATCAAATTTAACGCTGTAATTTTGGAGTAATATCACTAATTACAAAGTTCATTAACTATGCAAATGAACCCTAATTAACTTCACTCAACTAAATGCTCTACACTACAATTAGATATCTGTCGGATCAGTATGTGCAGCATATCATATTTGGTGCAGTTATTTTGGAGTTATATCACTAATTACAAAACTTCCTAAAATATGCAAATGACCTATTTGTTAACTTGACACTGCCAAATGCTTCTCAGTACAATTAGATATTTATCAAAACAATATCTGTACCCAATTTCACTGACTTGGTGCCGTAATTTCAGAGTTATATACCTAATTACAAAGTTCATTGAGTATGCAAATGAACCCTTAATTAATTTCACACTACTAAATGCTTTACACTACAGTTAGATATCAGTCGGATCAGTATCTGTAGCTGTTTTCATCACATTTGGTGAAGTTATATCGGAGTTATATGACTAATTACAAACCTTCATAAAATATGCAAATGAGCTATTTATTAACTTGAAACTGTCTAATGTTTCTAAGTATGATCAGATATACATCAGATCAATATTTGTTGCAAGTATCATCAAGTTTGGTGCAGGAATTTCAGAGTTAAATTACTAATAACAAAAGTTCATTAAATATGCAAAAGAGAAGATAATTGACATGACACTCACAGTATCATCATAATGTTCTTAGATTGTCATCTGTGAAAAGTTTCATGAAATTTGGTGCAGTATTTCTTGATATATGTCTACACTGTCATTACCGTCTCCATAGGGAAACCATTGTACGGAAAAAAACGATATTGCATAACTTCATTAATATGCAAGCCACACTAACCAAAATCTAATCAGTTCTGCAAGTAGCATATGGTACCTGTGTACCAAATCTGACTTGAATCCGTTCAGGCGTTTTTGAGTTATCGTGTAAACAGACAGACAGACAGACACACACACACACACACGCACGGACAGACAGACAGACATCGCTATGACATTAGCCCACGTGTTTACACACGTGAGCTAAAAAGCAGTAAATCAAAACTTTGATGGGTGCTAAGACTTGCCAGCCATAAAACTAAATCTCCTGAGAAGCCATACAGAGCTATTTTAGCCAAATCTGATGTGTGCAGAGTCTGAAAGGACCTTTTCTTTCAACATTGAAACCACAAAAGTACAGCTAATAACGACGAAAACTGCCTTTTGTTAACTGTTATTTTGGTCATAAAAAGCATCTTTTTACAGAAGGGCGCGCCCAAAAATGCAACTGAATGATGCTATTTGTGGCTGACATGATGCATTTTAGGCAAGTATGAGCCCATGTCAAAATTCAAAAACACACTGACCCCCTACTGGGCATTTCAAACAAAAATGTGTGACCCACCCCATCACCAAAGTAAAAAAATGCGTGACCTCATGAATCCACCGCCCCTGGGCCGAAGAAACTTACCAGTCCCTAAAATGAATTGATAAACGTTTAAAACTAAAAAGAATTGAAATACGTGTGAATTTTAAGGCTCGAATTGATGTTCATACGTTTTGAAAAAAATGGACTAAAACTCCCATCATCAGATTCCAAAATCACTATTAGAGCTGCTACCTCGACTTGACTGCATGCTTGACCACTTATCTTATATAAAACTGAGCGTGAATTCGAACCAGGTTTTCAGTTAAGAACAATTAATTTTGTCTATAGAAACTTTGATAAAATCTCTACGGACTCTTGCCAGAATTAATGTTTTAGAATCCTCCAGAAGCTGACACCTTTGCCAATTTGACATCTGCATTTAATTTCAACCAGTCCCTTGTCCAGCATGTCATTACACGGAATCTATGAAGACAACCCTGTGAATGGAAGACCTATCATCCGTAGAATATGTGATACCATACCAAGCTTTCACATCATCAAAAGTCTTCCTCTTTTGGAGAAGTTTGAAGCTAGCATAATATAAACAAACGAGGCAGAATAAACTTTGGAGACGCTCTCAAAATCGTATTGTTACCGATATTAGATATTCAAAATAGCCGCCATCTTTTTGTTCATTCTATAGAGAAAAATATAATTTTCCATTTTCGAACAACCAAGACTAAATATTTTTCTTACACCAAGAGCTTTAAAATGAGCCCCCACAAGTGGTATATCAGAAAAGAATGGTAAAAGTTTGAGAGTTCAAATATCTATCCCCGAGGCGCATTCTACCTGAAACTTGATATCATACACGACATCCTAATGAGTGATCAAATCTGCTTAATTTATGTCGAGTAATAATATCGCTAAATATTCCAAGCCCTGAAATAAAGCTGTATTAAATATTGAGTACATCACAATCAAAGTTTTTAAATTTTTTCCGAAATAAACCTATTTGGTTGATACTAATATAATTCTAGATCCAAAATACTGTGACGGTTGCTTAATTATGGATGGTTAAAACAAGTGAACAAAAATTAATGAAATGCGCGTTGATAAATCTACACATCAAGCTGTACTGCAGCATACTGCGTTGATAAAATGTACAACATAAGAGACAACTATATGAAAGGCAATTTCTTATCATGAAATATTGTAAGATAACCTTATTAAACACCTATTGCCTGGTCATGAGGGCTATAGCGCCCGTCTATTACCCGAGGGGCCGTGTGTTACCAGAAACACATCGCTATTCCCCGAGGCCGTAGGCCGAGGGGTATAGCGATGTGTTTCTGGTAACACATAGCCACGAGGGGTAATAGACGAGCGCTATAGCCCGAATAAAGACCAGGCTATAGGTGTTGTTATAACACACCACATGCTCATGTTGTAATATAGTTTTTAATGTGTTTTGATATTTTGCACCGCAGCAATCCATTGTGACAAGTTTACTGGGCGATGTTTCCACAGCGGTTTCAGTTGTACGTACGTGGTACCACTATCTTTCAAAAAATATTCTAAGCATACCTAGCGACATCCTTAGTTGCACTTTAATCTTTTCCGTCGATGAGCTGTTCAAGTTCCTACGCTGTTGGAATGTTGGAAAACGTTGGAAAATCTGTTTCAGAGAATGTGTCGTCACCTATCCCGGACGCACATCACGTTCTAGTCACCCGCCATTGTTGCAAAGCTGCAGACGACACTACGGTCACGTGACCGGGCACTTTTCCAAATTTGGTCAGAACTATTTCCCTAGGGAAATAGCTTTTCAAAAAATGCCCTCTGACGTCACTTTTGTCGATCCGATGGGGACTAGACGTATCTATTTTCTCGTCACGTGACGTATTCTGGCTAATCGCGACATGGAATGAGCATGTGGCGTGTTATAAGTTGGATAGTCAACGTTCAATAGAAATTCTATTTAGAGATCGGCTTATTGTGTTATCATTAAACAAAATTGACAAATAGACGATTATTAATCTAAATTGCAATGCTTCTTTCGGGTAAAGTTCGTGATAATCTGTATCAAGTATGTCAGTTTCGTCAGTTACACCTCTTGTTTACAAATCTTACCATGACACCCATCTAATATTAGGAATATAATCTGTTCCCGGGGCGCATTCTACCCTAAGTGTCGTTTTCAATCAGTCCCTTGCCCGGCATGTAAACACGGAATCTGTTGGAAGATAAGCCTGTAAATGGGACACCAACCATCCGTAGAACACGTGATACCATACCAAGCATTCAACATGATTTCAAAAGTATTCCTCTCTCGGAGGTCAATACATATCTTTCAAACTAGGCACCAATAAACAAACGAGGCAGAATAAACTTCGGAGACACTCTCAAAAAGTCCTCTTTTGTTCATGTCTTGTCTTTACAAAATCATTAAACAAAGTGTCTCCATGACGTCGATAACAAGATTTGTGATCATTATGAATTTAGAGTACTGGTATGAAACATTTACTTCGTATCTGCTGGATGCTAGTTATCTAATCTGTATTGGATAAATATTAGTCCGATGGCAGCTGTCCATTTGGTTGTTCACAGCGGTATGGAGGGGAAAAGTGCGAGATAATGGCTGGATTTGTTTTTTCAAATACAAGTGCCTTATCATCATCATGGTGCATCTAAGGGTATGTCATTGATAGAATTGCTATCATTTGATACTAACGTCATGGTGATCATTTTTATTTCGTGCGAGACGCGTTGAACTTTGCAATGCGACCATTGAAACAGCTTGTGCTCTGTTCTTATCCCACTCCAAGATCGATATCAACCAGACACTGTGGATGATGCGATGCTGACATGTACCTGACACTATTTCAACGAAGTACTCATGGGCCCTGTCTTTCAGTTTAGTTTGAGTCAGTCATTTGAGTGTAAAACCAAACATCGCTTCACATCCTTTAACAATATAGGAAACAGTATCAGAACAATTTATCGTTACCGATATTAATGTGAACGTGTCCTTTTTATAGAAAAACAAATCAACGGATTTCTGATCTCATACATAAATCTCATAAATTTTACATTTTTTTGGTTTAGCTATGTTTAATCTTTTAGTTATTCTCCAATCAAGCTCTAAGAACTAGTCAATGGTGGAAGTTGTTTATCTGGGCAAATCCTGGCTGTCTCGGCGGATTTCCTGGTTATAGGCCGAACGAAATTTGTCAAGGGGAGATTTGAGTTAATTTTTTAAATTTTATTCACTCCTTCACCTAACAGGCGAACCCAGTTACAGGATGTGTAACCCACAATCAACTACCCAATGGAGCAATGAGGAGTAAAATGCCTTGCTCAAGTGCACAGCTCCGTATCGTGCCGGAGTCTCGAAATCACATCCTCAGACAGTTGGTCCGTTACTCTGGACTTACTGGGTACTGAACTCAACATCATTTGATAGTGAGACCGGTAATTCAACCACTGCCGCACGGTACCTTGGCCTACTTGGACAAATTTAAGATAACTACCAAAAATGTGATATTTGTCTTGGACAAGTTAATAAATTAGACTATTTTATTGCACTTTTTTCAAACTTACGTCATGTAGTTGCCCAATACAACACATGACGATTGTCCGTCGGAAGAGGACGTCCGCACACGAAGTGTTTTTACACTTGGCCTTCGACGAATTTTTCTACTGCAATGAAACATGAGTGAACTTTACTAATTTGGTTGTTCCATAATCAAAGTTTATAAATAAAAAATGAGAGAATTACAGAGAAGATTTACCAGCGTTATCGAATACGTGACATTCTGGAGATTTGTACCACATTTATATATTTATGTATGTTAGATCCCTTTTGCTACACAAAACACTTCGGGTAATATGCGCCTCGAAATTGAACTTAAAACTTAAACTTTTACTCAAAATTTCCTTCAGGAATCCTTCAACCATTCTCTTTCAAAACCAAGAATAAAATTGAGGGTCACCATAAAATTTTTGTGCTTTACCTAAGATTTACGGATATTTGATATTCAAAATGGCTGCCATCCCTATGTTAACTCTATAGAGAAAAATATTAATTTCAATTTTCGAAAAACCAAGACAATAAATATTTTTCTTACACAAAGAGCTTTAAAATGAGCCATCACAAGTTGCAGATCAGAAAAGAATGGTAAAAATTTGAGAGTCCGAATATCTGTCCCCGAGGCGCATTCTACCTTAAACTTGATATTATATACAACATCCTAAAGAGTGATCAAATCTGCTAAATTTATGTCGAGTACATTCTAAGCCCTGAAATAAGGCTGTATTAAATAATGAATACGTCACAAAATACAAGGTTTTTTAAATAGTTGTCAGAAATAAACCCATTTGGTCGATTCTACCATAATTCTAGATTCTAAATGCTGTAACGGTTGATTAATTATAGTTGACTTAAAACAAATGAACAAAAATTAATGAAATGCACGTTGCTTTGAAAATAACTCTACACATCAATCTGTACTGCATCGTACTGAGTTCATAAAATGTGCAACATAAGACACAGCTGCATATGAAAGGCAATTTCTTATCATGAAATATAATAAGATAGTCAACGTTCAATAGAAATTTTATTTAGGGATCGATCTGCTGATTGTGTTATCATTAAAAGAAATTGAAGAATAGACGATTATTTAATCTAAATTGCAATGCTTCTTTCGAGTAAAGTTCGTGATAATCTGTATCAAGTATGTTCACTGGTTTCTTCAGTTACACCTGTTGTTTACAACTCTCACCATGACCCCAATCTAATGTTAGGAATGTAGGAATTTTACCAGAAATTTAAGGCGACATTGTTCTTTTCATGGCGTTCTTGTTCACAAAAATGTGGAATCATCGTGATGTGCTCACCAAAACACACTTTGACATCAATACTTCAAAGTTCTGCCCTCACTCCGGTTCTACATTTATCACGTTGATTCTTGCAACATGTTGAAATTTGTGTGATGGCTTGAAGTTGCACTGGAAACACAGCCGCTGTGTGGTGTGTCTGAGAGTAATGAGACAGTAGTTATACCATAGGTATTCCTCATGAACGACAGAAACCACTGTGAATAGTTGCGATTTTGTCTCTTTAATCGTCCAGTGAGCGACTAGTGGAGGCAAGCCAGATTCTACACGTTCTGTCCCTTACACACCAATTTGTAATTCGTAAATCGTTTCAGCTACTTATGTTATAACAAGACTGAACGCCTTTTGTACAAATTTGCAATCATGTCCTTGTGTACACCAGGAACTGAAAGATAATACCAAAGAGAATATGAAACACGTGTCAATTGAAGAGATTAAACGAGAGGTTCTTCCTTTTAAAACTTGACCAAAGTCCCAGGGAAGGGTTTATTACAGAGGTTAGCATAACTACGTAGGGATTCATCATGTTCTATGGCAATATGTAAAACCAGAACTTACACGGCTGTTCGGTGAAACAGTGCTCTGCTACATAGAATCCTTTGTAATTCCATTGGCCTCATAGCCTTGTCGTTTTCAGGTTGAAACGGGGAACAAGGAGCACACTCTCGTGTCGTCGTTACACACCATCGATGTTTCCAATAAGCGCGCGAATCGCATATATAAGCATTATCTACAGACCTTGTGACCTTATTTTTCTGCCTGTTTGAGTTTATCTTGTGAATGTATGACTAAAGCTGCCTGTTCAGTCGCTGTTATTCTGGATAAGAGCAAATTCAACGCATTTATATCGCATGCTGTATGTCAGTAAATGTGGTTATGCCACAATGTTACACCAAAAGTTTTCATTTAGATAAGTGACCTGAACCACATTTCCCACTGTATTTGGTATTACTTGTGCTATAAATCCAACAATTTAAATTGATATTTATAGCGGCCTAGTAGCGTATCTGACCTATACGTGGCTTGAGCAGAGAAAATTTTGTTCACAGGAGTTTAGTCATCGACGGCATTACACAGAATTGTTTTCAGCGTCCTTCAAACGGTTTGAAACATTTACAAATGATTATTAATAAACACATTAAGTATCGTTTGTAACCGCTTCTTTACCTAGCGTTTAAACACGGAAACCATTTAACGATAAGCTGATGAATCAGAGTTCAATGATCGAACAAAGATAAGATAGCATATTAACGAACGGGATTTGGACTGCACAATTTATGTCAGTACATCGCATGAAATTCAAAAATAGCCAGAGTTGTACCTGACACAATCGCTAAGGAGATAAATGCTATTCATCATTTCCTACTGTTATAAAGTTTAATCAAACATGACCCAAAACAAATGGGTCCGTGCTATAGTTTGTGTCAGGGTCGGGGGTAGGGTTCAGCAGTCAAATAATCACGCCAGCAAAAAATTCCAACATTGCCGATTGCAGACTTGTTAGCAGTGGACACCACAACATTTCACTTTTACGTATGAGGATCAAAGTTCACGATGGTCGAGGAATTGAGATGTAATCTTTTTTAATCTTAAACGTACAAAAGATTTTTTAAATTCCATATATCACTGATCATAAAGTTGGGCATTTATAACACTGAGGGCGCCTTCTCTTCCTGGTTGGCCGACTTGGACAAACAGGATAGATTCACGAAGAGATAATTACGCCATTGAAAGTGTCGATTACTAAATATAGCACCAGACTTCGTGCGCCACAACTCTTGCTTTCAATAGATATATGAGGATAATATATTATGCACATTGGAAACACAATATGTTGAAGTTTGAGTTTACCCTTAGTCGAAAACAAGCAGTATTCGTTTCTCATGTAAAAGGATTGACTTGAACGAAACAATTTCTATTTGTTCATCGTTTCCGTCCCTCATGGCAAACGTAGTAATGGGTGGATATATTCAGTGTTCAAAAATATTTCTTTTACCATGTCTTTGGCATGCATATTTGATAGAAAATTTTGGTCGTCAATGGAGAGCTGATTTTTACAAGTTACATGTTAAGTCACAATTCAGGCCTTATATGCTTCGATATCTATAAGAGTTTTACTTAGGCTACTATTCTCCGCATAAGCTACTTTCACCACAACACAGGACTCCAGGTATGCCTCATAAGTAAGTTTTTGATGATTGTTGCATTCAAAAAGAAGTATTCATATTTCACATTTCAGAAAAATGTGCCGTCTACTATAACCGCTGTTATTGTTCTGTTTAAAATCTTTCATTATCGCTCATTCCTTCTAACACCCTGTGTATCTGTCAGTCCGTTGCTTTGATAGCATCAGGGTCAAAGGTAAACATACTATTGGGTATTTTCACTCCCTCTCTCTTTCTTTCTCTCTCTCTCTCTCTCTCTCTCTCTCTCTCTCTCTCTCTCTCTCTCTCCCTCTCTCCCTGTTCTCCTTTTCTCAATCTGTCTCAGAGTTTAAACTTGTATCTTAATCTGTTGTGTTGCTTATCAGTCTCTTGATTTATGGATCGCACCAGGAATGTTCCACACCTGGACAAAACGCCTTCAATCATCGTGTAACTTAGCATGCTATGGAAGCGGATTCTGGATAGCTGTGAAAGAATCTCCGAACTGTCTTCAGAAATACCTTGATTAACAATTTCAAAGGCACCTTGCATACTCGATGGATAGTTACACGCTGGACATGTTTCATTTATCTACCCGACGCAAATCCTAACCCTATTCGTAGTCCCATCAGGTGAATCGAAACGTCTGAATGATAATATCCAGGGGCAACCGTCCTCACACCCACAGGATAGACTGAATGATCACCAGCACCGTAGTGATCTGTCCATACTTTAGTTGACCTGTCGACGATATCATTATGATGTCAATGAAGTCACATCAGTGATTAGTATGGTCATCAACATTCCAAATTTCAATGAACAATACACAGACAGTACACAGTGTATACGTGAGGAGCCTAATAGACTGTCAACATTGACAAGAAGTTTCATCGTTGGCTCCGATTGCATTGTAAAAGCGCACGCCGAAATTCGACTGTGTGCTGTCTCGAATTCGAATGGATATAAAATAACTTATTAAAGTGCCACCAACCATACTATACCCATGATGTACTGCAACAAGCGCCATGTGTAAGATATCAACGTGCATGTAACTACTTTCTTTGGATTTCCTATCAGCGATACTATGGCAGTGCCTCAAATAATGCATACAATCACTAACTAAGAAAGCTCCACGGATAGCCAGAATGATGTCTCCGTGTAACACAAGGTTGGACTTTAAATGTTTGTTTTGGTGACTCAAACTGCGGTGTAATCACCGATGTTGCCGAATCCTGATACTAAAGTTACCCATTATTGGTTTGTTTGCATAAACACAAACTTAATAACTCAGTGATGCAATTTTTGTTTGCGTAAACACAAACTTAAAAACTCAGTGATACATTTTGCATGAATGAATACATCTACTTATGACATCGGAAATTAGCTGAATTATGATGGCAAAGAATGATGACCAGGTGTGGAATGTATGAGTTCAAGTGTTCTTGTACGCCCACTCGTGTCTCGTAATGAGTGTCCCTCGGCTCAACGCATGAAGTGAGATTATATGTGGCACACAACCGAAGCTAAAAATACTGTCTCATAGTGTGGCCGGTTGGAGCTGGTCATAATCGTCCGGTACGTACATTGTTCCTCATAGTCGTTGCTATCCCGTTACTTGTATAAAGGTCTGGTAATAACACACATACAGGCAAGAAGTACACCATGATTCTGTTACTTTAACCACGAACTCACTATATTTCTCCTACATTATTTCAATATGTAGAAAGGTCGACTGTCTACAAAAAAACGTAGTCTACCACAGTAAAACCACAGTTACGAGTGGAGTGATACGTACCGGCCGCCGCGTACTATGCATATAATAAGGGGAAGTTGGGAAACGGAATGGCCGTTTTACGCACCCTCGCCGAGTTTGGAGGCCGATTTCCCTCACAATAAGCCTCAACTATATACTAAACCAGCATCGATGGCCTCCAATACATCTTAGAATTCATACCTACAAGCCTCTTTGCGTCAAAAACGACCTTCTATTTACCGTACCGTTTGTACCGTCTATTTACTGTCTGTTCTGTGCTGTTTTGTGTCTATGTTTACAACTATTGTCTTACAAATTTTGACCTAGTGTTATTGGATTATGGATTGGTATGATTGCGATTATTCTGTTCGTTTTTGGGTGCGATTTCCGTGTTTTTTTGACGTGATCGAACACTTTCATTCTACAGCTGTGGGCGGGGTCAGACCAGCCGCGCTGTGATTGGCTAATTTTTTTCCGATCGACCCCATGATGACCTCTCTGTTTTGATCGCTCGTTTGAGGCATAAATACGGCCCGGTGGTTTCAATCGGGTTCGAACTCATATAGGAAATGAAGGCTACTTCACATCTGCTCTACTAAAGTTGTTTTATATTACGATATGGTGAATAACAGGATCATTGTAGTTATTTTGTTTGGAATAAGTGGCGAGCACACTGGCGAATCGATATTGCTATGACCCTGTATAAATATAGTTAAAGGGAAAGCAATTCCACACGTACACATCGTCCGCGTCCATAGATTGGTGGTTTGCGTTTAATGTATAGTAATGTGTTAATTTTTGTTTCACTGTCTTGTATATAGAGCCGATTTCAGGATTTTATTCAAGCGCGCCGTCCTCCCTGTCACAACGCTTGTCCCACTGCGAAACACACACATCCTGTGTAGAAAAAAAAAACACCACAAAACACTGCAGACTCACTAGAATGCTTGTACAAAACAGACGGCCAGAGAGACACCGAACGAAGTTGATACATCAACACAGATGAGCGGCAACTTAACCACACAGTTGGAAGTCTCAAGTAAAAAACAGTTGGTGAAATGTACCTTCACGTCTCAGAACTCGACATCAGTACATTCGCAGTGAGCACCGTACATGATTCAGTGTCTTCACCACACATCATAACGGGCACATTACAGAGAGTCAAATCCGCCCCCGGGGGGGTAACTCCCATAGATGGCTATACGGGGAGGGTCCGCGCGAAAGGGGTCGTTTTTTTGCACTGTTTGGTATCAGAAAGGGTATACTTTTCACGAGGTGTTGGTATGAGAAAGGGTCCGGTTTTAAACACAAACTGACATTTGTTAAAAAATCATGCTGTGAACACTGGAAACCCATGTATCTACATCCCAGATCTACCATCAATATTTCCGATCTGTCGGTTTGACTGTTGGTACCCCTGGTACGCAAGGCGAGTGAGTCGTATCCTGTATACGTATGGTATTGTATGTTGGCGGGGTAGCGTGAGTTGCTATGCGGGTCAAAGGTCAACCCCACGCTACCCCGCCAAGAGATAGCTGCGTTTCGACAACTAGGTATCAGAAAGGGTAGGTTTTTTCGCTCAAAACTGGTATCACAACAGTTTGGGTTTCATGTTCGTGCGGAGCCCCCCCGTACTATTAGCCATGGAGTTACCCCCCGGGAATCCGCCTTCAACTCTATGTTTAAATTTCGCCAAATTTTCTCCCTGCACAGTTTAATATTGATGAAAGCGTTGCAAATTCAATTTCTTATATGTTGACCTTTCAATTATGACATTTTGGCATCTGAAAATAGCTATGCGATAATTAATTATTCATATACACAATAGGTGAAAAACACAGTCAACAGCCAAACGATCGTTAACTTGTCATTTCATAAAAATAAGAGGGAAACTCAAAAAAATAAAACGAAAGTTTCATCAGCTGTGTTATCTCAAACACTTTAAGAATTAAAGCGAAATGAAAAAATTAGATTAATGTTTTTTGGGTTTTTTTTTCAGATATATTTTTCATTTTACAACGCGGCAAATAGGCTTGATTTCCCATAGAAAACAATGACGTATAATACACCGACAGACAGACTGCACACTTCTCGCCGGTGCAAATTCCTCAATTTTGAACGAATAATGATGAAATTGAATGAATAATGATGAATTTCTCCATGAAAATGTTTTATTTGCATTTTTTTATTCCGATCACTGAAATATACGGACTGTTGCCGTCCATAATTTGGCGATCTTACGGCGTGTACATATGCAGAACAAGGGTCTTAAATTGACGCATTTTAACCAGTATGCGTCTCATAAGTTGTACAGCCCAAATATCTGTCATTTTGTTGTAATATAGACCAAATTTGGGCGAATATCAACGATAAAAATTCCAGTAAATTTGAAAAAATAAAACAGAACGGAGGCGAACGGGCGCAAAGTGTCCACTGTCATCGAGCGGTGAACGTTATCGATCGATATTGTTTATTGGAAATTGATACTATGTTGTGTTGCTCACTCGCATGACCTTCCCAGCCAAAAATGGCGCAAAACTTGGCCAATGTGCGCCAAAATGTGCTGAAACATAAACACATCACAAAAACTGTAAAGAGTGTCGACGATTCAATTTAAGTTCAAGAAACCAACGGATACGTTGGTACTATGGTATGTAAGTCAATATATACGGGTTATTGTGGACATATTCATGACGTGACCTGAACGCATGAGCCGATACGCCAGCAGATTTCGATCGATATTCTATCGAAAATAAATTGATACAATGTGTTCGCTGTCGTCACTAGCAACCGGCCAAAAAGTGCTCTGAGGTAAAAATATGCTTCGCAGAATATGAGACACTCGGGCATAGTTTCGCCCCGCAGTGGTTGTAGCTTTTGAGTAACGGTGTAACAGTCTTCTCGAATATGCCTATCAGCAATCCTTTCTATAGCCTAATTTTAATGTCTCCGCTAGGTGACAAGATACTAACGTTGTGAGTTCGAACCCGATTGAAACCACCGGGCCGTGAGCGATCAAAACAAGAGAGGTCATCATGGGGTCGATCGGAAAAAAATTAGCCAATCACAGCGCGGCTGGTCTGACCCCGCCCACAGCTGTAGAATGAAAGTGTTCGATCACGTCAAAAAACACGGAAATCGCACCCAAAAACGGACAGAAGGTCGTTTTGACGCAAGAGGCTTGTAGGTATGAATTCTAAGATGTATTGGAGGCCATCGATGCTGGTTTAGTATATAGTTGAGGCTTATTGTGAGGGAAATCGGCCTCCAAACTCGGCGAGGGGTGCGTAAAACGGCCATTCCGTTTCCCAACTTCCAATTATTATATGCATAGTACGCGGCGGCCGGTACGTATCACTCCACTCGTAACTGTGAGTAAAACCAAGGAGCTAGAAACGGGTGGCCAAACAGACTGGGCTTCTCACTGAATTCAGTACGTCAAAGTCTCAGAGCGTCTACATCTCAGTGCCTAGGCGAAGAAGTACGGGTGTCAAGTGCAAAGTACAGAAGTGCGAAGAAGTGAGTCTCTGTCTATAAAGTGTGCAATTTATATCTTTTTCCAACTCTGCATATTGTAATGAATTTGATATGCATCTATGATTCACTAAAGATGAGTCGGCAAAAGCAAAGTGGAAGAAGGGCCGCCTCCTTCAAAGTACAATCCCGGGGGTTAACTCCATAGAGGGCCATACGGGGAGGGTCCGCGCGAAAGGGGTCGTTTTTTTGCACTGTTTGGTATCAGAAAGGGTATACTTTTCACGAGGTGTTGGTATGAGAAAGGGTCCGGTTTTAAACACAAACTGACATTTGTTAAAAAATCATGCTGTCAACACTGGAAACCCATGTATCTTCATCCCAGATCTACCATCAATATATTCGATCTGTCGGTTTGACTGTTGGTACATGTACCCCTGGTACGCAAGGCGAGTGAGTCGTATCTGTATACGTATGGTATTGTATGATATCAGATCTGTTGGCGGGGTAGTGTGAGTTGCTATGCGGGTCAAAGGTCAACCCCACGCTACCCCGCCAAGAGATAGCTGCGTTTCGACAACTAGGTATCAGAAAGGGTAGATTTTTTTGCTCAAAACTGGTATCACAACAGTTTGGGTTTCCATGTTCGTGCGGAGCCTCCCCGTACTATTAGCCATGGAGTTACCCCCCCCCCCGGGAAGTACAATGTACAAACAAGATGAAACGATCTGTCAACACAGATCATGGGGGTTCAAGTTAGACGTCATCATTGCTAAAAACTTAAGCAGTTGTTAAAACAATGCATCACTAAAGAAAGATAAACGGTTACTTTAAAGGTCCGGAAAGTAAACTAGGAGAGATCATTCTCGAGATGCATCACGTATAGGGTTACTCTCAGTGAGAGTCATTATCAGTCGTTCAAACTAAATTCAAAAGACTGAATTTCTAAACAAGCATCGGACGATGTTACATAACAAAAAATTCTCAACAATACGTAAAATCCCATTAAAAATTTCTAAACTTACATATCACCATGGACACCCAAAAGTAATTGTAGGTTAATCCGACAAGCATTCTGTGAAAAACGTTTAAAAAGACAGATACATACACACAGACACACACACAGAGACAGACACAGACACACGTGGACGTTACACGTAACCTTTGTTCGAATACTAAAGGAAAATCCTGAATTTTTCTGAATAGTTATTGCTTGAAATCGGAATGTTCAATAACGACAACCGCAGATTAAGCTGATACTTTGCTGCATAGATACTGGTATAGGGTACACGAGTATTTATCGTGGCGTTATTCATGTTTACGAGCCGGGGAATGCATGCAGTAAATGTTGCTCAACTGCTGAAACTGTACACTCTTTACTCTCTTAATATACACAAACCGGTGGTCTTTTGACAAGAACAGCGACATATTACTCTTGACGCATCTTTTATTGTACGTTCTCGCAGAAAACAAATAGTTGTATTACACACAAATGAACGCGTAGGTTTATAATGGCACCTTATGAAATGAGACACCGCCACTTCTTTTTGTCTCAGAGTTCAAAATGCAGAAACAAAACTGAACACGTTAGTTCAGTATATTAACGCCATGATGACGTCAACAGTGACGCAAATTAGATATTTGCATATCTACTGGCACGCAGAATCCAGTACAGAGTCATAGAAAAGAGTCAACTGTTTCTCTAATCTCATCTATAGTACTTTCACGTCTGTATACCAGTCATCATAAATGTTGATGTCATCATTTTCATGATATAAAAATAACAATCTCAAAGAAGAATTCTTGGTCTTGGTCCCCCTGTCTCTCATTTTCATTACACAAAATGTTTTATAACTTTATGAAAATAAAATATAAAGTGTTCAATATATTTTTTCATGTGCATTGAGATATCCTAACAAAGTGAAGTGACAATGCCCTCCAGCAATTATCTAAGAAGAGTCGTAAGATGTTCAAGATATCTCAGATATATCAATGTATGCAAACTTTAAAATCCATTGCAAACATGTTTTAAACTGTCTTTACGGTGACTGTTGATAAACTTGCCATTTTATCAAACACATGCAAGTTTTCTGCAAGATTCTGTGAGAGAAAAAGCATCGGCAATCCTGCTAGTAGCTTGCTATCTTCGACTTTTAAAGAAAGTGTCTTTTTCCACACTCTTAGCGCAAGCAGATTAGGTACTGCCCGTACATCCAAGAAAACCTAAGAGAAGGATAACACACAGTCAGTTCTACACGTTTATTTTGATAACATACACTTTAGCAGTTTCACTATCTGGAGGGTCTTGTTAAATTGTTGCATAGCAAAGTCAAAAAGAGATGTTGGCAACTCGTTCAAGTTCATTTTTCCCTAGATGCGATAGAGAGTCAAAACTGTGAATGAAAAGAACTGCAATGCAAACGTAAATAAATGGCTATAGCTATTGCATAGATCGTAATGTCGACTACGAGACAAGAACAAATATCTGAAGTGGGAGATCCAAGCTACTGCTCACATTTGTATTGTCAAGTGACAAGGTACACTCAAGTATTAAAGCGGTTGGTAGCTAAATACCTTTTAGCCACTTTCAGATTTTTATTTTTTTCTCAATTGAACACGTCCCAAACCCCAATAAAATATACATTTTCTGAAAGCCCTGATATAGAGCTATCTGACCAAGCACAGTACACGGTCATTATTTGCATAAGAGTCACGTGACAAGCGTTTTGCTGAACCTTCCAAAAACCGGTTTTTCCCGCCTTATGCGAACACGTTGCAAGATTTCCATATGGAAATTCTTCATTGACAAGCCTTGACAATATCCTTCAAAACCGTGTCTGCGATTTTTTCCCGGAGGCTCCATTCAAATTATATGGCGTGATAATTAAAATTCCTTGAAAAGCACCTTCATCTAACACCTTTAAGAGCGCATTAAAAAAAAACAAAGGCATATAAAGAAAATCCCAGACACGGTTTTGAAGGATATTGTCAAGGCTTGTCAATGAAGAAATTCCAACCGGAAATCTTGCAGCATGTTCGCATAAGGCGGGAAAAACCGGGTTTTGGAAGGTTCAGCAAAACGCTTGTCACGTGACTCTTATGCAAATAATGACCGTGTACTGTGCTTGGTCGGATAGCTCTATATCAGGGCTTTCAGAAAATGTATATTTTATTGGGGTTTGGGTCGTGTTCAATTGAGAAAAAAATAAAAATCTGAAAGTGTCTAAAAGGTATATAGCTACCTTAAAGCGATTGGTGGCAATATGGCGCAAAGGTCGGCCAATTCTAGTTTCAGACCTCTTCAGCAGTTGAGTGTCTCTTCTGCTGGCCCTGCTCTGTGATTTAATAAACTACTAATGCCAAACAAAATGACCTCCTAATCTTACCTCTAGAATAAAGCCACGGACACAAACGCAAACACCACTGCAAGTACTTGAGAACTCAATAACCCAGTTGAAGAAGATTCTATAATACAAATTGGACAAGATGTTATTCTGATAATGTTCGACCAATCCCTTTTCGCGTGCATTTTATCTCTATGAGATCATGATTGAATTGCATTTTGTAGCTGTGATTTGAGGATCGAAATGGTTCATTGAGTTTTGTTAATGCCACACTCAATTTTTAGTAATAGTACAGCCCAAAAAAAGTGATTTCCGGTTTAATATATTGATCTCATACATTTTCATATATCAGCAATTGAATATACAATTTAATGTCAATGATAACTTTTTGACGTCGGAAGAAATTTAATCAAACTAACATTATCCTTTTGCATAATTCAAAACTAGTTCCATTCCCGTTTACTAAAATGTTCCAAATGGCCCTTGTCATATCTCGTAATGACTGTTTGCCTTATTGTTGTAAGATATCGAATTAGAAATACATGGTTTAAGTGAAAATAAAACATTGGCTTGGAAAAATGTCATAGTGTCAATTCTGTTCAGATTTAATTCAACAGGATTGGCAGTTACGCACTATAAAAAACTGGTGGTTTATACCCATCTGATAAATTAAAAAGCATGTAAGGTCATTTTGGGGTCGTAAAATGACCAGTTTGTTGGCATGTCGAATGGTCTTTATCGTTAGCCACTGTGTCCGGAAATAATAGCCATAAGTGCTCTACCGGTTGAATTAGTTGGATTAACAGGTCCAATGGTCGAACCACCGGTTAGATCATTAGGGTCTGTTGTATCAGTTGGCCCGGTAGCCGGATTCAGATCAGTAGGGTTATTTGGATCAGTCTGCCCAGTAGCCAGAGTAGTGTCTACAGTTGAAGAGAATGAAAAACAATATGAAAAATTGCATAACATTAACCATAGACACCCGAGAGACAATCTGTATCAGCAAACATCGGATGTCAAGCTGTCCTTTTGTCTTAGTTAGTGTTCGCGTTCGTTCAACTAATGCCTTATCCAAACCACCCTCTCCACTATGGAATAAAATCGGTGATGATCAAAGGAATAATTTCGCTTGCAACAAACTTGCCGCCAAGATATGATGATATTGACACCAGTTAGAGACATTACAGTGGTTTGCTTTGAAGCATTGGAATTAGACGAATTAGACATATTGTCTAAATCAAGGTGTTGCCAAGACTGTCGGGTGCAACTAACAGCTAAGCGGTAACGTGAGTCGATCATAAAAATCAACTCTGCAAAAGTTGAAACATTGTCTAGCAGGAGGTCAGACGTAGTCTAAACAACACCACCCATACCCCAAGCACAGTCCAAGTCTTATCACTTGCTTCCAGGTGTATTTGTTTGACTACATCTGACCTGCTGCAAGACAATGTTTCAACTTTGGCAGAGTTGCTTTCTCTGTGGTAGACTGGAATTACTGCTTAGCTGATAATTACACCTCACAGTGTTGGCAACACCTCAATTTA
The DNA here is from genome assembly GCF_041260155.1 of Ptychodera flava. Taxonomy (NCBI): domain Eukaryota; kingdom Metazoa; phylum Hemichordata; class Enteropneusta; family Ptychoderidae; genus Ptychodera; species Ptychodera flava. Next base: position 20,655,279 of record NC_091943.1, read on the forward strand.
GACAATATGTCTACTTCGCGTAATGCCAATGCTTCAAAGCAAACCGCTGTAATACTCTCCCTGTATTACTTTATAGACAGCGGGCGTGTTTGATGCTGATTTAGCAGAGGTGAAACAGGTTTCTGATTATAATGATTTACATCCTCCACCTTTTGTTCCTCTTGTGTCTACTTCTTTATAAAGGAGGGAATCATTGCATCCGAATATTCAAGAGAGTACTTGCAGAATGTCTATATGATACCGGTGAAGTTGTCTAGTGTAGAGACAGAAACTTGTATTCTTACCACCTGTCTGTGAATTACTTGGCCTCACCAACATGACAGTAACAATGATCAACAATAACGCAACTATCCGCAAGTATTCTCTGTAATGACAATAAATGCTTTCGTTGTAAATGACTGGATAACAAACAACATTGAATCAAATAGTTGAACAGTGTTTCACGGAAAATATTTTTTATCCTTCCAACCTGCGACGACACCTCAGGACATCTGATGAGAATGGCATATTGCTCAGGTATACTGGAATTGCGGGCAAGATTGAAGATTGCATACACATAGAGCGTTTTGAATTAATTACTGTTAACCTAGAAAGTATTAACCATCTAACCAAAAAGGGCCATAGCATATTGTCACTATGATTGGTTTGGTGTCGGTCGATTTTGTGTCTTGTTTGCCTAATTATCATTACCAGAAACAATGGGTATTCATCGTCGGGTGCTATAGACGCGACAGAGTTGAACACTCCCTACACGGCGACATAATTGAGTAAAATAAGTAAAAAGTCGACTTAATGAAGCCATGTAGCAACCTAAAAATACGTATTCTACTTTAAAATACAGCTTTATTTATTCTCATAGACGGTTATACTTTTTGACGAAGTGTATAACACCGTCAGGGTCTATGTCGACTGACAGTTCATTGATATCTTTAGCGAAAAAAAGATTCCTCTGCTGTCCCTAAAGTAGAGCAAGTTCAAGTCATATAGATAACAATTTACAGCTCCAATACCAAGAGGTAGATAGGTACAACAGCTTCGAATGACACATTAGTTGCAATGTTCTATGATTATAAAAGCCAAAAATACTGAGTATAATCATGATAAAGTAAGAAACACTGGTATTCCATAACTAGGGTGCTTTAAGTTGCTAAGAAGTTTAATATTTCGTTTTTAAGTGATCGAAACATTCGAAAGTGTTTACCTTTCTCGCATATATCATGAAAACTGCACATTGATTGCCTCAATACCTGTTTCAGAAATATTTCCCGTCGTAACACTTGGCAATAGACATTGAGCAGTGACTATTGAGCTACCTGGGTTTGCATGTCCATAGCAACCAAGCAAACGTGGCAAGTAAACAAAGTTGCCTTGTTAATATACAGCTAACCTCATACTTGGTGGTGGATTGTTGACAAAGATTTGTCATTATTATAACGGTTTCGAAAGAAAAGAGATTGTTAACATGTATCAATACTTATTTCATGTCTTCAGCTGCACATTAAGTTTCTCATTAGGCTGAAATGGGGATTACATTTGTTATTAATCGAATACAAGATCAAGTAAAAGGACGAATCATATGCTATAAATTAGCATGATTTTGACAGTAATAATCCATTACTAATTAATTACAAAAAGGTTAAATTTCAAAGACACTAGCGAAAATTACATTTGGAGTCAATAGGATAATGTAAGCACAAAATCACAGAAAACATAGTTTGAATCAGAAATAGCTCAAGCTCAAACCTATTTCGTAAGGGTCGCAATAAATATTTCCAATTTTTAATTATGTACCCTCGATAAAGTAACGAAAAGAGCGAAGAATGGTAAAAAGAAACCGCGGTAACTTTCACATAATCTTGGCTATTGTTGATGTACAATTTAAACGAATTCAAAGTGCGGGACAGACGTATATATTTCTAGAGCAAATAATAAAGTTAACTGGAAACAGCAATTTTGGAAATTGCTTAGATTGGCGATATCAAGTTACACTACAATGTAAACTTGTCTTGTCAAAACATGTTCCTTTTTAGTAACTTCAACATTTTCCCATAGACGTCTGTGACTTTCGAGCATTCTTGAACAGTAACTTCTACCAGTTGCTGAGCATTGAGTACTCAAAGCACCGTCGTTCACTGATTGCTGTTGAGACGAAAGGAGAAAAAGAAAATGGGCGTACAGACCTCATCCTGTTGATGTTATCGTTGGTGTCAGGAACCGTAGATGCGATGGAACTGCCACCGACCAGTACTAACAGCCATTTTATACTAGATGGTTGCTATGGTATACTGAAGCCAAGACGACAGGACAATAAACCAAAGGGAACCTTCGTGTTGAGAAAACCAACCATACGTTGTTGAATGGCCCCTTTTATTATTTCTCTCTCAGGCCACCTGATTGGTTGAATAATGGACGAGAGATTTGTTAAAGCCGCATTGTTGTGACGTTCACGTAAGAACTATATTTAAAAACAGGCAATTGCACAATGCTCATATTTCGAGGAAATTCATTAACTATTCCCACTTGTCCATAGACCACGCCTTTTATAAACAATGGTTGTACATTTATTTGCAATGAATGATTATATCCTGCTGTCACTAGATCGTTATTATTTATCTAGTACACGATCGGCCAGTGGTCTCTGAGCTCGCTCAAATTCCCGTATGTGTTAGTCAGGACACAATTTCAGTGAATCGGCTCATTTACTTTAAATGCTTAGTAGACAATATCAAATCCACATTCCACGTGTTGTATTACTTAAACACTAACTTATAATCAAATTAATCGTTTCAGTTGCTGAGGCAAAACGATTTATATGTTATAGCAAGATCGAACATCGTTTGTAAAAATGTTACAATCATGTTCTTGTGTATACCAAAAGCTGAAAGATCATACCAAAAATGTGAATAACGTGTCAATTAAAATGATTGAAAAGAATTCTTTTAACTTTTACTAAACTGGACCGAATTCCCACCGATAGGTTCCGGGATCACTATTAGAGCAGATAGCACGACTACGTGCAGACTTACCATGATCCATACATCATTTTAAACAAGAGTTGTTCGGAGACACAATGCTGTGCTACTCAGGTGCCTGTGTAATTACTTTGGCCCCATCGCCAAGTCTTTCAAGGCTGAAACTAGGAATATGAAGCACACTGTCGTGTCGTCGTCAGACACCATAGATGTTTCCAACAAGCGCACGAATTGCTTATAAAAGCATAAACAGACCTGACCTCACCTTTGACATCGACAGCATGTCCCGTCACTGTTGTACGGTATATGAGCAAATTCAGCATATTCAAATCTCATGCTATAGTTCTTTTTATCTGGATAAGTAACCTCAACTACATTTTGCCATACTGTATTTAGCATCACTTGTGACAAAAATCATACAGTGGTATAGCTGAGTACAGTGGATTAAAAAGGCAGGGGAAGCTATAAATACCCACAATCTCACCAATCTCCCTGGACATTCTTTATTGAACATGAGTGACATATATATGAAAGCGGCGTCAATCGAATACTCCCGAAAATCTGGATCTTTCAAGAACCATGGTGTAAGTGAAAGCACTGTTCTAACATATTACATTTTACGAATACTTGTGGCATCACCTTGTTGGCGAAATTCTCTCAGTTTTCCCCTTTTAAGTTGGTTTTTGATGCCAAAACTGCTTTGATGCTGTATTCAGAGTGTCAATCAATGGATGGAAGCATTCAAACAACTGCCAATCACGAGGGGTGTAAACAAGGTGTAAACGATCAAACATTTACTGTGTACATAGGATCGATTATGATGTAAACGATGAATACACATACATGATTCTTACTACTGGCCAAAATACTTGACCAACGGTTGCTGGACACGAGTGTCAGATGAGTTAAGACACAGACAGACTGCTTCATGGTTTCAAGCAGATTGCCTCTCCAATTCTTGTGGATCTGTGTACCTGTAGGCCTAGGTATGGGTGCTGTGTATATGTTGCGACCCGCAGAACGATATTTTACGGTAGTTCTCTTTTGGAAGTATGTTGTGGCCTAGCCCTGCATACGATACTGTGTGTTCCAGGCGTTATACGGCCTCCCTCCACAGACGTGCTGATTGTCATGGACAAATCCTGCGACATGCCATCCCATTTTGGACCGCGCACGAAAAACTACTTTTCTAAATATTTTCGGCCGAAATCAACTCGATTCCAATCTGTGCCCAACCAAATCACTCAACCGCTCACAGACTGCGAAAAAATTGCTCTCGTGACGTCCCAAACCGTTATTTGTCGGCGATGCTTGGTCAAGGGTCCATGCAGTGGCTGGCCATTGGATACGTTCATGCGACGATTATACAGGCGCCTATGAGCTGCACCATTTTCGGTCGGGTCGGGGTAGGGCCGAGCGCGATTAGTTATCTCTGTCGGAGTTGTCCAAAATAGAGACCCTTTCCATAGATTAGCATCAAGTGCAGACCTTTCGGACTGAAACATGATGAAAGGTCTGAAGATAGCCGTGATGTCATTCTTCGTCTCTATACGTTTTTCTGAGCTCTATAGAAGATATTGATATTGTATGACTTTTTGTGTCATGAATGGAATCTTTATCAACTTTCCTTTCCCAGCCAGGGCACAAAATTAACTTTTTTACTTTCATATTCACCTAGGATTCATTTAATTCCAAGATTAATAGACTCTTATGTTTTTCCTTGATTGTCTGTTACTGGTTTTGCTATTCCGATATCGATATTGCGTTTACAATATTTAGATTTTGTTTCTTGTCTTGACACCAATTTCCCCGAATTTTGATAGCTGTAGTTAGTCTTATTCTTTTTTTTTTTTTTCTTTTGGCAAATTTGTAAACACTTTAAAATTTGTTGTCAGTGAGTTCGTTAGTCCAATTTCGCTGTGCATTCAACAAAACGAGAAAATTCTGTTAGACCTTCCGAAACACCCGAGGCAATCCGTGAACGGAATCACCGCCGACCACGAGACAATAGTAAATGTGGTTCCATTGACTACGCGGCACCAGTGGCAGTGGAGAAGGCCGATTTCCAGACGGCATTTGCCAACATACGAGAACTTAAGGCACGACGGCACAAAGTTTCAAATTATGACGTATTTGTAGAGGTTACCATTTTCTTTCTGGTGAAGAATGGTCCTATCAGTAGATGTGAAAAGAAACAACTAACAACACAAGTGGGTATGGATCACAAATTGTGTGGAAAGTTAGATATTTCGTAGGGTAAAGTTGTCCAGGGTGAAAGGTTGTATTGACGCCGATAGAGTAGACGTAGGGCACAGTTGACTGAGATCGGGTCGGTTTGGGGTCGTTTAGTCCAAAAACCTGCAAAGTTCTGAATGATCACCATTCGGCATTTGGGTGTTTTAACTTAATTTATGTTCCAAGTAATTCAGTAAGAATATATGCCAGATTCCTTACGTTGTTTTTGTCACCGCTATTCGCTTATAAGATAGATTTTCGATTAAAAACTGCCAAACTATTCAGCGCTGGTAAATGCGTACAATGTTTATTTAGAGACTGTTTACGCACCAGTCGTCAATATGACAGGGATTTGCCACCACGTAACGACTATAACCCCGCATCAATAGTCCATACGAAAATTTTGTGCTGAATCGAAGAAGGTAAACGGGTGGAAAGGTCGGTCCATTTTCCGTCAAAGTCGTTGATCTGTAAAATCTTCACTGTGCACAAACTACATGAGTGGGGCTGTTATACTTCTACACGTCCCACGGACTTTCCACTGTTCCTTGTTACGAGCTATGTTCTAAGTGGGCCAAGCTACGGCTATTTTCTTGTACGGAGTTACAGACATTGGTGAAGTACATTGATTGTGAAAACCACCACCTGTTTGCTCCTCGTGTTTTGTCCTTAAACCTATAGCTCGTGATCCCAGGATCCAGGAGTGGCAATGAATAATGAATGCAAATTAATGTTGACATCGTGTTGCAGCCGGTATCAGCTTAGATAAGAACCCACTTTCGCAGGAAATCCTAATCCAGAGTTTTATATACTGTAAGCTAACATAACAGACGAAATTTAAAAAAAAGATACAGTACTTTTACCGTCATGTTCCTTACTTTGGGGCTCAGAATTCGTTGTGTACAGTAATGAGCTGTCGAAGGCCACAGGGTACACTGCTGGCGTCTCTTGAAGATGTCAACTCAACAGTGCGTTTCGGTTTTAGTCCCGACAGTACTTAAAATTTAGCCGCAAACGGACTCGAAAGTAATGTTGTAAAACACTGCTGTTTGAGACTGTTGCCTTGAAACGTTTGTATTAGAGCCTGTGGGTCACAGTCACGACTGTGCTGCGGATGAGATAAACAGTGCGGTCAGTTTCGTTCCGCTTCGTGTATATTATATTGAAGGCGATCACAGGCGGGAATCGTTCAGCGGGCCTTGGATGAGCCATCATAACATTACTTTGGTCAAAAAGAATTAGTATACCGACGAAGTTAGAGTTCTGCTTCTTTCGGACGTCGGCATTTCACTGATGAAATAGGCGATGTTGTTGAGTTCCAGTGATCCAAAACTTTCATAACTAAATCGCGGCAGTATGCATTCGCCCGTTTTCAGGTTTGTATCGATTGAATGTTCTTTATTTGCACATTTTGTTGCACTGTGTATATCGTAGGTGATCCAGTGTACAAAGCAAATGTTTGATCATTAGCACCTTCTGTGCGTGTACTTTGTGATTGATAGCAGTTTGAAGTGGTCAATGGCTGTTGTCGCGCCACTGACCGTGAACAGAAACGAACTTTTCATCAATAACTAACTTGAAACTATAAATTGACAGTATTTAGCTCACAACGCTATGTGAAAAGTATTCACGAAAGGTAATATAGTGGCACAGAGCTATATTTATCTGCGTGGAAAAGATTTATGCCGGTTTTCTGGAGAAGTTGCTCGCGTTGCTTCCATGTGTCAGTCATTCGAAACAATGAACCCACTGAAGCTAAGCTGCCTTTTATCCCCAAGGAATGGCTTCAACGTTAACTGGCTCTATTTGCGTACAAACATAGCTGTCAGGATTAAGATTTCCAGGATAAATAGATACACCCAATAGTTTATTCCGCCTCTGACGCAAAGGTACATACTGTTTTACATATGCCACTCCTAGGCTCTGGGATCGATTACCATACCTTTAAGCATAGTGCATTTCGTTCTTAGGGGCCTGGTCACTGACAGACTTACACAGAATTGTTTTCTGCGTCCTTTTCAGCGTCGTTTTGGCAACATTTGCCAATTCGAAACTTGTAACTGATTAAACACGATAAATCGTGTTTGTAATGTAAACACTTCTTTATTTGCCGTGTAAATATGGAACCGATTTAACATAAGCTGACGACTAAGGGTTCAAATATCGATCGCAGAGATGGTAGTAGGATCTCTTCACAATTATGTCCTCGTTAATTTAGAATTGACATCATTTATAAACGTACGGTGACAATTCAAAGTTAAAAATATCGATCGAAGAGATTATAGAATAGCCGGATCTCTTCGAAGTTATTTCCTTTTGACTTTGGAGTTTACATCATTTATCGACTTAAAATTTGGCAGCCATAACATATTAACAAATTAAACTTTAGACTGCACAAGTTGTGTCTTTTCATCCCATGAACATTTGTCCTGACACTATTAAAACGTTTGGAAATGACAGGCACAGTTGACAAAATCGTTCAGTTTATTCGGGGAAGTGAGTTAGAGTTCAGAAGTCAAATCATCATATCGGCAAATATTGCCAACATGGTCATTGCAGACTTTTTAGCAGTGGAAACCGCAACATTTCACCATATCATATCTGTACCAAAGCTTATGATTGTAGAGGAATTAAGTTGCAACCCTTACGTACAACAGATTTGTGATAAAAACATTTACATTTATTATCAATGATCATTAACTTTGGCATTTGTAACACTGGTGGCGCAATCTCTTCCTGATTGGCGACTGGGACAAACAGGATAGATTCACCAAGATGATAACGTCATTTAAAATGTCCCTACTAATGTAGCACCGGACTTTGTGCCCACTACGTATGCATTACTAAACTTGATTCAACTCTTCCTTTGGTGAGTTTAAAAGTTATGGAGCTTTCAAATGTAACTTGTTGAAATTAGCTCTACATTGACCACCAAGTTTTCTATCAAGCACTAGCATGGTAAAAATTGTTTCGTTCAAATCAACCCTTGTCATTGCAAACGAATACTGAAATTAATACACCTAGTAAAGTCAAGAACTTTATCGTATTATCCATTTTCATTGTGCATATCTTCATACAATTTTACATGATTGTGGTTCATCGTTTCTGTTCATAATGGCAACCGCAGTAATGAGTGGATATATTTAATGATCAAAAATATTTCTTTTATACCATGTCGTTGATATTCATTCGTCAATTGAGAGCTCATTTCTACAAGTTACAGTTTAAGTCACAATAACTATTAATTCACAAAATGACTCAGGCCTTATATCCTTCGATATTTACAAGAGTTTGCTGTCAAGGATATACACAAGTTCTCTTCGTCTTTACCTCTCCTCGTTTTCTCTGCTTGTATACACTTTTAACTGATCCTGTTTCTCACCGGTCTCTCAGTTTGTCGATTGCCCTGAGAATGTTCCACACCCGTAGAGAACGCCTTAAATCATCGTGTAACTTAGCATGCTATGGAAGCGGATTCTGGATAGCTGAGAAAGAATCTCCGAACTGTCTTCAGAAATACCTTGAATAACAATTTTAAAGGCACCTGCATACTCTATGGATAGTAACACCCTGGATATTTTCATTTACCTACCCGACGCAAGCCTTGACCCCCTTTCTTAGTCCCAACCGGTGAATTGAAAAGTCTGAATAATAATGTCCAGGGACAACCGTCCTTACATCTGAATAAAATAGAAAAAAGTGTTCACCAGTACTGTGGTGATCTGTCTATAGTTTAGAAAACCTGTTGGCGATGTCATAACTGTAACTCCTGAAGTCACATTACAGCCAAGTCAGTCTTGACGTGTAAACAAGTTCCCCAAATTCATAAATTTCAACGAACAACACAAGAGTTTTTACAGTGTATATGAGAGGAGCTCACTAGATATTGACAGGAGGTAGGACAGTTCCATCATATTGAATTTTAAGTGCGGACACCGAAATGTGACTATTTGACAATTTATCATGGCGTCATTCACTTTAAGTGTTTTGACTTTCACGAGCCGGGGAACAAGCATGCAATTGCTCGCCAGCTGAGAATATACACTCCTTACGCTCATAATAGATACAAACCGCTATTCAACCAAGAATAGTGAAATATTATTCAAGACAAAACTTCAACACACACTATTTTATTGTACTTTTTGCAGTAGACAAAAGGTTCAATGACATACAAATGTATGAATAGGAATGCAGTGGCACCTTATGGAATGAAACACTGCTACCTTTTTTGGTCTGAAAGTTCAAAATACAGAAGCAAAACTGCATATGGTACTTCAGTATGTAAATGCCTTGATGACGTCAACGGTGACGCAAATCAAATATCTGCATATCTACTGGCACACAGAATCCAGTACAGAGTCATAGAAAAGAGTTAAGCTGATTCTCCAATCTCATCTATAGTACCTTCATGTCCGTGTGCTTGTTATCATAAATGTTGATGTCATCATTTTCATGAAGAAAACAATAATCCAAAAGAAGAATTAGTTTCTTGGTCTTTCTGTCTCTGATTTTCTGTCGGTCAGTGGCTGGATTTGACCGATGCAAATCATAAGTGCGTTTTCGATAACACAATCAAGACTATTTTATGATAATTGGGGATAAGAGTGATGGAAATCTACATTTTCTCTTTCTTCATTACGAATTCCTTTACAAGTGCATGAAAATACTAAAATAAAGTGTTCAATGTATTTTTCATGGGCAATGAGACATACTATTCTTAAGAAATTGAATGACGATTCCTCTCCAATTAACTGAGAACAGTCGTGAAGATGTTGAAGATGTCTTCGATGTATCATTGTATGCAAAATTTAAAATCCTTTGCACTTAGTTTTTAGAAGTTACACGAATGGAACTAATTTAGGATAATTGGATCTTCGTATTTTTTTCAAATTTCTGAAAAGTATTAATTGGCATATAGCTGAATGTTACAATATTACAAATTACTAATAAAAACATGTAGTTAGAGAGAATAGCAGATAAAACTTACATTTGTAGATTAAATACCCATTACTTCACTGTCCAATTATTCTAAATTAGTTCCAAGACTATTTACAGTGACTGTTGATAAAATTGTCATTTTATCAAACACATGCAAGCTTTCTGCAAGAACTTGTAAAGGAAAAAAAAGCATCGGACAACAGGTAGTAGCTGGTTACGGTCGTTTATAAGGAAGGCGTCCTTTTCCACACTCTTAGCGCAAGCAGATAAGGTATTGCCCGTATTCCCAAGGAAACCTAGGAGAAGGATCACATTTAGTGTTACACTTGTCTTTTGTTACAGATACTTAAACAGTTTCACTTTCTGGAGGGTCTTGTTAAATTGTTGAACAGGAAAGTCAATAATGGGATGCGGGAAACTCGTTCGTGTTTAGTTTTCCTTTGATGCGATAGACAGTCGAAAATGCAGATGGAAGGTACTAGAGTGCAAAAGTAAATAAATGACTGTAGCTATTGCATAGAACGCAACGTCGACTACACGACAAGGTCAAATATCTAAAGTAGTGGATCCAAGCTACCATTGGCATTTGAATTGTCAATTGGAAAAGTAGACGTAAGTGTGAAAGCGATTGGTGGCAATATGGCTTAAAGGTCGGTCAATTATATTGTCAGACGTCTTCAGCTGTCGAGTGTCTCTTTTGCTGACCCTGTTCTGTGATAAACTCTAAATACCAAACAAGATGGCCTCTAAAATCTTACCTCTAGATTAAAGCCATGGACAGTAACGCCAAGAGCACTGAGAGTACTAATGAACACAATAACCCAGTTGAAGAAGATTCTATGAAACAAAATTCGAAAAGACGTTATTGTAATAATATTTTACGACCAATCTCTTTTTGCGGAGTACATTTTAGCTCTTTGAGATCGTGATTGTATTGCATTTTGTACGTACTGTGATTTGATGATCGAAAGAGTTCATTGTTTTGTTCAAATCAGACTAGATTTTAGGAACGCACCAGCCGATTAAAGTGATTCCTTGTTGATATATTAATCTCATAAATCTTCATATATTAGCAATTGAGTGAGAAGGTAAATGGCAATGATAACTTTTTTTGCCAAAAGAACTTTAAACCAACAAACATAATTCTTTTACATTATTCAAATATAGTTCTATCTGTATACTAAAACTGTCCCGGTGGCCCTTTCACAACATTTTGTAATGATTATTGCCTTATTTTTGTAAGATATCGAATTAGAAATACATGGTTTTCACAGTGAAAATACAACATTGGCTTGGAAATATGTAATTGTTGCAATTCTGTTGAGATTTAATTGAATAAGGTTAGCAGTTACGCAGTATCAAAAACTTGGCGGTTTATACCCGTCTGATAAATAAAAAAGCATGTAAGGTCATTTTGGGGTCGTAAAATGACCAGTCTGTTGGCATGTCATATGGTGTTAATCGTTAGCCACTGTGTCCGGAAATAATGTTTCAATAGCCATAAGTGCTCTACCGGTTGAATTAGTTGGATTAACAGGTCCGATGGTCGAACCGCCTGGTATCCCAGGAGGGTCATTTCCTTCAGTTGGCCCGGTAGCCGGACCATCTGGTGGCCCTGTAGGGTCATTTTCTTCAGTTGGCTCGATAGGCAGAGTAGTGTCTGCAGTTGAAGAGAATAAGAAAATATGAACAATTGCATAACATTAACCATAGACACTAGAGAGAACGATCGGTATTAACAAACATTGAATGTCAAGCTATCCTTTTATCTTAGTTTTGTGTTCGTGTTCGTTCAACTAATGCGTTATGCAAACCACCCCCTCCACTATGGAGTAAAATTGGTTATGATCAAAGGAATAATTTCACTTGCAACAAACTAGCCGTCAATATATGATGACTTTGACACCATTTAGGGACATTAATTTTTTTTCATTTTCTTTACTTTATAGACAGAGGGCGTGATGTTGATACTGACTTAGCAGAGGTGTAACAGGTTTCTGACTATAATGATTTACGACTTGCATCTTTTGTGTCTTTCGTGTCAACTTCTTTATGAAGGCGGGAATTATCGTATCTGAACATCCAATGGCGTAGTTGTAGAATGTCTATAGGATGCTGGTGTGTAGAGACGGAAACTTGTATTCTTACCGTCTGTTGAATGTGAATTACTGGGCTTCACCAACGTGAAAGCGACAATGAACAACGCAGCTATCTGTAAGTATCCCCTGTAAAGGAAACAAATGTTTTCGTTGTTATTGACTGAGTAGCCTACAACATCGCATCAGATAGCCGAGCAGGGTTTCACGAAAAGTGGTTCTTTCTTATGCTTCAAATCCTCTACCACTCCACAGGACATCTGATGAGAATGGCATATTTCTCCTATGTATATCTGGAATTGCGTGCAATAGTGAAGTGTTGTACAGATATACAGGCTCGGAAGTATTATTGGTTAGTGCTACCGTATATGACCACGATTTCGCCAAGGGAAATAGAGCCAGATGGTACTGCTGTCGCATAATTTTTTAAATTTATTAAATTATAAAAATATGTGGACGCTTTCGGTTGTATGTACCAAGTGTTTCCGGAAACTGGAAAACGGCACTCTATTATCACACTATTGTATGATATTCAAACATACAAGTCCGCTTATAAGAGTATTCAATGGCAGGCAACAATAACGCTATCAATGATAAAGAGAAACACTATCTTGATAGAAGTTAAAATGCCAGAGGATATATTAGAATGGGTGGTAAAACAAAAGTTTGGGACTGAGATAACTTAGTTCAAGAGGCCTTCAAAGGCTTTTCTATAAGGGAAGTATGACTTTGCCTGTAAAAATCCATCACTAATTAATTACAAAAACGTAAACCTCAAAGACATAAGCGAAAATTACAATTAGAGTCACTTGGATGAATTTAACACGAAAAAAACAGGAAACATTGTTTGAATTACAAATAGATCACACTCAAATCTATATTGCAAGGGTCGCAGTAAGAAATTACCAATTTTAAATTTTATGTACTGTCGGTAAAGTGAACGAAAACAACAATAAATGATAGAAAGAAACTGCGATAACTTCCACATAATCTAGGCTATTGTTGATATAGAATTTAAACCAATTTAAAGTGAGGCAGAGACATATATTACAAGAACGCATACTTAAGCTAAATGGTTAGAGCAATTTTAAAAATCGCTTGGAGTGACGATGGCAAGTTGAGAATGATATGCTACACTATAAACTTGTCTTGTCAAAATTTGTTATTTTTAGTAACTTCAAAGTAGACGCCGTCGTTCACTGAATGCTGTTGAGAGGAAAGGAAAAAAGACAATTGGTGTACAGACCTCATCCTGATGATGTTATCGTAGGTGTCAGGAACCGTAATTGTGATGGAACTACCACCGACCAGTACTAACAGCCATTTTATACTAGTTGGTTGCTATGATATACTGAAGCTAAGACGACAGGACAACAAACAATAGTACAAGCGGTAACCATAGGAAACCTTCGTGTTTAGGAACAAACCAGACGTTGTTGACTGGTCCCTTTATTATTTCTCTCTCAGGTCACCTGATTGGTTGAATATTGGACGAGAGATTTGTTAACCATGTTCCGCATTGTTATGACGTTCAAGTAAGAACTATAATAAAAAACAGGCGTATTGCATAATGCTCATATTTCGAAAAAATGTACTGACTATTACCAATTGTCTGTAGACCACGCTTTTTTATGAACATCGGTTTTAAATTTTATGTACAATGAAATTAGAATGTTATGCTGTCGCTAGATTTATATTATGTAGTATAAGATTAGTCGGTGGTCTCTGAGCTCGCGCAAATTCCTAATGTGTTAGTCAGGAACAATTTCAGTGAATTGGGTCGTTTACTTTAAATGCTTAGTAAACAATATCAGAATCGTATTCTACGTGTTCTGTCACTTAAACATGAACTTATATTCGATTAATCGTTTCAGTTGCAGAGGCAAAACGATTTATGTTTTAACACAGATGTTTTTCAGTTTTAAAAATGGACAACATTCCCACCGAAAGATTCAAGGATCACTATTACAGCAGTTTACATAGCTATGTGGAGAATCGTCATGATCTACACAGCATGTAAAACAAGAGCTCATAAAGCTGTTAGAAGACACGATGCTCTGCTACACTGGTTCCTGTGTAATTACTTTGGCTTCATTGCCAAGTCTTTCGAGACCGACGCAAAGAACATGAAGCACACTGTCATGTCGTTGTTTCGCACCATCGAGTTTCCGATAAGCGCGTGAATCTCATGTAATGACATTATCTACAGGCCTTGCGACCTCACTTTTTGCTTGTTTGAGTTCGTTTCATGATGGTTTGACTTTGACCGCATGTCCAGTCACTGTTACACTGTATCAGAGCGAAATCAGTATGTGTAAATCTCATGTTATAGTTTTGTAAGTGTGGTTATGCTACATTGTTAAACTTAAATTTTTCATCTGGATATAAGTAACCTTGACAGCAATTTCCAATGCTGTATTTCGTATTACCTGGTGACATACCTGAGCGGAATAAATGCGTTTTTAGGAGCTTCGTCGTGGTCGGAGTCACAAAGAATTGTTAGCAACGTCCTTTTCATAGTCGTGTTGGCAACCTTTGTCAATTTGACATTTGCAACTAATTAAACACAAAACGTGGCTTAAAAATAAGCCTATGATTCACAGGTCAAAAATCGATCGAAGAGATGATGGCATGAGAGGATCTCTAAGAAATTAGTTCCTCTTTAATGTGAAGTTTACATCATTTATCAACTTAAAACTCGACAGCCATAACATATTAACAAATTAAACTTTAGACTGCACAATAAGGTATTTACATCGCGTTAGAATTGTCCTGAAAATGTGTTTAAACGTTTTATAATGAAAGGCAGAGTTTTCCTTGACAAAATCGCTTACGAGTTGACAACTTCTCATCATTTCAAACTGTGTGAGAAAGTTTAATAAAAAAACACAAACAAAAGGGTTCGTGCTACAGTATATCCGGGGATGGGAGTAAGGGTTCAGTAGTCAAATCATCATATCGGCAAAAATTTCCAACATAGTCATTGCAGACTTGTAGAAGTGGAAACCGCAACATTTCACTGTGTCATATGTGTACCAAAGTTTACCATTGTACATGAATTAAGTTGCAGCCTTAACGTAGAAAAGATTTGCATTCATTATCAATGACCCCTAAGTTTGACAGTTTTTAACACTGGGGGCGCTATGTGTTCCTGAATCGCGACTTGGACAAGCAGGATAGATTCACGAAGATAATAACGTCATTTAAAGTGTCGATTACTAAATATAGCACTAGACATTGTGCGTCACAACTTATACAAACTAATCTTGATTTAACTCTTGCTTTCCATAGATGTATGATTTATAGTTACACCCTGTGTATCTGTCAATCTTTTGCTTTGATAGCATCAGGGTCAAAGATAAATGTAGGTTCTCACACTCTCTCTCTACCTCTCCTCCTTTTCTCTATTTATCTCAGGCTTAAACTTGTACCTGACTTTGTTGCGTTTCTTGTCAGTCTCTCAGTTTTTTTATTCCAAATCTGGATAAAATGTATTCAATCATCGTTTAAATTAGCATGGCGTGGAAGCCAATTCCGGGTAGATGTGAAAGAATCTCAGTATTGTATTGAAAATACCAGGATTAACAACTTCGATGAATAGTCACACGCTAGAAATTTTCATTTAACTACCCGACGCAAATCCGAACCCTACTCTAGTCCCAACTGGTGGAATGAAAATTCTTAATGATAATGTCAAGGGGCAACCGTCCTTACACCCACATGAAAAATGAATATTCACCAGCACCCTCGTGATCTGTCTGTACTTTTGACGACCTATTGACGATGTCATTTCGATGTCACCATAAGTCACATTAGAGTTAAGTCAGTCGTAGTTTGTGAGTATGGCCATCAAAATTTTAAATTATAATGAACAATACACATATTTTGTGTATGAAAGAGGAGCCTTCCAGACTGTCGATATCGACCGATCGATCAGATTGCATTGTAAAAGCGCACACCAAAATTTGACTGTGTGCTGTCTTGAATTCGAATGGCATTTCAGAATGCAAAGTAACCGATTAAAGCGGCACCAACCATAATCTACCCACTGCAACGAGCGCCATGTGCAAGATATCAACGTGCATTCAAATGCTTTCTTTGGATTTCTTAGCAGAGGTACTATGGTAGCGCTTTAAATAATGCATGCAGTCACTAACTAAGAAAGCTGCACGGACAGTCAGAATGGTGCCTCCATGTAACACAAGGTTGGACTATATACGTTTACTTTGTCGACTCAAACTGCGAGTCTCGATAGGTGTAATGACCGATGTTGAAGATTGGTTGCAATTACACACGAACAAACTCCTTAATACACGTTGTATAAATGCATTCATTTACTTATAACATCGGAAGTTAGATGGATTATGATGGCAAAGAATGGTGACCAGATGTGGACTATATGAGCTTTTCAGGAAAACCCTCTTTTATCTCGTTATGAGTGTCCCTCTAGGAAACCCTTAAAATGAGGTTATTTGTGGCACTCAAAGCTTACAATGCAAATAAATCTCAATAATACGTACTGTCCGATCATAAATTTCTAAAATCTACATAAAACCATGGACACCGACAAGTATAATTACATGTCCCATAAACAGAGTACACCAAACATAACACTGTTCCAAGGACCTTGTCCAGCGATATCACCACTTTGTCAAAATAAAGCCGATTCACCGACCATTACAAGTTATCTAGAAATGAGACAAACACGCTGAATGGGATGAGCAATTCAAACTTCTCATAGACTGTAATTGGTACATATGATTCAAACAGAAGATACCGTTTTGATTGGTGTCAGCAATAAATGAATTGCACCTGTGTGATTCAATGCGACAGAAGGAAGAAAATTGCAAATATTCTTCAAACATCGACAGCAAGATAGGATAAATTGAGCTTTTGACGAAAGCAAAAGCAAAAGCCAAAAAGATGGCAGCACAAACAGCAAGAATTCAGGCTGCATAAATTTTCCATAGGCGTTTTCAGGATGAACACTGAATTTGTCTCTCGGCCATGAAACTTGAATATGGTAATCAACTTAATGAAACCACAATTTCATTTTCTCTGGGTCTGAAACCTATTGGCATTGCGGCGATTTAGGCAGTGTTTCTTTGAAGGAATGCCTGTATATGGTAGAGAACACTTAATTGGTTTCTCTTAATCAATGCTAGGCTATATATACATTGACATGCTGCATGGATTCTCCACCATGAATAGATAACCTTCCATTCAATGATATGGAATTGTATTTCAGCAGGCCAACGATGCAAGACAATTTCTGTCTCCATAACGTCTAGACATACAGGCCTAGAACGGAAGAGGTTTCAACCCCTCTAAACGATGCATCTAGCATCTGTATAGCTAATCTTAGTGTAATTTAACGAGTATTATGTGAGAAAAGTTTACATAGAAAGACACACACACAAAAACACACACTAAGGCGAAATACCTCTACAACATGTAACCTTTATTCGAACACTTAACTTATTCTCCGCATGTATTGCTTGAAATCGGAATGTTAAGCCGACTAAGCTGATGCTTTAACTTTCCTGCATATGTGTCGTGGCGCTATTCACCTTTGTTTTATGCACCCTACACAAGCCGGGGAAAGCATGGAGTTGCCGAGAATAAACGCTCATTACACTCATAATCGAAAGAAACCGCTGTTTTGACGACAATAATGACACATCAGTTATTGCAAAAATTGAACACATATTATTTTATTGTACACACTTGCAGTAGACAAATATCTACATTACGCACAAATGAACGCTTCGGTTTATAATGGCACCCTCTTCTCTTTGATCTCAAACTTCAGAAGCAAAATTGCACATGCTACTTCAGTATGTTAATGCCATGATGACGGCAACAGTGGCGCAAATTAAATACTTGCATATATCTACCGGTACGCAGAATCCAGTACAGAGTCGTAGAAAAGAGTAAACTGTTTCTCTAATCTCATCTATAGTACCTTCATGTCCGTGCACTAGTCATCATAAATGTTGATGTCATCATTTTCATGATAAAAATAACAATCTCAAAGAAGAATTATTGCCTTCCGTCTTTCTGCCTCTCATGCAAACGACAACACAATGAAGACTATTTTATGATAATTGACTGGGGATAAGAGTGAGGGATAACTCCATTTTCTCTTTCCTTATTGTTATAAAACACATCGTTTTATAACTAAATGGAAATATTAATATAATGTGTCCAATGTATTTTCTTATGTGAAATGAGACATACTATTTCCAACAAATTAAAATTACGATTCCCCTCCTGCAATTATCTGAAAATAGTCCCGAAGATGTTCCGGATGTCTGAGATATGTAACTGTATACAAAATTTGAAATCCATTGCACATGATTTGTAAAGTGTATTTACAGTGACTGTTGATAAAATTGTCATTTTTATCCAACATATGTAAATTTTCTTCAAGAACCTGTTATAGGAACAGCATCGGAAAACTGGCAAGCAGTTGGTTATTGTCAACTGTTAAAGAGGGTGTCTTTTCCCACACTCAGATCACGAAGATCAGTCATCGCATGTGCTCCCAAGAAAACCTACGAGAAATATCACACAGAGTGTTACAAGTATACTTTGATAACACATACTTAAACAGTTGCATTTCCTGGAGATCCCTGTCACAATGTTGGATTGCAAATCTTTCCCTTCACATGACAGTTAAAATGTAGATGGAAGATACAGGAATGCAAAAGTAAAGAGGCCTAATTCGCTGTAGCTATTGCATAGAACGTAATGTTGACTACAAGAGAAGGTCAAATACCAAAAGTAGTAGATCCAAGCTACTGTTATTAAATCACGAATGGTCAAAATAAGGTAAAGGTCAGACAACTCCTTTCTGAAGTCTTCAGTTGATGAGTTTCTCTTTTGTTAGCCCTGCCTGTGATTTAATAAACTCCAAATGCCAAACGAGGTGACCTCCAAAATCTTACCTTTAGAATGCGGCCATGGACAGAAACACCAAGACCAATGTAAGTACCAGTGAACTCAATAACCCAGTTGAAGAAGATTCTATAATACAAAAATTCGAAAAAGTGTTATTCTGATAATATTGTTTGGTCATACTCTTTTCGCGGGGTAAATTTTTCCTATTTGATATTTTGATTGAATAGAATTTTCCAATTTTGTACTTATGAGACTTCTTAAGTTCCGTCCATTTCGGACTAAAATTTTAGAAACACACCATCCTCATAAACCGATTTCTTCTTTAACATATTATCTCATACATTTTCATAGTTTAGCTATTAAATATACAATTAAAGTCAATTATTTTGATGCCGAAAGTTATGTAATCAAGCTAACATATTAACATATAACATAATTGTGAATTTCAAAAATAGTTCCAATCATGTCTACTAAAATGGTCCAAATGGCCCGTTTTGTAACCTGTAATGACCTAATTACCTTGTTTTTTGTAGGATATTAAATGAGAAAAACATAACACAACATTTGTTTTCGAATTATATCATGGTTGCTATTCCGTTCGGATTAAATTCAATAGGGTTGGCAGTTACGCAGTAAAAATCCTGGTGGTTTATATCCGTCTGATAAGATGTAAAAGCATAAATAGCTATTTTAAAATGACCATTCCATGACCATGTTGAAATGGTCCTCATCGCTTGCCACTGTGTACGAAAAAAATAAACCAATAGCAATTCTTGCTCTACCGGTTGAATTAGTTGGATTAACAGGTCCGATTGTAGAACCGCCTGGTGGCCCTGTAGGGTTATCTGGATCAGTTGGCCCAGTAGCCATTGTAGTGTCTGCAGTTGAAGAGAATGAAAAACAATATGAATAACTGCATAACATTAAGCATAGACACTCGAGAGAGCGATCTGTATTGTCAAAAATTGAATGTCAAGCTATCGTTTTATCTTAATTTGTATTCGTTCAATTAATTTATGCAAAGCACTCTGTTCTCTACGGAATAAAGTCAATGATGATGACAGGGATAATTTCGCTTGCAACATACGTGCCATCAATATATGAAAACTTTGACACCATGTAGAGATTAATAGAATCTCACACCCCCAAGGACTGGGATCAGATTTCTCACACGAGTTGGGGATATTTTGTCTCACACGAGCCGCAGGCGAGTGTGAGACAAAATATCCCCAACGAGTGTGAGAAATCTGATCCCAGATCCTTGGTGTGTGAAATTCTTTTTCTCACATGACCACAAAATGCGTTAAATTCATATTGGACACGTACAATATTATCAAAAATCGTGACAACTCTGTCGTCTGCCACTGTACTTTGACCTGCTTACTTTGTAGTTCTAGTCCATGTGTTACTCGTCGTGCCATTGGATAACATTTTGCGCGTGGAACAAAACAGACTGTTTATCATCCAATCAGAGCTCGTGTAATATTTACTGCAGAGTGTGGGACGGTTTCTGAGAGTGTGGGATCGATTTTTCCCACACTGTCGATCCCGCACTCCCAGCGGCCAGGAATGTGAGAAATTGATATTCCCCTTATTCAATTTCATAGACAGGACGTGATGTTGATGCTGACTTAGGGAAGATGAAAGTTTTCTGATTATAATGATTTACATCTTGCATATTTTGTGTCTTGTGTGTCAACTTCTCTATGAGAAGTGAAATCATTTCATCTGAATATTAAATGGCGCAGTTGTGGAATGTTGTCGTGTTGTACAGACAGTGCAAGACTAACTTGTATTCTTACCGTTTCCCTGTGAATTACTTGGCTTCACCAACGTGAAAATGACAATGAACAACAATAACGCAGCTATCGGTAAGTATCCCCTGTAATGAAAATGAAAGGTTTCGTTGTAATTGACTGGTTAACAAACAGCATCTCATCAGGTAGTCGAGCAGAGTTTCACAGAAACTGGTAAAGTGGTTCTCATGTTTTATACACCCTACCACACTACAGACTACTATGACAAAAGTCAACACATACTCTTTGTATTAAAAGGCAGCAAAATGACAAAATTCTCAAATATAAATCAAACATGAAGTATTTAACATCTATAACATCCTAAAGAAACACAACTCCTTAGTATCTGAGTAACATTCTAAAGAAACACAACTCCTTAGTAACTGAGTAACATCCTAAAGAAACACAACTCCTTAGTAACTGAGTAACATCCTAAAGAAACACAACTCCTTAGTAACTGAGTAACATCCTAAAGAAACACAACTCCTTAGTATCTGAGTAACATTCTAAAGAAACACAACTCCTTAGTAACTGAGTAACAATGAAACTAAATAAATCATATAAAAGTATATTCAACGAATAATAAACATTTTACAACATACGTACACTGCAATGAAAAAATAAAGAAAGAAGTCATTGTAAAGCCATATATTGAATAAAAAAACCAAAATGCCTAATCAATTTAAAGGCATTACAAGTGAACATTATAAATCAATCAGTTTCTGTATAGCATTATCATCCTGACCTTTATACGGACATTGCATATGCTTCTAAAAACTCATTCTCGTGGAGTACAGATAGTGCTTTATAGCAACTTTGATCCCTCTTCCATTAGTGCAGACACTCTTTGAAGTGATCAAGTATTTGCTATACCACTTGTAAATGAACTGCAGATTAATAACCCTTTCTCTCATGTACACTAATCTGTCCTTCTACACAGGGGTCAGGATGGCTGTACAGGACGCGGGTAGAAATAGGATGAGAAAATGAACGGGAATGAAGTGAAAAATGGGACCCTTCTTTTTGATAATTTTCCCCTAAGTTTTCAAAGCCCCATTCCGAACTATGAACATCCCACAAAATAACTTATCACCCGTTTTAGAACGTACTTTTTTATCTCACTTCCATTAGTGCACACCATGACATTCTTTGAAGTGATCACATATTTGCTATAGCACTTGTAAATGCTGGCGCTCTTTTTCTTTGTTGATATACAGCTAATCTCGTATTTGGCGTCATTATTATTAGTTATGTTTCCTAAAATACCAGATGTTTTCATACGCATCCATATGTTTTTTTCTTTGTCTGTTGTTGCAAGCTAAGTTCCTCCATAGGCTAAACTGTTATTGATGGAATATAAGAGCGACAAAAGAGACGAATCATAAGCTACAAAATGCTTATCTCAACCCAATATAGCCTGTGGCATCGGTTTATCTAGTTCCGCCAGATTTCACTCATTTAACCTTGTTTTGAGTCTTCGTAGTCACTTTAGAATGCTTTGAATGAAATTTGACAAACGTCTGAACAGTAGATCGAATGTGCCAGGTATGTTGACGAGAAAACCAGAATAACACAAATAACATATTCAAAAGGACGGTTTCGGTTGTTCAGACCGAAGGTTTCCGAAAAACTGAAAAGCGACACACTGTAACATGATATTCAAACATAAAAATCCGCTTATGGGAGTATTCAATGACCTGCATCTATAATACTATCGATGGTAAGGATAAACAATGTCTCGATAGAAGGATAAAATACCAGAGGATAGAATAAGGGACATAACAAAAAGTTGGGACTAAGTTTCGAGGGGCCTTGAAAAGCATTTATATAAGGAAAGCATATGGTGGCCTGAAAATAGGTAACTAATGACGAAAAAATGTAAAACTCAAAGAAATCTTACGAAAATTGCAATCGAAGTCAATGTGATGAACTAAACAAAAAACAGAAAACATATTGTGAATTAGAATATATCAAACTGAAATATATTTTTCAATTGTCGCAGTAAGATATTTCCAATATTAAAACTTATGTACCCTCGCTATAGTGAACGAAAACAGAAATGAATGATAGAAAGAAACCGCCGTAACTTTCACATAATCTTGGCTACTGTTGATGTACAATTTAAACGAATTTAAATTGAGGCAGAGAATATTTCAAGAACGCGGACTAAAGTTAACTGGAAATAACAATCGTGAAAGTTGTTTGAGTAATGATATCTAGTTGCGAATTCTACGGAAGAATGCAAACTTGTCTTGTCAAAACTTGTTTTTAAGAACCTTCAACATTTTTTCGAAAGACGTCTATGATTCTGAGCATTCTTTAACAGTGTGAACAGTAAATTCTACACGTTACCGAGCATTCAGTTCTCAGAGTAGACAACTATTGCTGTTGAGACGAAAGGAGAAAAAGAAAATTAGCGTACAGACCTCATCCTGTTGATGTTATCGTTGGTGTCAGGAACAGTAAATGCAATGAAACTGCTAACAGTCAGTACCAACAGCCAATTTATACTAGATGGTTGCTACGGTATAATGCAGCCAAGACGACAGGACAACAAACTATGACACCACTGGTAACCATAGGGAACCTTCGTGTTTAGCAAATAACAAAGCCCATGCTGTTGGCAGGCTGCTTCTGTTATTTCCCCCTCAGGCCATCCGATTGGTTGAATTATGTGTGAACCCCGTTCCGCATGTTTAGACATTCATGTAAGAACTATAATTATATCTTCTTAAACAGGGCTGGCATAGTGCAATATGCCCACATTTTGAGACAATGCATTGATTATTACAACTTGTCTGTAGGCCAGGCTCTTTGTAAACATCGGATGTACATTTTATGAACAATGAATTGACTATACTATATGCTGTCACTTGCTCTTCATTATTTATCTAGTATAAGGCAGGCCGGCGGTCTCTCAGCTCGCTTGAATTCCTTGAGTGTGTTAGTCAGGGCACTATTTCAGTGAATCGCTTTGTTTACTTTGATCGATAAACGCCCGGTAAACTACATCAAAACCTGTGATTCCAATCTCATAGCCGTTGCAAAATAGCGTTACTGGGTACAAGCAGAGAAGCGCGCCTTCTGTTGGTGTAGAGATAGAGTAATTCAATCTTGATAAGCATAAACATTCCGAAGTTGCCGGCTGAGTGTAGCGATAAACAACCTTACACTTGATAGGCTGCGGCAAAACGGATCATGGCCTGATTTGACCAACAAAGTCTGTAAATTTTTCGAAAAATCGAGAATGTTAATGTAGTGATGAATGAGAATGTTAATGTAGTGATGAATGAAGACATGCTTCCGTAGCTAATCTGGCTAAGAGACAAATAGAATATGAGCGTTATCTGAGCAACATAGGCGCAGGAAGCAAAATCAGGACTAAACTTGGTAAACTATTCAAAAATCGTAGAATCCAGTGTTGTGTAATGTTTTGACAGTTGCTTGGTGTCGCGGTAATGGAAATGGCTAATGACTCTATAAAAAGCTCCCAAACACAATTATTAAAAGGTTCTTTGTTGCACCAGAGTTGCTATTCCGAAGGCTGTCGTAGATGTTGTCCACAGCCTCCTCTGAACTGGGTAGATCTCATCTAGAGATTTAAAATAGTGCAATTAATATCAGTAATAATCAACAACTTTATAGTATTCAGGTCTCAAGCCTATCACATTAATACAAGTTAAACATATAGTGCAATTCATATATTGAGAATAGATAAGCAGTACCCAGTTACCGATCACAACTGTCCATCGATTACATTTTCAAATGCGTGGACTTTAATTCACTCAAAAACGTTTTACTTACCGTCAACTATGTGCAGTATCAATGCAATTGCATTGACCCATTCATATGGCCGATAGCACTCACAAGTAAGGTTAATCTCCAATGTAAAATGAGTGAACATGGGTGACGCTCATGAGGACAAAATTTTTGAACCACAAATCACAGCGTATATTCACTCCGCATACCTCAGCTATTCACGTCAAAGATAATTTCGTCGTTGGGCAGCATGATGCACGGAGCCTAGATATTCACCAGAGTAGCGCTGATTTCTGGTTTTATTACCTAGTCGCATATATTTTAGTGAGATGACCAAAACGTCCAAACAAGATAAGCAATACAATATGTCGTGTGAATTTGTGTACGTAGTCAGCTATGTGGCAGTTGAAAATAATCACATCACCGTAAATATACTTTTATTACTTTACTATGACAAAATAAATATACCAAAACCAAAACAGTATTCTGCTTCTAGGTAACCATCAACTTGCGAGGTATTCGCATACTTGTACTCCACACCTACGTTTTAGTAACGTTTTGATAAGGCGAGCAAGCGGCTATGAAAAGATAAAGTTATCAGTTCGCTCAACAGAAATTGCCTAGTTTAAGGAGATGAAATATTATTTTTATTTTAGTATGACAGCATGAAGTGATTTCATTGTATGAAATGATTTTAGGCTGACCTGTTATTATTATGTAGCATGGTCAAATACTCAGCTTCAATTTATCACAATGCAAAGGTCAATAAGTTTGAATACGATCCAACACGATTTTTTACTCCTTATGTATCCAGTTACTTTACTGTATTGCACAATTGACTCCCTTTATTCGGGCCTTTTTTGCCCATCGGCTAGCATGTCCCTCTTCCTGCCTGTCCGCCTGCCTGCCTACTTGTAAACATAGCTATAATACGCGATTAACATGTTTGTTCACTTTTTTACCGTTTTATAGTACCCTTTGACTTTTTTCAGGCTTGATTAGGTATTTTACCTTGTCTTCAGCTCGCTGCCCCTTATGATGTTTGACATTCATAAGAGTTGACCGGCTTATTATTTTAGGATGTGAAATCAAAGCTGAGTGCAAACGTGAAATAAAGATGTTAACCAACAACAGCTTCGAGAGATTCTAGTTGACAACAATGTTCGAATCCTTCGTACAGCTGACTTCAACCAAACATTCGGTTTATGGCGAGCATCGTACTTATCAGTATGGTGAATCATTAACACTACCTCAATAAAGCTGTTCGTGTACAGCAACAGTCAAACATCTGATTTCATCATGCATTTGACACCATCTCTTAGTGAACCAACCCGGTAACCTTCTTTCCGGTAGTGTTGTAAGGTTCTTGTTTTGCACACAATGTTGTGGTTATGCGGGCAAAGTTTCTCAAAGTGGTCAGCGACAGACAAACTCATTCAGAGTACAGACCATTTGACTTTTGGAATAGAGTCTCCGACAAAGTCTGTCTTCTCTGGCATTGTAAGATATCCTGAATATGACAAATTGTGCAGAAGATTGATCATCACTATGGAATACCAGTACCTATATAAACATGTTGAAATATGTTGAATATTACATCGATCTGCTCGTCAGGCATCACGTGACGTATTAATTAATTGGAAAAAACAGACGACAATATTGTATAGCTCATTTCCTCCCCTTCAATTTAGACCGCTGGATTAAAATTTATCTCTACGGTATAAGGCGTACGTTGAGGTATTTTAGTTGTGGTGCTCATCAAAACAATGCATTGTATAGAGCCTCGACATTCAACTTAGCAACTCTGTTGTTTAATTAATCGACTAATCGAGGTTACGCAAGTTTTTCAGAGATATTAAACAAGACAGGCAATATTTTGATAAATTATGTTGTTCTTTGAATTCGTTTATCATATACCTACATTCACGTGCCTGTGTAAAGCTATGGGAGAAAGCGCCCTCAGATCCGTGCATTTTTTTTTACATATCACGCCCCGGCCCGGTGCCCAAATATGGGCAATCGCGTGCATTTCTGAACTATCTCGATCTGGTTACTGCGCGAGTTGCTACCCGCAAACGTTCCATCGTACAGAAAGCCAGTGCGAGATCAGGAAAACGTCTGCTCGCTCAGATCGTACTTGCGCGTGGCGACAGTGGAGCCGCGCAGGTGACATCGGCTTTTATTTCTAAATTCTGGTGAAATCCTGTGTACACTAAGTGCGTGCCTGTTCAATGTAAATTAAAAGAAACTGACATCACGCTTTTGTCCCTCTTAAACCTCGATTTCAACCTCGATCTCCGTTGGTCACGTACAGTATGGATGTTGCTCTGCGCGTTCGTATTCTGGAATTCTGCATGTAAACAAATGACGTCATTATGTATGTCAATCCGCGACGGGAAGCGGCCAACGTATTTATGAAAAACTGACACAAATGGCGATGAATTTTGATATCGCTCGCATTTTATCTCCTAAACAATGTTGAATATTATGTAAACTACATATTTATCATTCCATAAGGTATATGATAAAACCTTTACGGCCCTGATACGGCTTTTGCGGCCCTTGGTCGTACGGCGTACGGGCCCTCGCACGCTCGGGCCCTTCCGCCGTACGACCTCGGGCCGCAAAAGCCGTATCAGGGCCGTAAAGATTATTATGAGGTCAAATAGATCGTTCAAAACAAAGGATATATCAATTTAGATCAACGAGAAATATAATTTCCTTTCTATTACATAATAATAATAATAATAATAATAATAATAATAATAATAATAATAATAGTAGTAGTAGTAATAGTAATAATAATAATAATTATAATTATATATATATTTATTTCTTCTATAGCGCATTACATAATAGTATAAAATCTCAATGCACTTTACAAAACTTATAGATAAAAGAAAAGTACAAAAAAGTTGTCATAAAAATAATAAGTAACATTACAAACATGCACACATAAACATACACGTACACACACACACGCAAGCTAATATAAAACTAAGCAGTCTTGCAAAAATATCAAAATTGTACACGCTAAAAGGTTCAACGTTTAAAACACAATTGGAAAACACAATGGAGTTAGACAAAAAAACTTCATTTTCCTCACTGTGAGAAATAGATTTGTTGTACCCTGTATGCCTTCCTAAAGAGAGGGGTTTTAAGTTGTGTTTTAAAAGAATACATGAAAGGTGCGTTTCGAATAGAAACATCAAGGTAATTCCAGAGCCTGGAGCAGTATACCGAAAAAGCGCGCTTTCCATAATGCTCCTGATTATAGCGAGGTTCGACAAGTTTTGTAGCATTTGTGTTAATCTACTAGGCTTGATAACAATGAGAAGATCTGACAAATAGGTTGGAGCTTGGCCATGGAATGACAAAGATGAATGTATCAATCCGGACAAGTTTCAACTGCCGATACGATATGTTATGTGGAGTCGTGAACGTATTCAAGTATGTGGCTGTCGAAATGATAAATCACATCACCGTTAAACATATTTATTACTCACCATGACGAAATAGATATACAAAGCCAAAACAATATCTCTGCTGCCAGGTAGCTAACAACTAGCAGGCTATTTGCATACACGATGCTTGTACTTCACACCAAACTCTTAGCAACGCTTTGATGAAGAGATAAAGTTATCGATTCGCTCAACAAATATTGCCGAGTTTAAGGAGATGAAGGAGTTTACAGTATGACAGCATGAAGTGATTTCGTTGTATATTTCAGCTTTCGTGTCTTTATTGGCCATAGTCAAACACTCAGCTGCAGTGTATCACAATAGAAAAGTAAATATGTTTGAATATGATCCAACGCGAACAACTTAAAATTTGTGATCGATTTGTTAATACTGATAACATTTACTGTCAACTTTGCTAAATTCCAGGTTTCACAGGTTTGTCGTAGTGCCGTTTCACAGTACCATTTGAGTCATCATTTCTTGTTTAAATGTTCTATCAGATCTTAATATTGTTATATTTTCTTTCCTGGTAAATATTATCTAATCAGCTTGACCTGTGTGTTAACGTGTCTCTCGGACTCTGTACAAAGTCATTCTTTAGACATTTACATAAACGATCTGCTAATTTTTGAATGTAAAATCACTTTTTTTAAATGGTATCAATTTAGATATTAAATACTCATGAATATATGATATAAATATGTTTAAAACTGTCAGAAATATTTACCAACTATGTCTACATGGGATTAAAGTCGGTAACCAAGGAAGAATCTTTCGTATGGCTACCACAAACAAAAGGTCGCCGTCTATGCCGAGTGTCGTACTTTGATCCCAATGAGTAATAGATAAATACATTTTTTAGGAGTTTGATGATCAGACACAAAAATACAGAAACAAATTTAATGGGACGCTGTCCCGTGATGTGACACGTTGCTCCAGTTACTTTGGCCTTTCATCGTCATGTTGGTTTTTTTTATTTCGATAGAATGCGCCTCGAAAGTAAACACTTAAACTTTTGCTCAAACCATTCGCAATAAAACTTCCAACTATTCTCTTACCAAACCAAGAATATATATCGGGGTCACCATGCAAAGTTTTGTACTAGAGAAATAAATTACTTGTCATTTATCAATATTTGAAATTCAACATGGTCGGCATCCTCATGTTAACTCTCTTGAGATAAAACTGTCAATTTGTAAAAAAAACCAAGAAGGTGAAAATGTTTCTTACTCAAAGAGCTTTAAAATGAAACCCCACGAATTGTATAGTAGAAAAGAATAAGAAAAATATTGAGAGTACCAATATCTGTCCCTGAGTCTAATTCTACCCAAAATGTCAATGAACAGACACGTTCAGGTTTCACGGATGAATACTGACATTGTGAATCATTAACATTACTTTAAATAGATCGAATGGAGAATATCTTCAGTCAAACATTTGATTTGATCACTCATTGGACATCATGGGAAGCCCCCTTTTAACTAGTTTTTAAGTTTCTTGTTTTGAATATGCAAGCACTCTTTCTTAAAGACGTCACACCTAGTCAAA
Organism: Ptychodera flava; assembly: GCF_041260155.1. NCBI lineage: Eukaryota > Metazoa > Hemichordata > Enteropneusta > Ptychoderidae > Ptychodera > Ptychodera flava. The sequence continues at coordinate 20,684,987 of NC_091943.1, forward strand.
TCCATTCAGAGTTCTGGCCATTCGACAAATGGAAGCAAAGTTTTCTTTCAGTTGCCATCGTAATGATATCCTGACTCTGCCATTTTATGGACAACATTGATCATCTGTTTGGCTTTTTTCTCCAAAAGGAAATATCGATGCAAATTAAATGCGATGTTGAAATAACATGGTTGAACAGCTGTTCATTAATCAAGCGATGTATTTACTTAATCAGAAGAAATAGACAACGCTCTTTGAAACTACCATAAACTTCGAACCAGAAGTATTAACAATCTAAACCTCTGACGTGTCCATCGGAGGGAGGAAAAAGAAGTAAGGAAATCGGATGATTTGCATGAACTTGCATAAACTTACACTTCTTTCTCACCCAACCTACGACTGCTTGCCAAGCTAAAAGATGAACCTCACCAGTATTTAGATGTTGGATTTAGATAGTAATGAAAATTGAATCTTTGCAAAAACGTGACTTTGCGCATAATACGCTGTTTTGTGTGTAACGAAACCTTAAATGAATTAGTTGAACCTGTTCTTTTGAGACCAAATATGCATTCGGACATGAGAAGCTGTGTTGTAACCTGCGCATGTTCACTGAGTGGACTGGACAGAAGCTGAAACAATACTAAATCATTCTATATCGCCGTAAAACTTACAGCGGCGAACTATGACTAAATACGCATGTAAACCAAAACAATATAACCGGTACTAAGTAACTCGCAGCATGTGAGCTATTTTCACACTGAACAACTGTACTGCGCGCCTTAGCCTTTAGTCCCGCTTTGTTAAAACCTAACAAACTGCCGATGAAATGATATACTTAATAACTCAGAACACAAACAAAAGCAGCGTTGTTTCTCGGAGATCAAAGATTTCAAAACATTATAACATAAAAGTCTTATCGTCACGAAATCCATGTAATCGGTAGATTGATATTCATTACATCAAAGCTAAACACTTGGATGTTTAGTAATTTTTTAGGTACAAAAAGTCCATACTGTGATCAAATGTCTTTGGTAAGGTAAATTCATTGCCCAAAGATAGACGAAGTAACATGTGGCACGATTTAGCACCATTCCAGTAGAAAACTTGAAGGGTGAATGATTCATCCGTCGTTTCACATAGATGTAGACTGAGGTAAATGTCAAAAAGAAACCAAAAACGAGTAAAACCGTTTCTCATCTTCACGCACGTCGATCAAGAAAGCTTCCGTTTTGTAATTCACTTTAAAACAAAGTGCATTAGGAATTTGAGAACATAAAAAAAATTAAAAAATATCCATCATGATAAGTGGGCAAGGGTCAGTTGCGAATGGCTAATATTGCGTTCCTCTCAAAAATGTTGCTTAACTCAGTGTTGAATCTCAAGGCTTGTAATAGTGAGAGTTTTATCTTTAGTATCATTGAGGCTGTGACATCGCAAAAATGAAAGAGCAATCCTATAAAGTGTAATCGGATACATGCAAAACTTTTTTGTGTTCTGGTATCTATACAATCGTGTATTGCAGTGTGCCGTCCATATTAAAAAGCTCGCTCGCTTGGGTGCTTCTTAGGATATGACTTTTATAATGTAAACCTTTATTATCGATATCTTTCGATATGCGTTATCTTGTTTATTATATTAGGTAGTTTGTTACTTTTTAGCCATGCCTTCATCGGTATTGTAACTTTCTTGCGCACAACTTTCAACTTGTTTCAGCCATTGGTTTTACCTTGTCCATTTTGTGGTTTTGGCTCCCAGAAAAGACAACCTGTAAGCTGCCGATTCAGCGGTGTTGTATGATACAATTTGTAAGTTTGAGCTCTCGGTTGCAGCCACCTTTTTTACTATTACCACCGTTTATATTCACTGGATTATTCTGCTTTCTTTGAAAAGAGCCGTTAAACCACTGGTTAATTTATTTTAAAGACAGTTAACAAAAAATACCAAAAAGTCTAACACGTTGCAAAGTAAAGTGGGTGGTGGTGGCGTGACAACGCTATGAACGGATCCATGCTGTCCCTTATTTAGTATACTAGCCATATATGTTTGGTATTCATATTGTTCTGCCGGGTAAACAAGTGGCCGCAACATTTCATGTATGGTAACTCCTTGTCATGGTTTTCTTAACAACCAAAGAATTCTGCGTGGCGTGTGTTTGATATGCAAAACGAATCATGGTGTAAGGTTTCCTAGATACAAAACAAACAAACAAACATTCTTACGCGGAAAGGAGGCTTATTACTTTCTCTTGAACGTGCTCATATTTATTAACGTAAAAGGAATAATTTGTTCCTTCCTGGATGTCGTTTGTTCAAACTTTCACTTCTTTTGTTTTTAAGTTTTCTCACATTTTTACAGATGTAACTACGTGATTAAGTTATGCAAAGTCGTTCAATGCAATTAGTAAACCTGTTTGATTTTGAATGTCATACTTGTTTAGCAGTTTTGACCAATGAACAAATTTCTTTCTTGCAATGTTGCGACTGTAGTGTTAAAAGCACTGCACTCGGTGTTTTAAGAGGTGACATTTCGATAGATCGATATCATGGTACTCAGTCTTAAAAGTGTAAAACAGGAAGCCGGCAAGAACGTCTTGGACTGTTTTATCAACAAAGTATTTTGAAAGATTTTGTGTGCCCTTTCCGAGTGAGGTTGATTCCAAATCATGTACAGGGGCAATGCAAGCTTAGCGTATATCCTTGTACCCTTATCTAACTCTGAAACGTACATCTCCGTTAATCTCTAACAACAAAACCGCACTTCACCTTTACACTGACATGTGACAATTCACTTCTTGTCAGTCTGAAGGCCTATATCTGACGGTCCTGCTATAGGAATGCACTGCCACAGTAAAGTACACACATAATGTATCGCGGTTTTGACCCTGTTATTCCTTTGATCTTTGACCAAGAAACGTTTATAAAATGTAGACTTTTGACCCATACTTTTGACACTGGTAAGGTTGCGTAGTATATTTTTGGCCAAAAAATGTAGACTTTTGATACCTCATTTTACGATAAATTGGAGAGCTTGTGTTTTGTAGTTCGATCTCTCCAGGGTACACGTGTACCCAATTGTTGGATTAGCACCGAAGGGGGCTGCTGACTATTGCCTTAGTTGTCAGTTACATTGTTTTCAGCAAGTCTGTTTCTATTTCCTGCCCACTTACCCATTTATGCAGAGTCCGTTCAAGGTGAATTGCTGTAATTTTGCAGATCGCAAGATGAAATCCTTAATCTTTAACTGCTCTCTTCTGGGGTAACTATTTCATTTTGAATCACGTTTAAGTAGCTCTGTAATTTCTGCCGTCCGTGTATCCACCTGTATGTTCGACTGTTTGGTCGTTCTATTCAAAGGCCTGACTTCAGTTTTTAGCAAATAAAGAAACTAACTAATCTAACATGCACATAGAAGACAATACTGACAACTTTGGGTGCATTGGTCACATGTTCGAAACATGTTGCTAAGTTTCAAATTGAATTTCACTTCATATCCCGAGAAGAGACGATATAGTCTATTGCATAAATCCTCAGAGAAGTAATGAACTTCATCGAACGTTAGACCCGGCAACTTTGAAAAGTACGGGCAATCAATCAAAATGAACTATGTTACAGTTTATGGGAAAGATATCGAATCTTCCAACAATAGATGGCGCTACAGACAAAACCCCAATCAGTGTCTGACCAACCATATATGGAATGACTGATTGTGCTTGGGGTGAATGTTCAGAACAAGAAGATAACAATCATGGAATTGTCGATATGTTTTTGCAATTTGTATCTGTATTGCAGCGATATTTAGAGACTAGTTAACATGGAAGCATTAGAACGTTTTATCCCAGGGTTTGCTGTAAACCAAAAATGTTGCTTACTGTCTACTTTAGCTAATAGTTATTGCGTCATCGTCAACCTGTTTTTGTAATTGGATACATGGGTCACATGTCTTAAACCATTTGATAGGTTTCATATTGAATTTCAACCAACATCCTGAAATGATATAATTGTCTGTATCTAGTTCCTAATATTTGAGAACCACGTTCAGTGCTTTTCCGTCAATAATCTAGTGATATAAAATGTTATTTCCTTGTGCAACCTTTCTCTCGCCACAGGTAGATTTTTTTCAGAGAGAGCAAGATTCTCGAATTACAACAGCATGAGAAACGAACTTGCTGCATAATTGTTCGTTTTTTATTGAACTTGTATTGTATCGACAACAAAATTTATATAATACACAAAAAGGTACCGCTAACTATTGACATGGCAGGTAAAATACTAAACATCTTCGTTCATATTCCTGAGTTCTGCACTATCGCAAATAATTGTTCTTGTTGTGACATTATTTCCCATAATGCATAAGTTTGATAGGTGTCATGATGACGTCAACGGCGACGCAAATTGAATATCTGCATATCTGCTATGCACACATAATTCAGTACAGAGTAATAGAAAAGAGTCAATTGATTTTCCAATCTCATCTATAGTACCTTCATGTTCATGTACAAGTGATCATAAATGTTGACGTCATCATTTTCTAATTTCATTACTAACATAAACATTGTCATTTTAAAGACACTTAATATTACACTTCGTCAATGAAGTCAGAAAAAGAACTTAACGAATTTCTATTCCTAATATCATAGAAAGTAGAAAGAGACTCATACCTAACATACGCCACTTACGTCAACAAGACTACATGTATAACTAATGTCGGATCATTGTATGAGGTACAAAGTACTGTTTAAGTTTGTTTAAAGTACTTATGACACACATACACAACTTATTTTGTCATCTTATCACAATTTAATGCAAATTTAACAGATTTGATACCATTTGGGAAAACAAAGCAAAGAATCTCCTTGCAATTATCCCAAACACGTTCAAATCGTGATCGCGACTGAACTAAGATACATTGAATTGTTGGCACGCCGTATTAATATGAAACACACGTAGTTATGAGCGTTGTTCGTTGAAAGGCTAATTAAGGCGAAAAGGAAAATATCAGGTTTGGTTGCATGCACGATAATGCAAGAAAGATAGTGGATTCGGAATTGAATTAACATCAATTGTTTATCCTGTGCCTAGCAAGCGGAAACTAAAGATCAGCTTGTACTTGTCCATTCATTTTTAACACAATTATTGTTAAAATAATTTTTCAATGAAAACTTGAACTCAATTCCGCTATATATGAGATACAGCGATGCCTTATAAGGATAATGTAACAATTCAGGACTCCTGGACGAAATGCATGTCGGTATATGCCATGTGTTAGTTGCGCGGGCGATCGATACTTGTACTTCGGTTGATGTATACCAATATAGCATTGGTTCCTTTACCGGTTATGACGTTGTGCGGCCTGTCCTTCCATAGCCAAAGTATTGGTCAACCAGGTATAAATTGGCATCCCTATGAATAATCAAAAATGGTGTTAATAGAAATAAACATGACTAGAGGAACTGTCAATATTTTGCTCTTTTTACTCAGCCCTCTGCGCGTTGTACCAGCTACAGATTATAAAAAACTTAGTATTTAACTTGCTAAATCGGAACATCCGTCGTTCCGAAGCGCTCACTGCTGTTCTCTATCACCCGGAGATTGTATGGCGCTCCTCGTGTATGAAAGAGAGAGGACACCATCAAGTGACTGTATCGAACGGAAGTATCAGATACTATGGCAGGGTGCGGCATGCAGTCATAATTTTGTTTTCATGGAACAGCTTGTTTCGTAACAGAATACCCCCAGACAGTTTTTCAACCAACATACAAGATGCAAATCGCAACAGAATCGTATATCATAACCATCGGTTGTCATGAACGACATTTTTAAGCACTACGCAAGCGATGAATTCTGTTTGATTCAGTGTTTTTGTATACCGATCTGTACTCACAGACCTAAAACAGGGCTGTGAAACATATTCGAATATTGCCAACGATTCCTTTTGATTTGGGGGGGGGTTAATCATACCCTGTTGCATGGTGCAATCAAGGCCTAGCACAGGTATATTCTGAAATCTGCCCCTGGATTTCACGCTATGTAAATATCGAAAGTCATTCTAAAAGTTGCTCACCTGGCCCTATAAGTGGCTAAGAATTTGCTAAGCTCTCTGTCCGATCATTAGCATGATAAGTAAAGCAACTGAGATAGACAGTATGGTTAAATGGCTCAAGGAACTTGCAGAAGACTCTGAAATAAAAATAATAATAAGAAGAAGATGAAGAAGAAAAAGGGGGAGGGGAGGAGGACAATTGCATATTGCGTAGCCTCGCTTGACCGCTACATAATTTCGTCACCTTCGCAATTTTCACTTCGTTTTGCGTTTTGTAATGCACAGTAATTGAAAGATTTAACTTCTTTGCTGAAAGGGTGATGGTAGCTTCAAATAGCTTCACAGAATGTTCATAGAGCGGCGATGATTAGTGTTTTCATTTTTATGTAGCCATTTTTACATTTAACGTAGGTTGCGGGTAACGCTAATTTTCGTACTTCGCATCGTATCTGCGCATGCTTACGAACGTTCTTTCTGCGTGCGTTCTTTCCGGAAGTGGTCTTTTTGTCGCGATATAGCATACATTTACTTTGAGGTGCGACTTTCAAATCTGGTTTGTCAAAACAGATCACAGCAAGATAGCAAACTTTGTGTAACAGGCCCGTTTTAAGTGTGACAAATGTGGGATTATTTGCAGTATTTAAGTGAACTAAACTTTATTTAATACCTATTAAAAAGTTTCAAATATATCAAACTAAATAGGGATCTGTCGCTGGAGGGCGCTTCAGTATAGCATGTTTTGCATTAAAAATGCCCATATCTTAAAAAAATCGAAATCTATATATTCTTGGACTTAATTTACGAGAGTTTAAAGAAAAAGTAGATTTCAGAACATGACATTTGTGATAAAAGTATCAAAATTTGGCCAAACTTTGCTCTTTTTATAAAAGCACTATTCATGGAAACGTTGTTATATTTTCTTATATTTTCAAAAGTAGATCACAAAACTAATATATTACAATACAGGGACTTGTGTTGTATAAAATCTGTCAAAATGTTTTTACTATATTTCAGTTTTATTATTCAAAATAACACTAGTTAATCGAATAATACAACATTTTAACCAATTTCAGCTAAATGTTTCCGCGGGACAACATAAAGGGCGCCATATCTCCAAAATTTGCATGGGTACCCCATCTTTTTTTTTTATTTTTAACGTTTCATCTCATCCCAGACATCTCTTGAAAGTTTCAGAAAAATCCTGATTAAAGTCACTGTTAGCCGCAATCTACCTTAATATGTCGGGAAGTTGGTGTTTTAAATATATCATTGAGCCCAATGGTTTTATATCTCAAGCCTAGGCTATCAACTGTGGTCGCCCACATCAAGTTAAAGTAGGTTTTGCAAGTTAGAGAAAAGTGGAAAACAAGATTGGGATATCAGTAGATAGGGAAATATGATATTACTGGATAATGATGGGTGCGACTGACGGGAGAACTTACATGAAAACGGAAGCTAAGGAAAAAATTAGAAATGCTCAAAATAGCACACGTATCATGATGACAGCTTAGCCCCATAAATCTCTCTGGTCACGAATTGAAACACTCAACCGTATCAGAAACTGTGGTCATCTGGTATTTATGCTGCAATATCACAATTATTAGCCCACTTTTATATGTTAGAGAGTCGAAAGGCCAACTTTTTATGTAGCTGTAACCGAATTTAACTTCGCACCGCCATGGGCTTTTTTCCTAGGTTATTTCGTAGAAGGCGTATCTTGTTGGACCAAATTGCTACAATTACTCTTTCAGACATGTCAGGCTATTATGAAAATGAAACGTTTGTAAACAAATTGGAAAAAACGATCAGGAAAAGGGTGTGAACGGCCAAGATTATCCTTATTCACGATTATAAAATGATTGAAAACACTCCGCAGAATGAATGAGATAAATGAGCAGCTTTGTTACCTGTTGTAGCTGCAACAGTCATCGTGGTATTGGAGCGTGTGGGAGTAGCTTCTGCTGTTGGGCTGCTGCCACTCATCCCGTTCATGGTCTTTTCTGTTGAACCTGGAGCAGAGAGAGAGAGAGAACACAGTTTTATGAAACGATATCCACACTAAATTACTGATATGCTGTGTCAGAACGTCGATCATGGCAATGATTAACTGAAAACACCGACGCTGTCGCGATATTTGGCTGCATGTTAGGGGTCCAGGATAACAAATTTGGTTTCGATTCATACATATTTTACTACTTTGCATTTTTCGTATTATTTCAAGAGTCTAGTAGTGCACATGTTTACGTTTTGTTTTTTTTACTTTTTGCGGAAAACAATAATTCTGATAATATTTCACTGCGACGACCCAAGAATATGAATTGACTTCCCACATCAGAATTTCAAAACATTGACTAATCGTAGTCCGAACTTCTGAACTGGAAAGAGGCTCGTGTTTTGTATGTTATATACATAGTGTAAAATATGAAATCACAAAGTAGTACGCCAAGACACATTTTTCCACATAAATTTTAAAAGCTTCTCTCCCTCATGGTAAAGCCAGAGATACAGTGTTATTGGCTCTTCTTTTCAAGACAAAAGACGCTAAGAGTGATTTCTACCATTATATGGCTGTAATGTATCAGTCATTTTTTTTTCAAAAACACTTACAAAGAATGAAGTCCATGCGGGTGTGCATCATGCTATAAAAGCGAACACGAAATTATATCCAGACAAACGTCCAATCAGACAAAAATCCAATCAGTGTCTGACCAGACACATTGTGAATGACTGATTGTACGGGTGTTGACTGTTCAGAACAAGAGGATAACAATCAAAGTATATCATTATCAACATTGGACTTGTCGATATACTTTTGCAATTTGTATCTCTATTGCAGCGATATTTAAAGACTAGTTAACATTAAAGCGTTAGAACTTTTTATCCCAGGGTTTGCTGTAAACCAAAAATGTTGCTTACTGTCTACTTTAGCTAATAGTTATTGCGCCACCGTGAACCTCTTTTTGTCATTGTGCACATGGGTCTCATGTCTGAAACCATTTGATAGGTTCCATATTGAATTTCAACCCACATCCTAAAATGATATAATTGTCTGTATCTAGTTCCTAATACTTGAGAACCACGTTCAGTGCTTTTCCGTCAATAATCTAGTGATATAAAATGTTATTTCCTTGTGCAACCTTTCTCTCGCCACAGGTGAACTTCAAATTGGATTTTTTCAGAGAGAGCAAGATACTCGAATTACAACAGCATGAGAAACGAACTTGCTTCATAATTGTTCGTTTTTTATTAAACTTGTATCGTATCGACAACAAAATGTATATAACACACAAAAAGGTACCGCTAACTATTGACATGGCAGGTAAAATACAAAACATCTTCGTTCATGTTTAGTACCTTCATGTTCATGGACAAGTGATCATAAATGTTGACGTCATCATTTTCTTATTCCATTACTAACATAAACATTGTCATTTTAGAAATACTTAACATTACACTACGTCAATGAAGTCAGAAAAAGAACTTGGCGAATTTCTATTCCTAATAACATAGACAGTAGAAAGAGACTCATACCTAACATGCGCCACTAACGTCAACAAGACTACATGCATAACTAATTTGGGACAGTGTATGAGATACAAAGTACTGTTTAAGTTTGTTTAAAGTACTTACGACACACACACACACATAACTTATTTTGTCATCTAATCACAATTTAACGCAAATTTAACAGACTTGATACTATTTGAAATAAACAAGCAAAGAATCTCCGTGCAATTATCCGAAACAAGTTCAAATCGTGATCGTGACTGAACTATGATACTTTGAACTGTTGGCACGCCGTATTAATATGAAACGCACGTAGTTATGAGCGTTCATTCGACTGACTGTTTGTCTCGTTGTTCGTTGAAAGGCTAATTTAAATGGAAAATGTCTAGGGTTGGTTGCATGCATGATAATGCAAGAAAGATAGTGGAATTGAATTAACATCAATTGTTTATCTTGTGATTATGGCTTTGCTATAATCATTGTTAACGTCTGGAGGGACACGGGGAAAAGGGTTTAGACCTTGCCATGTATGGTCACCATGCGTCACTACTCCTACTACTTGCTGGATGCACTTGAGACGTAACCTTATCTACCAACCGCCTTCATTTACCGTTATCTAAACAACTTGCGTCACCCTTTCCACGTCATTATCCATGCGCATATCAGTGTGATCAAAGCTACAGATCGTCCATTTCAACTTCTGCCACGCTCAAGTTCACACCACAAATTTCACCATGCCAAAAACGAAGAAAAGCAGGGGCCGCGCATAGGCGGCCACCCGTACATCGGCGAGGGCGAAGAGACGCCCAGCGCACCTCGACAAATACCTACTACCCCAGTCAGTACCGACGGAAACCACACCAACCAACCCTGCCGGTGGCACGCTGACAACCGCCACAGCGGCAGGTGATACAGGTATGTCAGACCATGTCGCCAAACTAATAGAAACCGGCATTGCAAGCGCCATTGATTCAATCCGACGTGAACTACGGCAGCCAACCAACACCACAGCACCAGCGCCTATCCCGACGCCCAACCTGCAAGTCCAGCCAACTGATACAGGCGTTGGTGCACTATCACCTGCTTCAGTCGGACCGACGACGCTCGCCGCTCCGTCCAGCTCGCTGCTTACTCAAGCCCACCCAAGTAATCATCTCGCTAATCACGTTAATGGATATCAACCCGCCATTACAGCTGCCCCACCCGACTTGACCACCAGTGGTGGCGCTGCGCACATCCGGGACCACCCTACCGATGGCAGCGCACCTCATAACAACAACCCGGACAATATGGCTGCACCCTACGTTCAACCCGCCCAGCCAGCTGGTCACAATGCACCGCCATGGCGCCCACCACCTAGAGCCGGGCCAACGGGCAAATCTTCTGCAGCAATACCCCCAGCCGACCTGCTACTGCCATGCATCGATCAATCAACACTCAACGCCTTGGCTAACCTCGGTAAGTTCATCGAATTTGGTGACTTGAACCCAGATGCCCTAGCTCCCAACTCAACCCAGGCTACCAAGACACAAGTAGCTTTCGATCCCCACAACCGTGGCGTAGCCACATTCACAACCGAGATGAAGCGGAAAACTATCGATGACTTTGACACCTGGTTACAGTGCTTCCTCGTCTTTTTCTCATATCGAACATTCTACTACCCACATTTGGCGATCCCCATGGCCACATACCTTCGTTTCCTCGCCTCCAAAGCTGCTGCCTACAAGCCGGAGGCCTGGCTCACGTACGACAAATTCTTCCACCTGTACGCTGCCCGCTACCCAGACAGGGCCAACTGGAGCAAGCCAAACCCAGACCTCAATTTCCAGCACTTCCTCAACCAGCCGCACCTCCTGCGTCCTTCCTGCTTCGCCTGTGGCCACATGGTCATGTGAAGGCCGACTGCCCTAACCTACACAGCTGCAACACCAACCCATTCTACTGGGAGAGCCCAGCAAACAAGAAACAGTACGACGAACCTCAGGTATGTCGATCTTTCAACCGAGGCTCATGCAAGACCACCTGCCAATATGGTAGGCTACACAAGTGCTCCGTGGTACGCGACCAACCATAATGCTCTGCAACACCGCCAAAGCACCAAACAAGAGACCCCCCAGCCCTTTCAAGGGAGCGACCATCCACACAGCGACAATCGCAATGCTACAGCTGACAACACCAATCAACCTCACTAAGCTTTCAGCTGCCCTGCACGACCACCCGCATAAACAATTCACAGCCTCATCCACGACCTCACCCATGGTGCCGACATCAGCTCCAGTGGGAACCAAACACCGCGCTACACTCACAACTCCAGTCAGCAACGATCAACCTGGCCACACAATTGGCCCTTTTGCTGTACCACCTCTGCCATGGGATGGCAAGAAAATGGAAAGAGATGTACCCAATATTAGTCGCCTGTTCAATTTGGGGACACGGCTTCCGCGGTGGTGCCGCCACAACCACCGCCAAAGCCGGCTTACCTGGCTCGCTCATAAAGACACTGGGCAGATAGAGGAGTGACACGTACCAGATCTACATCATGACACCACAGGAGATCCTTGACATAGTACCGAAGGTATATACTCGCAACTTGCCAACAATTCGACGTAGGACTCCGTTCTCGGTGGACAATGCCAATGATGTAATGACGCTACATGAACTGTAGAGACATGAAACGTTAGGAACAATGAACATATACTATTAGAAATCTCCCAATGGCGCATGGTCAACACAGGGGGGGGGCTGCTTTACTGCCGCACCGCAGTCATGCATGCCCGCGGTTTGGCCATAATTTGGGGGGTACTGTCATGGGTCTGCTGTGGGCAACTGGTAGCATGTTGCCCAATGCATGGTACCGAGAGTCCGGTACTGCCATCCAGGCTGCTATGACGCCTCATCGCCCCCACCATGGCAGTACATGCATAACCCCGGATTTCGGCAAAACACTCCCCGTTTGCGTTTGCGTTAATGGGTGATTATGGCTTTGCTATAATCATTGTTAACATCTGGAGGGACACGGGAAAAAGGGTTTAGACCTTGCCATGTATGGGTCACCATGTGTCACTATTCCTACTACTTGCTGGATGCACTCGAGACGTAACCTTATATACCAACCGCCTTCATTTACCATTATCTAAACAACTTGCGTCACCTTTTCCACGTCATTATCCATGCGCATACCAGTGTGATCAAAGCTACAGATCATCCATTTCAACTTCTGCCATGCTCAAGTTCACACCAGAAAATTCCCACCCACCCTCCGCTAGAAAAAAAGCCTCGCTGCAGGCTAGCAGCTCACAATAAAAGATACTGTATGTCTCGAGGATCTATATCGCTTAATTTACACAATAAAGTTCCAGGGGGGTACTGTCATGGGTCTGCTGTGGGTGACTGGTAGCACGTTGCCCGATGCAAGGTACCGAGAGCCCGGTACTGCCATCCAGGCTGCTATGACGCCTCGTCGCCCCTGCCATGGCAGTACATGCATAACCTCGGATTTCGACCAAACACTTGTCTCCGTGTCATTCCTTTGCATTAACTTATGCCTAGCAAGCGGAAACGGAAGATCAGCTTGTACTTGTTCAGCCATTTTTAACGCAGTAATTGTTAAAATAATAGTTCAATGAAAACTCTTGCTCATTTCCGCTATACATGAGATACAGAGATGCCTTATGAGGATTTCTGTGAGAGTTCAGGATTCTTGGACGAAATTTATGTTGGTTGACGCCATGTGCTAGTTGTAAGGGCGATCGATACTTGTACTTTGGTTGATGTATACCAACGAAACATTGGTCCCTATACTGATAATGACGTTGTGCGGCCTGTCCTTCCATGGCCAAAGTATTGGTCAATCAGGTATAAATTGGCATCCCTATAAAGGATCAAAAATGGTGTTAATAGAAATAAACGTGACTAGAGGAACTGTCAATATTTTGCTCTTTTTACTCAGCCCTCTGCGTTGCACCAGCTACAGTTTATAAAAACGTAACATTTAACGTGCTTAATCGGAACATCCGTCGTTCTGAAACGCTCACGGCTGTTCTCTATCACCCGGAGATTGCATGGCACTCCCAGTGTATGAAACACAGAGAGAGGACACCATCAAGTGACTGTATCGAACGGAAGTATCAGATACTATGGCAGGGTGCGGCATGCAGTCATAATTTTGTTTTCACGGAACAGCTTGTTTCGTAACAGAATACCCCCAGACAGTTTTTCAACCAACATACAAGATGCAAATCGCAACAGAATCATATATCATAACCATCGGTTGTCATAAACGACATTTTAAGCATTACACAAGCGATGAATTCTGTCTGCTTCAGTATTTCTGTATACCGATCTGTACTGACAGACCTAAAACAGGGCTGTGAGAACATCATTTAAATCTAGCTAACGATTCCTTTTGACTTTGGTGGTTTAAATCATACCCTGTTGCATGCTGCAATCAAGGCCTAGCACAGGTATATTCTGAAATCTGCCTCTGGATTTCATGCTATGTAAATATCGAGAGTCATTCTAAAAGTCGCTCACCTGGGCTTATAAGTGGCTCAGAATTTGCTAAGCACTCTGTCCGATCATTAGCATGATAAGTAAAGCAACTGACATAGACAGTATGGTTAAATGGCTCAAGGAACTTGCAGAAGACTCTGAAATAATAATATTAATAATAAGAAGAAGAAGAAGATTTTTGATTTTTCAATTGAACGTTTATTACTAAAATTAATCTCCTGTACAGAAAAGTACATATCAAATCAGTTCAAATTTTGAGACGAAAAGCAAAAAGAAATCTGACAAACGCGTAATAGCAAATGATGGTCAATTACTGAAAATACTAAGCAAAGTTGGACTATAAAAAATCAGCAAAAACTGCAGAATGGCAATGACACTAATGCTTGAGCGAGACCGAGAGAACTGGTGAAAAGGCAAACAGGTAGATATATCATTTGCAACATGGGGAAAGATACCAATCAATTAAATATGAAAAAGCACACTTCTGTCATTGACAGAAGGCAAGATGCGAGGTGCACGAAAATTCTCCACTAAATAGGAGAAAGCCAAACAAACTTCCGAAACAAGAAAACAGCGACAGAAAATTGCAAAGAAAAAGAACAAGAACACCTTACATCTTGCAGAAAAATGCCGCCTAACCGCCAATGAGAAGGGACATGCCAACCCAGAATTTTCTCAACTGACTTCCCCCTCTCAATCCGAGGAGTACTGTGCCCAGGACGAGTTAGGTATTGGCAAAAGGGAAAGTGTGCTTAGAGGTGAAAGCACACTAAAGAAAGAAATGTTCACAACAAAATTGAATCAATAGTAATTATTCCATCAATGTCTACGGAAGCAATGATGTCATGAACACACCAAATGTTTTTGAAAGCACCTATGATTGAATTGAGCGTGAAGTAATTGTATTCTTCTAAAATGCGGGAACAAACTCGTCTTTTGAAAACAGAAACAAGCATTTTACCGGTTGAGGAATTATGATCATTAATTGCATTTCGTCTCGTCACATGAATTGCAATTTTAGCTGTCATAAAAAGAAAATTTAACAGCACAAATGTATTCTTGTCCATGTACGATTTATCAAAGGGTGGGCCTAAAATAAACTATCAGTATAAAATCTTGCATTCCTGACCAAGAAAACGGTGACAGAGTTTACGAAGGAGAATGAACAAAGGAGAAAGACGAGGGCATTCTAAATGTGTAAAATGTCATCTCTGGCACTACAGAAAACACAATCAGAGGAGGGGCTGTAGATAGAATGGAACATAAACGAGCCAGTTGCGTACGCACCATGGAGAAGACGCCATTGAAGATCTCCTTCTTTTTTGGAATTGGACTGAGATAACAAGAAGTGAACAATTTTCAGGAAGTGAAAGCAGATCTCTCCAAGTTGTATCTTGACGTTTATTGTTCCCATGAAAATTGGACATAATCAAAATTGGACATAATCAAGAGTTTATATATGCTACCCATTTCAAATTTATACAAAGGACTATTCAAAATAATATAGTCATCAGTGCCTTTACAAATAAGTTCAAACGATTACGAAGGACGATGACAAGAATGAATGTCATCCAAATCAATTTCCTCTTCAAATGGCTATACTGTCAAGATTTTGTTTGATTCCAATCACAGGGAATGGAAAAACAGTATTTGTTAAAATTCTATCTGAATGAATAGAAACAATGTTATTAAACTGGCTTGGGGAACACCAAGATTTTTTGAAAGGATCAAAAAGATCTCCAACTTTTGTAATACCAGCTCTGATAAAGTGACTAACAAGAGTACTATCAAGAGGATTTGTAAAACTAACACAATCGTTAAAAAAGGGCTTCATGAAAAATATCTTTGATTGAAAGGGGTCCACCTTTTCTCATGAAAATACATGACATCGAGACTCTCGAAAGTTCAAGATAAAATTTAGGCAGAAATTCTGGAACAGATTGAAAATTCACTGTAAATAGTTGAGAGGTGTTATTGAGATTATCAACACTTCGAAAATAAAAATCAGCAAACAAAAATGAAGGGTGATTCAGACCTGAATACAGATATCTTTGAAGATAATTTAATCTGAAAGCTTTCAAACGTGAAGAGAGATCGATAAGATTTTGTCCTCCTAACTTCAATGGAGCAAAAACTGATGGCCTTGGCAACCAGTGTTTTCCTTGCAAGAAGAAATCAAGAATTTTGTGCTGAATTTCATCAATGATAAAAGCAGGAGGACAGAGGGAAAAAAGCGATGAAAGAGGTTGGTTGCAGCAAGTTGATTAATAACGATAACACGGCCTTGGAATGATATAGCAGGAGCATATCTATTCCACCAAGATTACTTATTATCAATCCTGGTAACACACTCACTCCAGTTTTTGGAAAAATACTCGTTACTGTTGCCCAATAGAATTTCAAGCGGGTGATCAGCACGCCCATGCCAGGAGCCAACCCAAAGCTCTTTGGAGTGACGATAGTTACCTTTGCATTACTGGCATGCTCATAGACGGAAAACAAATATTTAAACCTCAAAAAATCAGTATCACAAGTAACAAGAGTATTAACGTCATCAGCATAAGCTGAAAGTTTACATTTACGATCACCTGAATTTGGAATCATAACACCTTGAATATTGTCATCTTGTCTTATTCTGTGTAAAAGAGGTTCAATAACAATTGCATACAGCTGACCTGATAATGAGCAACCTTGCGTTATACCACGTGCAAACTAAACAGGAGCAGTAGGGGAACTGTTAACACGGACAAGACTATCAGTTTCTGTATACAAAAGTTTAATAAAATTGATGAAATTTCCACCAAACCCGAACCCATGCAGAGTTTGAAAAAGATAATGATGACTGACACGATCAAAAGCTTTTTCCTGACCTAAAAAGAATACCAAGAGGAAGATTCATGTGATTATGAAAATGAATGCAATCTCTAATTAAATGAATATTGTCAGAAATCTGTCTGCCTGGCAGAGTATGACTTTGATCTACATGAATGATATCTTGCAAAACTTGTTACAAGCGAAGCCATAAAGATTTATTGAAAATTTTATAATCAGAGCAAAGCAAACTGATAGGTCTCCAGTTCTTAAGAAGGGAGTGATCACCTTGTTTCGGAAGGAGTGTGATAACAGCTCTACGACAGGACGTTGGAAGAAAGCCATCGGAAATTGACTTTTGAAAAACCTGATGAAAATCTTTCCCCAGAAGGGACCAGAATTTTTTATAAAATTCACAAGGTATGCAATGTTCTTGAGTGCAAAGGTGTAATCATCAACAAGACTAATTGGTTCATTATGTTGAGTAACTTTGTCAGCAGGTAATTGAGGGAAATCATGAAGCAAAGTATTTTGTGCTTCAGGTGAAACAGGCTCAGCAGTAAAGAGGTTTGGATAAAACTGGCGAGTAAGTTGACGAATTTCTCTCTGTCTAACAGGTCTTTTTGTTGATGATACCTTGTTTCCAGAGAAGGCTGAGTACGAATCAATGTTTCAAAAGTACGAATTTCCTCAATAAGCTTTTGTTTGAACGTTTAAAGTCAGCGCTGTATTGCTGACTTAATTCTTTACTCTTTTGTTTCCTATATCCCACCAAGACTGAAGAGAAGAAAACCTATCCTTCTCATTACGCCAACCTTCCCAGAATTCCTCAATTAAAGTACAGTAATTTTCATCATTAAGAAGACTAGTTATGAGACACAAAACTGGATTTTTATTGACACTCGAATTCATAGTTAAAACAAGAGAAACAAGAGAGTGATCAGATAAATCAGTAGGAGAGTCAATAGACAGATTTATTTTCGAAGTCAACCTCTTGTTGATGAAGAAAGTATCAATGCGACTTTTTTGCTCTCCTCTCTGCCACGTAAAATTTTGAGCCTGATTATGAAAATACCGCCAGGCATCAGAAAGCTTACAACAATGGACAAGCGAAGAAAATACTTGTGAAGACTTTAAATGAGTTTCAATATGAGACGACCTGTCTAAATTAGGAACAAGAGTACAATTAAAATATCCCCCTATAACAATATTTTCATTGTCAAGATCAAAATCAAGGAGAAATTTACGAAGACTGTGAAAGAAAATACAATGGTCATCTCCATTTGAAGGAGCATAAATATTGAGCAAATGAAAGGAAGTGTCATCCATCTTAATATGCAAATGAAGTAGACGATCCTTGACGACACTTTTTACAGAAACAACATCAATATTTTTTGTTTCGCGGAAACAGCACTGCCACCCCAGCAGAGTTACTGGTACCATGTGAGAAGTGAATAGGCGCGTGCCAAACGACTTGCTACTGAGCGTGATTAGCCACTGTAGAATGAGTTCCTTGTAAAAAATAAAAATCAGCGTGATGATTGGACTTCAATGAAGACAAAATGTTGTATCATTTTAAAGAATCATGGCAACCATTTACGTTCCAAGAAATGAAACTTGCCATCACTAGACAAGCAAAAACAAGAACGATTTTACTTCCCATATTTAGTAATTGCCAAGCTTTTACATTGTATAATATATTATTGTAACTTTGCCACAAGTTTATGGAAATGAACTCTTTGTTTTCTAGTAACATGATCTGGCCTGCGTAAAATAATTGCAATCATACCAATCCATAATCCAATGACATTAGGTCAGAATTCGTAAGACAATAGTGATCTTGATGGGTGCGGCTAACTGGCAGGTACGCTTACCCATTCCGGACACCTGGTACCACCACTGTTTCGTGGTTCAAGATGGCCCCATTGCCTTTAAATTTGTCATCATCTATATGTTCCTTGGACCTGGTAAATTTCAAAGTTTACCTTGAATGATAACGATTATTGGACCTGATTTGATGTCTATTGTAAACATAGACACAAAACAGCACAGAATAGACAGGAAATAGACGGTGCACAAGCAAAGTCATATTCATGAAGGAAAGATATATGGACCTCTAGCCAGAAGACCAAGAAGTGATGTCAGGTGTTTCCAAAATAGTAAGCGCACCCTGTCCCACATGTGGCACCCGCCATATATCAATCTGTAAGTCAGGTAGGTAGTGGTCACTAAGGCCCTATGTCACCGATGCCATCAGCAATCATTCGTTGAAGAGATATATTGTATTTATCTACCAGCTTGCGATACCTACCAAAAAGCGTTTGAATGTAGAGACAAGTCTTGCTCTGGTTAACAAATAACTTTATGAGAACTTTGAAATCTGAGCAGTAATCTTTACATTTTTCTATCATATTTTAGAGCCTTTAATATCTTCTAAAAACTCAAGAAAATTAGACGGCTTGATTTGCAGCTTTTCCTGAAATTCTGATAAGTCAGAAATTTCAGACGAAAAATACTCATTATCATGATCGGAAATTTCGCTGAGAACATCGTAATGTTTTCACTCCTGACCAAATAAACTGACTTTGAGAAACTTTTCTTGGAGACTAAGACTGAGAAGTAAATAAATCCTGAGACTCATTCATATTGACACCTGAAAAAGGAGTCTCAGGAAACTCAAGGGACTGAGACTGAACTAGTGAAGATGATGACGATGAAGGGGGGGGGGGTCAAATGATAAAACAGGAGTTGAGGGGAGCGGTGAGAACGAAGGCGAAGCAGGGGTTTGTACCCTGTCTTCATCGGCATGGACGTTTGCAGCAGAGTTAACACCTTTTTCTTTCTCTTGAGCGTCAGTAGGTTGACTGTTTTTACTGGTGAGAGGTCTTTGATCTACAGAATTTTTATCAATATGACATTAAACTGGTCCAATAATCATTTCCATTCAAGGTAATATATTATCAGGTCCATGGGACAGTTGTGATTTACAAATTTAAGTAGGACAATCCTGAACCTCTGATAATTAGTGGTGGTACCAGGTGTCCTGAATGGGTAAGCGTTCCCTGCTAGCATGCTACACCCGTCAGGATGTCAACAGATGTGTCTCTGTGAGCGGACTCTCATTGTGCCTCATTGTTTTCAACAAAGCGAGTTCACGTTGAGGCGTTACTCGAAGTTGAGGTGTTAATTTCTGGAGTATTCATATGTTGATCAACACCTTCATTTGCATTTTCTTGACTTTCAACAACATCCGTACTGTGGCCTCTCAGCTAGGCGACTGATGCCGTATGTTGTGGGTTCGAATCCGATTGAAAACTATCCGAATTTTCTACCCTGGGTAGGTAACACTGCTGGTGGACAGAATTGTCCCCGAGGTTATCGTTCGCCCAGTTAAAGCGATGAAATTCCTTTCTTCGCTTCGATAAAGTGTGTATGTGCGATGTATGATAGTGAGCATGCGTGCGTGAGTGCTTCACGAACTCTACAACGTGTTGAGCGGTCTCAGTCAGAAAAATGTAACAACTTAGCCGGCTATTGAACCACTCTTTTTTGGGAGTGGAGATTTAGCCGAGTGGTTCTGTACTGTGGCCTCTCAGCTAGGCGACTGATGCCGTATGTTGTGGGTTCGAATCCGATTGAAAACTATCCGAATTTTCTACCCTGGGTAGGTAACACTGCTGGTGGACAGAATTGTCCCCGAGGTTATCGTTCGCCCAGTTAAAGCGATGAAATTAGTTTCTTCGCTTCGATAAAGTGTGTATGTGCGATGTATGATAGTGAGCATGCGTGCGTGAGTGCTTCACGAACTCTACAACGTGTTGAGCGGTCTCAGTCAGAAAAATGTAACAACTTAGCCGGCTATTGAACCACTCTTTTTTGGGAGTGGAGATTTAGCCGAATGGTTCTGTCTGTGGCCTCTCAGCTAGGCGACTGATCCCGTATGTTGTGGGTTCGAATCCGATTGAAAACTATCCGTATTTTCTACCCTGGGTTGGTAACACTGCTGGTGGACAGAATTGTCCCCGAGGTTATCGTTCGCCCAGTTAAAGTGATGAAATTCGTTTCTTCGCTTCGATAAAGTGTGTATGTGCGATGTATGATAGTGAGCATGCGTGCGTGAGTGCTTCACGAACTCTACAACGTGTTGAGCGGTCTCAGTCAGAAAAATGTAACAACTTAGCCGGCTATTGAACCACTCTTTTTTGGGAGTGGAGATTTAGCCGAGTGGTTCTGTCTGTGGCCTCTCAGCTAGGCGACTGATGCCGTATGTTGTGGGTTCGAATCCGATTGAAAACTATCCGAATTTCATCCACACAGGTATTGTTTTTCTGAACATTTTAGTGTCATTATCGTTGTTTTCTGACAATCTATAATCATGATAGTTAGGACAACGTTTACTTTACGGGTATGACCTTTTAGTCCACAATGAAAACAATGCAGTTCATCGACTGATACGTAAAAGGAATAAAAACGATCATCATATTTGATCTGAATTACACCACTCTGATGTTCTCATTGTGTAGCAAAACATGAACTTGTCATCTAAACGACTTCAGATGCTTCAGCGAAGGGTTTCGCAACCAAGAGTGATTGCTTTCATATGTCCAACATCTCTACCAAGTTTCCATATATATTCCTCCAAAACTTCATCAGGAATGAAAGGAAGAACATTTGACAGAATTAATTTTGAAGCCGGTTCCACCATGTGTTGCACATCGACTAATTCACCAAACAAAATGAACTTCGATTCAACAATGCTTTCAACATTACCGAGTGTTGCTAAGAACACAACAACAGAATTATTCATACTAGATGCAGCAATAACATTTTCACTTCCGACTTTCTTTGCAATCTCTTCAACATAGCTGTCAACAGGAACACCTTCAATATCAGTACACCTAACAGCATGCTTGCGTGTCAGATTCTGAAATGGCTTGTCCTCCCGGGCGGCAATATTGCCGAACACGGGTTAACAAATGACAAAAAATAAAATCGAAGGACATCCACCTAGTCGAAGATGAAACAGGACAGGAAACAAGACCAAAAAGAACTAAACACTACTCACAACACAAACTGATGACAATTGACGAAGGATGGCACTTCTCACTGGTAGAAAATCAAAACAAGTAGGAGCCCTAATTCTGTACGTCTATCCAATATGACGGAAGAAGAAGATTTTTAATTTTTCAAATGAACGTTTATTACTAAAATTAATCTCCTGTACAGAAAAGTACCTATCAAATCAATTCAAATTTTGAGACGAAAAGCAAAAACAGAAATCTGACAAATGCGTTATAGCAAATGATGGTCAATTATTGGAAATACTGAGCAAAGTTGGACTATAAAAAATCAGCAAAAAGAAGAAGAAGAAGAAGAAGAAGAAGAAGATGAAGAAGAAAAAGGGGAGGAGGAGGAGGACAATTGCATATTGCGTAGGCTCGCCTGGCCGCTACATAATTTTGTTACCTTCGCAATTTTCACTTAGTTTTACGCTTTGTAATGCACATTAATTGAAAGATTTAACTTTTTTGCTGAAAGGGTGATGGTAGCTTCAAATACCTTCACAGAATGTTCATTGAGGCACGATGATTAGTGATTTCATTTTGATTATCCTTATTCACGATTATAAAGTCGTAATGAAAACACTCCGAGAATGAATGAGATAAATGAGCAGCTTTGTTACCTGTTGTAGCTGCAACAGTCATCGTGGTATTGGAGCGTGTGGGAGTAGCTTCTGCTCTTGGGCGGCTGCCACTCATCCCGTTCATGGTCTTTTCTGTTGAACCTGGAGCAGGAGAGAGAGAACACAGTTTTATGAAACGATATCCACACTAAATTACTGATATGCTGTGTCAGAACGTCGATCATGGCAATGATTAACTGAAAATACCGACGCTGTCGCGATATTTGGCTGCATGTTAGGGGTCCAGGATAACAACTTTGGTTTCAATGCATACATATTTAACAACTTTCCATTTTTCGTATTATTTCAAGAGTCTAGATTTGCACATGTTTACAGTTTTTTAAATAATTTTTGCGGAAAATAATAATTCTGATAATATTTCACTGCGACGACCCAAGAATATGAATTGACTTCCCACATCAGAATTTTAAAACATTGACTAATCGTAGTCCGAACTTCTGAACTGGAAAGAGGCTCGTGTTTTGTATGTTATATACATAGTGTAAAATATGAAATCACAAAATAGTATGCCAAGACACATTTTTCCACATAAATTTTAAAGGCTCGTGGTAAAGCCAAAGATACACTGTTCTTAGCTCTTCTTATCAAGACAAAAGATGCTACGAGTGATTTCCACCATTATACGGCTGTAATGTATCAGTCATTTTTTTTTCAAAGCTATAAAATAGTCCATGCGAGTGTGCATCATGTTATAAAAGCGAACATGAAATTATATCCAAACAATCTTTTACCTCACAATTAAAGTAGTACGCACCTAAAAAGTGAAAGTGCAAGACATAACTTTAACTCAAACTTTCCGCAAGGAATCTTTAATCGTTCGCTTTAAAACTCCAAGAATATAACTCTGGGGTCGCCATGCACAATTTGGTACTAGATAAACAAATTTCCCAAGCTTTACCAATATTTGGTATTCAAAATGGCCGTCATCCCTGTATTAACTCCACAGACAAAATATTTGATTTTCAGAAAAACTAAGATGGTAACAAGTTTTCTTACACCGAGAGCCTTAAATGAGCCCCAACATGTGGTACATTAGAAAGGCATTGTAAAAGTACGAATATATGGCCCAGAGGCGCATTCTATACCTTATAATAAACAAAATCAACACAAGGAAATAGTGGAACGCGGCAGCATTTGTGGTAGATTTTGAATCATTTTTGAAAAATTTACTCGATAAAAGCAGAAGCAGCGAAGCATTGAGGCATAAAGTGAGATTTCCTGCTTAACATTTTCTGTTAAAATGGTTACTTTTTATAAACAACAGAGAGTGAAAATGAATGTACTTACTGCTCTGACATGACGAAGGTGTCACCAGGCTTATGGTTATTGTGAAGGCCATCAACGCAGCCACTAGCAGTTGACGCCTGCAACAAAAATGTGTATACATTATTTCGCCGGTAGAGACAAGAACTAGAAATACTGGGCGCCATTGTAAACGAGACAGAAGCAACAAAAGATTGTACAACAAATAGAAGAGCTTGTCCCATCATCTTACTTACCCTATAACAAACAATTTCTTTGTTTCAGGATTACACGCCCCGAAAGTGAGAGACTAAACTGTTGTTCAAACTTCCTCAATGACACTTTCAACCCTTCTCTTACTAAATCATAAATAAAAAATCACGGGTCTCTAAGCAAATTTTGGTATGAAAGAAAAAAAATACCCAATATTGATATTTAGAATTCAATATGGCCGCCATCGCCATGTTAACTCTATATGGGAAAATTAAATTTAGATTTTATAATTAAATAAGATGGTGGAAACTTTACCCACTGCAAGCGCTTCAAAATGAGTCCCCACATGTGGTAGAGCAGAAAAGCATCGGAAAAGATTTGAGAGTCCGAATATGTATCCCCGAGGCGTATTCTACCTTTAAGGTAGCAATAGAGGCTTTCTCTGGTCACACTATTTTTATGTCCTATAGATTCACAAATGCTCTTTACTTTCAAGAAGTCCTGATCAGTAATAATTGATTATGCAATTGGACTTTGCGAGCATAAACTGCAAACAAGATGGGGAGTTATGGGGTGTATTGTCGAGGGATCGGCTGACCTCGTAAACCCCATGCCATGAGGGATGTTACGCATCCATTGGACAAAGATAAAACATGCAACATCTAAAATACAACGTTTTATTACACCATGGAGTACCTCGACCATCTGCGTTAGTTCTTATTGCATTACTTTGTCAAATATTTGTTCGTCATTTATTTTTTCTGTCGGCGTTCTGACCTTCACCACAAAGTAAAGATACTCGATTCATTTACTGATTAGCAGATACAATTGACGCATAACGGGCGGGGAATGTAAAGAACTGACGAGCAGAAACAAATATTTTCATAAAGAAGCAACCAGATTAACAAGCAGGGAGAAATCGACTGGAGCAAAAGGTCAACATTACAGTCACATTTTTGCCAAATATCCTGGTTGAATGCGAATATAAATGACCAAGAAGTTATAGCCAGTGATTTTTGAGAAATCAAATCGAACCCTGATCTGAATGACAAGTAGGCAAATACTCGGGTTAAATTATTTCTGTGTCACAGTTGACTGTAAATATAGTCGACTGGAAAACGGTGTCACATCTTGCTAGTCCTATTTCTCCACAAGACAGCTTGGTGCACAATGGACCAACAGTCATTATGTCTTCGTAGATCGTGTTGGGTGAGACGCAAGTTCATGCATCGAAAGATAATTCTTCATAGCAACTTCTGAAGCGTGGCCTTATTCGAATTGATATCAGAGAGGATGTAACCCGACCCGTGAACTTTCTATCACATCTACATATGGAGAGGCAGGGTACGGTTAATAGTGACCATGCTCTTTCGCCCACCCTAAGAAAACATTATTGTGAATACAGACCTCATCATGGTGAATTCTTCTTATCCTGTGTTGACGACTTGATCCTCTGGAGTGAATACACAGAGCCTATGTAGAAGATATTTATATGAATAGGTTGTCAAACGAATCCGGGGGAAACCAGAATAGAAGCATGCAGGGATGCAAGGACTATTTCGAGAAACCAGTCAACAACTTTTCCTGATGAACTTTGCTCCCAACCTGACAAAGTGTGCACCAATCGAAATGAAGAACAGCTCTTCATGCTATCCGATTGGTTGAATTACGAATGACGTGTGTTTATCGTTGCAGGTAGATGAGATCACGGGCTTCAGTCTTTCTGGGTAAACTATTCTCATCTATTACGACAAATCTATTCCAACCATTTTTTGCCTTTCACACAGTTGCGAGAGTATTGGAGACATACATAATAATGAAAGTTTCATTCATTCAAACGTGCAATCAAATTTCCACTAGTCATAACCTCTGTAACCTCCATAAATGTAATAATCTCCAAAAATGTAACATCAACCATAATTGCAATAAAATGCATAAATGTTGTATCGCCCATAAATGTAACAAAAATCAAACATAAATGTAATAAAATCACCAACCACAATTGTAAAAAATGATAACCTTAAACGTAATAACAAAAATCACCCATAAGTGTAATACTTGTCAAACTATAAATGTAATAAATCTATTTTGGAGTTGATTTTGAGGAATTAGCCCTTCAATGTTTATCTCTGTAATAAGCAAAGCAACTCCACACATTATTCATATCTTAATTGTTTGCGTTTAGTGTGTTTTGTATATTTGAAAGTGTATTTTACGTTTCCCTAATTTGTGTAAAAAAACTGATTGCTCATGGCGAGACACAGTTGTAATATGAGTGTCAGTGCAGTCTCTACTCCAGAGTGGAGGAGACTGTATAACACTACGATCCTTTAACGCCGTTTTTTCGAAATTTGCCGCACTTTCATAATCAGTCGCCTCAAATTCATCTTCAGTGGATGAATTGTCTGGAATAATCGATAGATTTTCGGTATTCCTATGTTGTCCCACTTAAAGTTTGTTCCTTTGCTGGGATGTTAGGATGTCTAATTTTGTTCTACTGTGTCCAAGGTAGTGTTCGTAATGTTTTTTGACTAGATTGAATTATGGATATATGTCCTCGTCAACATGTTTGTGTCGTAAATTTCTGTTATAAGGTTGTATATTTCTATGTTATTTGTTCTGAGTCATCTGTCATAAACTTTGTGTGGTATCACTGGTTGACGAATTATTTTGGCGCTTCCTTATTATGTAATTATCAGTGTCTAGACTGCTGTTCCACTTCCATTATCTAACGGTTTAATCAGTACCTCGCCGTTTTCTGATTGTGTTCTCCGAAGTATTATATTCTGTGTTTCGGAAAGGAAACCTAGTTTCAGGAAAGTATGTTATAACATTACACTTGTCTTAATAAAATTATTATTTACTCAGGGCATTGATAAACAAATGATCACATATACAAGTTCAAGTTTATTACATTTATGGTTGAGTTTTATTACATTAATGGTTAATTTGTTTATTACATTTGTGGTTGCGGGTTGTTACATTAATGGTGACTGTTTTATTACATTTTGGTTGATTTTATTATGATTGTGGTTGTTATTACCTTTGTGGAGATTATGACATTGTGGAAGTTACAACCTCTACCTTATCTCTGATCGTGATTGTCTATGTGTTCGACATCCTGTAACAGTCTTGTTTTTGCATTCTTCAGTGTGATCAGTCTGTCTGTCTGTCTGTCTGTCTGTCTGTCTGTGTCTGTGTCTCTGCCTCTCTCTCTCACCTTAATATGCATCGAAATTTATAAATGGAAGATATTATGTAAACTTGGCAATACAAGGTAAGTAATGTTATGTCTACATTTACAGATACTAGGGGTCAAAAGTCCATTAGAACACTTCTGAGTTTAGACAATATGTGCCTTGAAAGGGAAAGACTTAAACTTTTGCTCAAACTTTTCTCAATGAAACGTTTAACCATTCTCTTACCAAATAGAGAATACATATTTGGGGTCGCAGCACAAATTTTGTTGGTATGTTGGACAAATTACCTAACATTTATTAATATTTGAAATTCAACATCGGCGCCATCCCTGTTTTAAATCTATGGGAAATAGAAAATTTTTGATTTTCGAAAAAGTAAATCTTTAAAATGAGCCCTACATGTGGCAGATAAGAAGACAAGACTAGTGTCAAAATTTGAGAGTCCCAATATATGTCTCCGAGGCAAATTCTATCTTTAATGAAGCTGTCATCTGTGAGGAAACAAAGAAGTGGTAACATAGCGTGTTTACAGGCAAACTCTCTCGCTATCAAATACACAATGATTCTGTCTTGTGTTTCGTCGTGCAAGGAACTCCCTACTGTCGTTTTCAGTGGAAGAGAGTTATAAAAATTTAAGAGAAGAGAAAGAGGAAATATTTTCTCTACCAGGGTTGAATAATTCACATGAAATATAAAACCGGTATTAGAGCCAGTGAGACGGACGAAGGAAATAAAACGCGTCTGTTAGTTAACCTATTACAGTTCATTTCTGCTGTCAAGGAGACACGTGGTGCAATCACGAGTTATTTGAGGTAGAAAAGGCGAGTTTACTAATGACGATATTTTTAATTATTATCAAGAAAATTTCTCTTCTGTTGCAAAAGTTTTGGCAACATCTAGTGTACATGTTAATTCCTTAACGTAGAATGCGCCCCGGGGAACAGATATTCAGACTTATATTTTTATATTTATTTATTTATTTATTTATTTATTTATTTATTCGGAAGACCAACAGGAATAAAATCCCAATTACAGGCTTCCGCTCGACATAAAAAGAAATACAAGCATAATCACACAAAATAAACAATAAAAACAATATATACAATAAAAACAGACAATTGCGATTCACAAACGAGATCATGTATAAAAATAATTCTTTACACTATTTTTAAAAAGACTAAATCTGTCAAAAATATCACTATTTGGATTATATTTTGCAATTTCGTTAAAAGTGGACAGAGCACGTGGAATGAAAGAGTACTTGCGAACATTAATTCTGGTTGCTGGTACCCGAAACGGACAGTTAAACCTTAAAGTTCGTTGAACATTCAGTGGGATTTGTGTTAAATAAGAACTGTTAACCACAGAATGAATACATTTGTATAAAAAACAGAGATCAGAAACTTTTCTACGATTAAAAAGGGGAGGTAGTTTGAAAAATGTGCATAATTTTCTATGCTCTGAAGAACAGTAAGGTATGTTTTTTTTAAAGCATAAGTATCTGATAAATTTCTTTTTAACACGTTCAACTTTATCAACTAGGTTCTTTTGCCATGGATTCCATATAACAGAACAGAAATCGAGGCAGCTCCGTACCAAAGAAATGTACAAGGCCTTCACTGACTTTACATTATGGAAATCTTGACAATTGCGTTTTAAGAAACCTAGATTGCGCATTGCTTTCTTGACGACAGTATCAATGTGCTCGGAAAAATCCATGGAGCCACAAAGTATGACACCAAGGTCCTTGATTGACGTAAAACGTGTGATTGGAGTTGTATTAATTGAGTAATTAAAAAGAATCATCTTAGTCTTATTAGTGAAACTATGAAGCCACATTTGTCAATATTTAACTTAAGCTTCCATGTTGAACACCAACGAACAACCCTGTCAAGATCATCCAACAATGTGCAACAATGTGCAATCAGAAATTGACTGGATAGTTTTATAAAGCTTCGAATCATCTGCATATAAATAACATTTGATGACCGAGCACATGTTGACAAATCATTTACGTATAAAATAAAAAGCAGGGGACCAATAATAGAACCCTGGGGTACACCAGATACAACTGGGCACCATTTGGAAAAACTTCCCTCAATGACAGTTCTCTGGGAGCGATCAGACAAATACGACTCAAGCCACTTAATGCAATTTCCGGTATAACCGAAAGAAGAAAGTTTGTGAATAAGTAGTTTATGAGAAATGGAATCGAAAGCTTTACTGAAGTCAAGATAAATTGAATCAGTTTGTAATTTTTGTTGAACGCTGTTGAAATAAAATCTGTGTAAGTGACTAGATTCGTCTCGACGCTTCTCCCAAGAACAAAACCGTGTTGATCATCAGAGATAACGTTAGCAACATGGCCATATAAACTCTTAAAAACGATCTTCTCGAAGACTTTACTGAATAAAGGTAACAGTGAAACAGGTCTGTAGTTTCTAATATCCTGCTTATTACCTTTTTTAAAGATTGGCACCACATTGCTACGCTTAAAAAACGTCTGAAAGATTCCGGATGAAAGGGATTTATTACAAATATAAGTGAGAGGAAAAGCAAGTTCCTCAGCGCACTTTTTTAAAATTACACCAGACACATTATCAACTCCACAAGCTTTGTTTACATCAGTGGAAAGTAGTAATGTCATTACGTCATCGACTTTCAATTGTTTGCAATTCTTTACTGGTCTACTACTTGTGGAGGTTTATTTTAAATCACTTGGAGTAAGAAAAATTTTCAACTTCATATTTTTCGAAATTCGAAAATTCTGATTTCTCCTATAGAGTAAACGCAGGGTAACGGACATTTTGAATTTCAAACATTGATAAATGTCAGTAATCTGTTTCTTTAATTCAAACTTTTGCACGGTGACCCATAATTTTTATACTTGCTTTGGTTAGATAATGGTTAAAAGTTTCATTGAGGGCAGAAGTTCCAGTCTTTCAATTTCGAGGCGCGTGCTAATCAAAACAATTACAAATGAATGTATGCGGCGTTTTCTAATTTTTTTCAAAATGTCTTCGCACAATTATGATGCTGTCTTCATATTTCATGGTATGCGAACCAATACTCGGAATTTTAAATATTGAATAGAATCAACTAAATATCTTGTTTCAAACGAATACATGGTGCTCAAAACCTCGACCGTAGGGTGTACGGGCCCTCGCATGCTCAGGCCCTTCCGCCGTACGACCTCGGTCAGTAAAACCCATATCAGGGTCGGAAATATTAATACAGAATGTAGTAAATGATCACAGCATCATCACAGATTCGAAATTAACTATGTGATTTACTCTGGAGGAGAACATTCATGACAAATTTCTGCAGAACGAACATCAGTATACTTTTGCTCCCGCGAAAGTGATTCTAGATCACGGTCCCTCCTTGGACCATATGATATATGGAACAAATATTGATCTGATATATATATATATATATATATATATATATATATATATATATATATATATATATATATATAATCATACTTAGATGTATTGGACAGTGTCAAGTTGATAAATGGCTCATTTGCATATTTTATGAAGTTTTATAATTAGTCATATAACTCCGATATAACTGCACCAAATGTGATGAAATCTGCTGCAGATACTGATCCGACTAATATCTAACTGTGGTGTAAAGCATTTAGTTGTGTGAAGATAATTAAGGGTTCATTCGCATATTTAATGAACTTTGTAATTAGGTATATTACTCCAAAATTACAGAGCCCAAGTCAGTGACATCTGGTACAAATATTGATCTGATAAATATCTAATTGTATTGACAAGTATTTTACAGTGTCAAGTTAACAAATAGCTCATTTGCATATTTTATGAAGTTTTGTAATTAGTCATATAACTCCGAAATAACTGCACCAAATGTGATGAAATCTGCTGCAGATACTGATCCGACAAATATCTAATTGTGGTGTAAATCAATTACTTGTGTGGAGTTATTTAACGGTCCATTTGCATATTTAATGAACTTTGTAATTAGTGATATTACTCCAAAATTACAGCATTACATTTGATGAAACTTGCTACAGATATTGATCTGATAAATATTTAATTGTATTGAGAAGCATTGGGCGTGTCAAGTTAATAATTAGCTCATTTACATATCAGATATAGTTTTGTAATTATTGATTTAACTCTGAGAGTATTGTGCTACATATAATGATATGACAGATATCTGATTGTTCTTATTACAGCCCTCACACGGTTGTCGATTATATTGGTATTAATTGGGTTTATTGTCAGAATATTGAAAAACATTATACAATTAATCCTCGTCAGAGATAGTTACTCTGCTCTCTCTCTCTCTCTCTCTCTCTCTCTCTCTCTCTCTCTCTCTCTCTCTCTGAGAATCCCCAACAGTGCGCATAGTAAAGGTGCGATGCGCAGAAGGGAGCATCACACATACACATGTTTTCAATACAGACATATCCGAGGATATAAGTACGCTAACGGAGCTCACATTTCATCTCGGTGACAAGATAATAAATAATAGATAATACCAATAAGCTTATTGTCTGAATTGTACTGTTGTTGAGACGACAATATTTACCATTCCATTGAACTGCGCTGGCTTTTCTATTAAAATTAACCACTTTGGACAGGTCAGTTAAATTCGTAATTTATTTATGCAATCTCTTTCAAGATATACAATTTTCCTCCTTAGGCCATCTACAATATACAATCGAGTAACCATACAAGCTAACTTTGTACGCAGTCATGCTAATTTGTGAAGACTGTTTGCAGGAAGACATGAGTCGGAAGATTGTTTTTTCTAGGTTTGGTTGTAAATATAACCAGATGGGTGAGTATCACATTTTGTATTCCCCTTTCTGTTGAATGTACCAGGGCAACACCCAGTCGTCATCATAATGTCACATTTTACATGATTTGATAGTCGTTCAAATCAGTTCCTGATGACCTGTGCTCCTTCAATGTTCATCGATCCCGGATTCCAGAAGTTTCGACGCGGATACACGTTTTTTCTCCGCAACGGCATCATTGACTCGAATCTACAACTTACAATTGTTAAGATCAACATCAAGAGCGATATTCATTGTGTCAATTGATAACATCGTTAAGATATATGCGCGCCGAAAGTTAAAGACTTAAACTTTTGCTCAAACTTTCCTGAATGAAACTTTCAACTATTCTCATACAAAATCAACAATAAAAGTCAGGGGTCACCGTGCAAATTTTGGTACTAGAGGAACAAATTAGCAAACATTATGCGATATTCGAAATTCAAAATGGCCGTCATTCTTGTGTTGGCTCTATCGGGCTAATTTTTTTCTTTCTCCAAGAGCTTTAAAAGATCTTTAAAATAAGCCAAGAGTTTTTAAATAAGCCCCCACAAGTGGTTGATCAGAAAAGAATTATAGAACTTTGAGGGTTCGATAGTATGTCCCCGAGGCGCGTTCTACCTTAAGTAAACAAATTGGTAAGTGGACTTAAATATGCCAAATTGTGAAAACTCATTTATATGCAAACTGCTAATGAGCTGACATGAAAATGCAAAATGCCTTTCACAACTATCATATAATTGTATCATCAATATACATGAAACTTATTCATCTTTGGTCAAATCTTTCTCATCAAACATCACAACTTGGGCAAATTTATGAAATATGCAAACTATTAGATACTTACGCAAAAAGAATGTTGCGCCATTCACATCTGTTGTATCATAGCAAAATCAATATACCTAGGAAGATTTACAAACTTAAGTCAAGTTCTTTCAGTTAAATGTCCCTATCAGGGAAAGGTCATGAAATATGAAATGACAAATACGTTTGCGTTAAAATTAAAAGAAAATAACTCTCATTTATTACCGAATCATAGTCTCGTTAATATACATAGTAAGTTTCATCATCTTTGGGTAGGTCCTTCAAGTTTAATACGACACTGATGTAAAAGTGCTAACAACTTGCATTGGTCGTGAAATAGTCGTCTATCTGCGTATCTACTACATGCTTCACATATAGTACATTGGTTTTCATATGAAATATTCATCATTCCTGTCTTTCAATCTGCATGTATTGTACTGTTCACAATAGAGCAGACAGATACATACAAAGTTTGCTAGGCAACACGTCTTGCCTGATGAATATCGCCATGTCCGTAACAAACAGCTTTTCTGTCAAGCTTTGACGAACACTCCGTCTCGTCATGTGTCTGAATATTCAAATATATTTTATCCAGAATTCTTATATTATTATTATTATTATTATTATTATTATTATTATTATTATTAAAAATTGTTTAAAATGCACTACACGTACGTCTCAGTGCATTGTACATAGCTGGATAAAATAATTTAAAAGTACAACCACACAAGAAAATTAAAACAGAAAATTACACATAAAACTGAGTAAAAAGATGGGTTTTCAAATTGCGCTTAAAACTATCTACACTTCTGGCAGTCTTAATTTCAAATGGCAAATCATTCCATAGTAAGGGTGAAATTCCTGTCCAATTTCAATCCTTTAACGTATAGAAATCTTCTGTACTTTTAATCATTTTCTATCTCTCTTTTTGTATTTTATGTTCTTTTTGTTTTTGATGTATGGGATAGCGTACACAATTTAGTGATTCGCTTTTCATCCTGAATTAAAGTTACATTATTATATATTATATATTAAAACGGTCTACATTGAACGTTTACGTTCAGAAACAGTCTTGAAGTAACGTTGAGGGCGGCACCTGCAAGGTTGAGAACATCAATCATGCAAATCGGTATGTGAATACGTCAAAGTATCCTTCAACGAGATCTCTTCCGACAAATATCTATCTTGGTTTTATGATGTGCCATGGTCAATATGCTTAGCAATTCCAAATCGAAATATGCCTGGCTGTAACAAAAAGTTACAGATCACAGTTACAGATATTTCAAAATCTATTACCTGTCAATCTAGTCATTTCGATTACCTTCCTGAAAGCATCCGTGAGCTGATTCCCCTATGCCCAAGCCAAAGTGAACTTTCATTTTTCATACAATCTGTCTTCGTGACACTTGATTGATGTCCTCCCCACTTGAAATGTTAAGGCTAATTTGTCCCTTTAACAGGAGAACATTTCAAAAAAACCATGAGAACTGGCGGTAGACTTTGTCCGATACGGATAACAAATAATATCACGATGTCAGGTATTGGTTGTGTAGGGATTTTCTTATGGGCAATACAATTGGTTGAAGAAGGCTCGAGTCAATGTGTGAATTATCTACATACTTGCAAGCTAACCAATCATTCTGGTCTGTCGTAACATACAGGCCTGACAAGATCTACCAGCCATTGATCTTTGGATGGCGGCAAGTACAGAATTTCGTCCGGCGAGGTCTTCTGCATTAAAGTGCCTTTGTTTCATTTCCAATATATGACAGAATCACAGAGAAATTCAGCTTCTTGCCCTTTTCCAATCTCTCTCTCTCTCTCTCTCTCTCTCTCTCTCTCTCTCTCTCTCTCTGAGATTCCCCAACAGTGTGCCTAGTAAAGGTGCGATGCGCATAAGGGAGCATCACACGTACGCATGTTGAATACAGACATATCCGAGGATATAAGCACGCTAACGGTGCACACATTTCATCTCGGTGACAAGATAATAAATAATAGATAATACCAATAAGATTATTGTCTGAATTGTACTGTTGTTCAGACTACAATATTTACCATTCCATTGAACTGCGCTGGCTTTTCTATTAAAATTAGCCACTTTGGACAGGTCAGTTAAATTCGTAATTTATTTTTGCAATTTCTTTCAAGATATACAATTTTCCTCCTTAGCCCATCTGCAATATACATTCGAGTAACAACACAAGCTAACTTTATACGCAGTCATGCTAATTTGTGAAGACTGTTTGCAGGAAGACATGAGTCGGAAGATTGTTTTTCTAGGTTTGGTTGTAAATATAACCAGATAGGTGAGTATAACATTTTTTATTCCCCCTTTCTGCTGAATATATCAGAGCGATATTCAGTCGTCATCATAAATGTCACATTTTACATGATTTGATACTCGCTCATATCAGTTCCTGATGACCTGTGCTCCTTCAATGGTCATCGATCCCGGATTCTAGAAGTTTCGACCCGGATACGTGTTTAAGAAGTTACCGGGCTTGTTATGTTCCCAGGGCCAAAGCGAACAGTCATATGACATTACAATCTACGGAAGAGCTGTTTACACTGATAATATTTTCGACATCAATGCGAGATTAAGTCACGGCAATTGACATGGCGGTGGTATCTGCAATGAGCAACTTTGACTAGTAGCACTGACGGAACCAAGGTCACGGAGTCCATCGTTTATTCTCGGCCAGTGGTCCTGTTATAAAGTCTATTCAGAGTAAACGGTCTTGCATTCTCGCGAGCCAGAGCACAATTTCCGCTCCACTGACCTACGCAAAAATCAATCTTCTATGCGGGTAGCACAAAGCTGTTGTCGCAAAGGGGCGCATGGTTTACGACGATATGGTCTTGCTGCCTAGTATAAAGTTTAGCGCTTGGTCTCGATCTCGTAAACTATATTACTTTGATTTATGATGGTTTTAAAGAGGATTGAAGTCGTGGCGATTTAATGCCCCTTACATGATCTTAAAATGCAAAAATTGCTAACTCTGCCGATTTTCGGCGACATGTATTAGAGTTGCGACATTTTAGTGTTGAAGGTGTCCGAGGAAATCGGAATGTAACATATCAAAGAAGATGAGGTTAGTCAGTGAACGAGATCAAGCTGTGATTGGCTGCAGTCTGGTCTCGTTGAAATCATGTAGTTCACGTATCACACACTGAGTGACATCTATTCACAACAACAGTGAGACGTGCTACCTCCATGGATCACAACGACGGAATGCAAGGCGTTTGTACTTTAATCTTTCCACACAAGCTACTATGGCCATGTCAACAGAAGTACATGCCGCTACTTTGGAAACGATGACCACTATCGTTATGCAAACCGCCGTTTGCAAACAGAAGGCGTTTGTGTTTGTGTGCTCTGACACTTGCCTTCTAGACTAAGGTCCAAGACACCAAGCATAGACGACGTCCCTTAGTTCGATCCATTCACCATGGAAACATCGATGACACCTCTATTGAATGCTTTGCTACGTATTTTCACCCTAAGCTATGAATTATTTTCTCAAATATGCCAGGTGGATTGACAGGAATTTTAGACTCGTAAATTTCCTAAACATAGTTTTTGTACCATAAATAAGAATGTTTATAAAATGAATCCAAACTGAACACCAAACATCATCCCCTACTTATGAAATACGACGACAATATCAAAAAAAAATTGGCACGACATTTGAACCCGAAATCTGCTTTAATATACTCGCGCCAAACGCAGCCAACTGTCTAGATACCCATTGTTTTATACTGTCTGACAGCTTCTATTTATCTACGAACCATGCAATTGTTCTACTACTGATTTATTCTTCAATTCCAGCGGTAAAATTAGCCGTTATTGAGCGATCAGCGCCTCAAAAACGCAACCTCTGTATTTCTTGAGGCTCACAATGTGCCCGAAGGCATATTCGTGTGTGTATGGACAAATTAATTAGAGCTATACAAACAGTGGCGCACTCCATTATGTTAAATCTTAAGCTTGATGTATGGTTTGTTTGAATGACTTTGTTTTCTGCGCTGCTATTTTCCCGCCAACACTTTAAAATATTACCTCAGAAGGCGAAAAATGCTTTATCCTCATACCGCCCAACAAGTCAAGATCACGCGACTTATTCATCTCATAATGAAGATATCCGTTCTCCCCGTTGTATACACATAGGATCAAAGTAGTGCTCGAATAACCAACATTAACAATCAGTACTTAAAAAGGCGGAGCCTCCCTTTAAAAGAGCGCCAAGCTGTGGTAGCGTTCATTGTGCAAGTGGACACAAAACAGGCAACACGCAGCACAAGCTCCAGAAAATGCCACTTTTTAGTTTTTTCCGGCCGCAAAAACGCAGACAGACTGCTAAGCGGTTGCTGCCGATCGAAATCTGTGGTTATATTGAAATTCTAACTCAACTGGAAGACGATGTTTTAGGAAATTCGAGCGTTGGTGTGGGGAATCAATGACCGTTGCCGATTTTAACCGACCGTCAATCAAACGCTTGTATAAACTCTGTTTGCAGGATTAGCAAAATGCGCCAAAAGGTTGAGATCAGTTTGTGTAAATAATGATATAGAAATCAAACATTGTACTGGCCAACTGTTTGACTGGGAGGAGAACTCCACTAATGTGAGAACCTGGGATTGAAAATTGCGGCTTTAAAGGTCGAAAAATCGATCCCAGGGCCTAAGAGTAGCTAATGTAAAATAGTGTGTACCATTACGTCATAGGCGTAATAAATTGTGAGTGTGTATATTTATCAGGGAAATGTCCAATCACAAACTCTAAGCTGTGATGAAACGGATAACGCACTGGAGCGTACCATTTTTGGTACATGGGTAGTTCAGAACAAAAATGGAAACAAACATCACTTGTCTAACTTCCAAACCACCCATATAGTCTATCTTGCTATAAATGCAGATCTTTATGTAACCTAGTCTCTCCTGCGTCTCTCTTTCACTTGAAGTCAACATAAGAGCGACCGGATTGAAGAATTATTTCTGATGAAAAGTGTATACTTTAGCTATCGATTGCATTGTAACAGGGCGATTGTATTATGGCAAGTCACGGTAACTGAACACTGTGGGTAACGGGTAATGTAACATCTAAGCAAATAGATAAATACAATATCTCTCTTCGACAGATGATCGCTGATGGCATTGGTGACATGGGGCCTTAGTTAGTGACCACTACCTGTCTGACGTACAGATTGATATATGGCGGGTGCCACATGTGAGGCAGGATGCGCTTACTATTTCGAAACACCTGACATCACTTCTTGGTCTTTGGCCAGAGGTCCATATATCTTTCTTTCATGAATTTGACTTTGTTTCTGTACTGTCTAGTTACTGTCTGTTCTTTGTTTACAACTATTGTCTTACGAATTCTGACCTAGTGTGATTGGATTATGGATTGGTATGATTGCGATTATGTAACGGATCAAAGTTTTGCCTCAGTTATTGACACACATTTCACATGGATGTGCTAAAGAATAAGAAATGAATAACGTTAGTATAGACATAAAATATCAAACATCAAAACTAGGGTCACAAACTCAGTGGAAACATTGTCATCTGTTGTGCAACGCGCCAGAACGAAATCCCTAATATATTTATAATAGATTGCTGCCTTTAAGTTCGTTTCTATATGATTGATTAATTCGTATATTGATATATTGACTGACTGACTGACTGACTGACTGACTGATCGATTGGTCTATTGGTTGGTAGTTTGGTTGTTGATTGATTTAAGTATACTACAAGCACAAACTTTGATACCCCATCGGAAATGAGTATATGTTATAGTGTTGGATGTTGCGTACGTTTAAATGCATTGTAATATGTAATAATTTATCGAACAGACTTTCAGCTCAAGCTAACTCCACTAACAAAACTACTGCTTTGCAGAGGACATACAACATCGATTCGTGCGAGACAAGATTATTCAATTTTGCAAAACATTAACAGAAACCAAGTCTAATCATTTTCACTAACTTCTTTTCATATTCTATATATTGCATGAACAACAGCAACGCACTACTCTACGGTTTACATCAGATTACTACAGAGAGCACAAAACTTGGCTGCCCGTCTCATCATAAAAACAAAGAAAAGGGGTCACATTACACCAATCCTGAAGGAACTTCACTGGCTCCCCGTGTCTTACAGAATTTAGTTCAAAATCCTACTTCTCACATATAAATCAATACATGGCCTCCCTCCTTCATACCTGGCCGAACTCATTGAAGTCAACAGCCCTGGCAGATCTCTCCGATCAAGTCTACAAACCACACTTAAAGTTCAACGAACTTGGTTAAAATCATACGGTGACAGATCCTTCTCCTATTCTTCATCAATTCTATGGAACAAACTGCCAGCTCATATTCGATCAGTTCCCGATAATCGCACCTTCAGATTTATGCTTAGGGCTCATCTCTTCAAGAGAGCTTACC
The DNA here is from genome assembly GCF_041260155.1 of Ptychodera flava. Taxonomy (NCBI): domain Eukaryota; kingdom Metazoa; phylum Hemichordata; class Enteropneusta; family Ptychoderidae; genus Ptychodera; species Ptychodera flava. Next base: position 20,724,263 of record NC_091943.1, read on the forward strand.
TGTGACCTAGTGTAAATGAACATTGCTTATGGATACTAGGTGCTATATAAATTATTTATCCTACCCTATCCTATCCAATTTAACTCAACAAAACTATATAACACTGTAATGATAGTCTATTTTTACTTTTCTATCCTACATGTACCGCGAACATAATAAATAAAGAGATTACAAAGGCGCCATGCAACCCTCTCCAACAAATACCTATAACCCACGGTAACTTCAACAGTTTCACATTGTGTGCATATCTACTAGCATACAGAATCCAGTACAGAGTCATAGAAAAGAGTCAAACTGATTCTCCAATCTTATCTATAGTACCTTCACGTCCATACACTAGTCACCATAAGTGTTGATGTCATCATTTAGTGATTATCAATTCTGGCATATCACAGAAATTATCACATTACGTCACCTAGATGTCCGGGACGTTTTAAATTCACTTGCGACTGACTAGTAAACGATATGGGAGAGGTAATTTAGCTTAAAATCATAGTGCAGGCGCCACCACCAAACGATGTCGATAGATTTTACAGCCTACAAGCTATTAAAGAGGGTCACGTGGACCCAATGTCACAGAACTTCACTTCCACTTTTCAGTACGCGGTGGGACAGGAAAGAACAGATCAGCATTGGTCTGCTGAACGTATCTGATTAAATACGCTTAAATAGATGTAGATTCTCATCTGTATGTCTGTCGGTTGAGGTGTGCCATACCATTTTTCCGTGGAGCTGGCATTTCGATGAGGGTCAGGTATTGTTCGTGCACCTGTCAATAAAGTGTCACGGGAAACAAAATGGGAGTATAGGTACCAAAAATGACTGTATCTTAGGATTTACTCGAATACTGCGATCATCAGACGATACAGACACACAGACATGCAGAGAAACATTGTTGAGGAAACGGTACTCTGCTCTAAAAGTATTTGTTCGTTTATACTTCAATATTGTGGCTTTACAAAAGGCTTTACAGGAGCCGATTTTTCGTCAGTGTTTTTTTGTTTGGTTTTTTGGGGATTTTTTTATGAAGTCAATTGAAGATGAAGCTTACCCCTCCTGGTTTGAATATTAGGTGTTAAAGCGACAGAGGAGTATCAATTACACTGCCGTCAAGCCAAAGACCGTACGCTTTGTGAGATCATTTGCACCAGCTGTGAGGAGATGAAATAATATAGCGAAACTGTCACATTCAATGGCCATAATCCTAAAAGGCATGCTCTTTCAATTGTAAACAAACCATCCTGAGATCCATAAGATGATAATTTTACCTTTGACCTTTAGACATGTGTCTGTAGACAGAGCAGCCTCCACATACTTCTTGTACACTAGTCCAGTCAAAATAGGGTTAGACCCACCACAAATTGCAACAGAATTTTTTTCTTCAGAATGCATTTCAGAGAGGTACCCAGAACAACATATTAAAAGTTTACTCGAATCTACCTTGGGGAAATATGACTAATTTGCATAAATCAAATATGGCTGCCAACCATCCGACAAAATAACATAATTGGCCATATATCACATGTTTTAATAAGCTATTTCAGTTATTTCAAAGTTTGACACTATTAATTTGGCTCAGGGAATCATTTTGGAGGTATAATGTTTCATATGGGTACTTCATTAATTTGCATAATTCCAATATGGCGGCCAACATTCCTACAAAAGACATTTTCGGTCATATACCACGTATTAAACAAGCTATTTTAGTGATTTTAAAGTTAAAAGTATATTTCTTAGGCATGGACAAATAATTTTCGAGATGCAATGATTTGCATAGTTAATTTGTTAATTTGCATAAATCCAATATGGTGGCCAACATTCCTACAGTGGACGTTGTCGGACATATACTACGCATTAAACAAGCTATTTCAGTGATTTTAAAGTTTTAATATTTTCTTGGGTATAAAGATACACTTTTAGTGGTTAAATTTTTACAAAGGCCCTTGATAATTTGCATAAATTAAATACGGCTGCCAATTAATGCCCCATGCTTAATAGCTTCTCATATAAATAAGGGTTTGGTATAGTTTTATTGACGAAACTATCAAGAAGAAACTGTTAAGTCCTTGGACATTTATTTTTAAAATTTTGATTTTTCTATATATGACGACTATTAATGATTGTTAGTCTTCTGAATAATATATTCTCTTTCTGAATATAACATTGGATTCATCTGTGTAGGGCATTTTTGTGATTTGTATGGGTGTTTAACACAGTACAGTGTCAAAACATGTAATCTGTAATGTTTACTTTTAAAAAAAGACGTGCTCAAAATCTTAAGTTTAGATTGAACCCCCTTCTTATGGATGGGTACATCTTTACAAGATGCCCTAGATGATAGGCAAGAAGTCATCACACATATCAGCAAAAATACAATAAACACAACAAAGCTAAAAAACAGAAAAAAATGATACGACCAAAATAAAAAATGCCATAATACACACAAATTAAAACTTAGCACTATTGCAAACAATGTCAGATTCATAAAAACTTTAAGGACCCACAAACTAAAAAAAATCTGAAAACTGCATGCTTTAGCAAAGGACAATTAATCCAAACACAGAATCCAACTATTACACAATACAACAAAGTACATCTTGAGTCAGTTTTCCAAGTGTCATTTTCCAGATTTACATGTATGTATCGTGTAACTATTGCCTTTGCTAAGCATGTAACTTTCAATTTTTGTGAGTTTGTGTGTTGATCAATTTTAAGAGTCTGACATTGTTTGCAACAGCGCTAAGTTTTAATTTGTCTGTATTGTGGCATGTGTTATTTTTGGTCACATTATCTTATTTTTCTGCGTTTTATTATCTTTGTTGTGTTTATTGTATTTTTGCTGTTATATGTTATGACTTCTTGCCTATCATTTAGGGGATGTACCAAAGATACAATCGTCCATAAGGAGGGGTTAAGTCTACATTATAAACTAAAGATTTTGTACACGACTGTTTTAAAACAGTAACCATTAAAGATTACATGTTTTAACACTGTAGAGTATAAAACACCAATAAAATCACAACTAATGTCGTACACAGATGAATCCAATGTTATATTCAGAAAGAGATTATTATTAGACGACTAACAATTATTAACGGTTGTCATATTTAGAAAATAATTAAAATTGCATGACTTTCTGAAATCTCAATAGTGAACGCACATCAACATATACGTATATTAATCCATTCGGAAGTCACATATGTAAGTCTACCAAATTTGCTTTAACATTCTTTTCAAAATACAATATATTTATGGAGTATTTTAACAAATTCAGGTATCACAGACACCTATTAAAATAAACTTGGATCGTTTTTGTAAGTAAATTTATAGTATATTTTCCACATTTTTTAAAATAAATGTTCAAGGACTGAAGGTGGAGCTGCACGTTGCAAACACAGTTTTTTTCAAAGGAATATTTCTCATCTAAGATGACAAGGAAACCAATAGAAACTATTTTGTGAAATGTAATATTTCACTTGAAATAAGAATATATGTAGAAAAAAATACGACAATATTATTTTTCATTATCTATCCTCATTCTAAAATGGCATGAGTTGAAATACTGACAACCTCTTATTCAAAATGTAAGAATTTTATTGCAAAACAAAATAGTTGTTTTGTTATATAGCATTTGAAAACATAATGTGAAAATTTCAGAAAATTTGACCCAGCCAGACTAGAGTTATATTCTTTGGAAATCTTGAAATTGGGATAAAAGGGAAGTAGGAAATCGGGTGATTTGCATACATTTACATACATTAACCCTTCTATATCAAGCTACTTACGACTGCTTGTCCAGCCAAAAGGTGAATCTAACCAATTTTGAATCTTGGGTTAACAAGTTAATCAAAATTGGACGAATATTTGCAAAAAAAATTGTTTTGAGGAAAATACGCTGTGTTGGGTGCAGTGCCCTCTTAACAGTTTTTTCATGATATTCCTATTGCTAAAAACTCAACCAGAACCTTGTTTATATTAGAAGCTATTTGGACATTAATTTGGCAGCCATATTTAATTTCTGAAAATTATCAAAGAGTCTTTTAAAAACATTGAACCGCAAAAGATGTCTCTTCATGCTCAAGAAATATATTTAAACTTCAAAATGGCTGAAATAGATTGTTCAATACATGATATATGACAGAAAATGTCTTTTGTGGGTATATTGGCCGCTCTATTGAATTTATGCAAATTAAAAAAGTGCCAATGCAAATCATTGCACCTCAAAAATCATTTGTCCATGCCAAAGAAATATACTTTTAACTTTGAAATCACAGAAATAGCTTGTTTAACCCTTTGACTGCTGTAATTTTTTACACCAAAATTTTAATGCAATATTTTACCAATTTCTGTGAACATTTCTGAACGTTTTTTCATAATTTTGGACGAAATAGATCTCATTTTTCAGCAGCTATATTTTTAATCAAAATTTTGGCAAAAAGCAGAAAAATTGACCGTGGTACACTTTATAAAGTTGACAAAAATAGACTTTGGCGCCTAAAGGTTTAATAGTAGTATATAACAGAAAATGTCTTTTGTAGGTATGTTGGCAACCCTATTGGATTTATGCAAATCAGCGAAGTACCTATACAAATCATTGCATCTCGAAAATTGTTTGTCCATGCCAAAGAAATATACTTTTAACTTTGAAATCACAGAAATGGCTTAAACCCTTTGACTGCTGTAATTTTTTACACCAAAATTTTAATGCAATATTTTACCAATTTCTGTGAACTTTTCTGTACGTTTTTTCATAATTTTGGACCAAATGGATCTCAGGTTTCAGCAGCCACAGTTCTTATCAAAAATTTGGCAAAAAGCAGAAAAATTGACTGTGGTACACTTTAGAAAGTTGACAAAAATATACTTTGGCGCCCAAAGGGTTAATACGTAGTATATGACAGAAAATGTCTTTAGTAGGTATCTTGGCCACCATATTGGATTTATGCAAATTAACAAATTACCTATGAAAATCATTGCATCTCGAAAATTATTTGTCCATGCCTAAGAAATATACTTTTAACTTTTAAATCACTGAAATAGCTTGTTTAATACGTGGTATATGACCGAAAATGTCTTTTGTAGGAATGTTGGCCGCCATATTGGAATTATGCAAATTAATGAAGTACCTATATGAAACATTATACCTCCAAAATGATTCCCTGAGCCAAATTAATAGTGTCAAACTTTGAAATAACTGAAATAGCTTGTTTAACATGTGATATATGGCCAATTATGTTATTTTGTCGGATGGTTGGCAGCCATATTTGATTTATGCAAATTAGTCATATTTCCCCAAGGTAGATTCGAGTAAACTTTTAATATGTTGTTCTGGGTACCTCTCTGAAATGCATTCTGAAGAAAAAAATTCTGTTGCAATTTGTGGTGGGTTAGGTGCCAAAATCTCGTAGATTGACTGGACTAATAACTGCATTGACAATGACTATGGTTGGTTCTGCCATTTTGCATTGAAATATTTTCTAATCCTTCTATGTCTGAACATGAGTAAACAAGATGTTTCATACTGCAAGCATTATCTTAGGTGTTCGGCAGAATAACCGTTACTTATGTCATCCTCAAATTTGAGTTTATTTTGTCCCAACTTCAACTTTCAAGGGACTGAGTGCTTTAATCGTGTGCGCCTTAAACAAAATCTTGTTCACTGCCGTTCTTTGCGAACATATTTCGAATTTTTCCACGTTCCTGCTTTGCAGTGACCGCGAAACTGACCTTGCATACGAAAGTCGGAGATTTCAACCGACATATTGGTCCCACGCGAAGATTCCTTCAATTATTTAATGGCAAAAGAATCGATTTAAGGGACAGTGCACCATAATAGGTAAAAACTTATAAAATCGTCTCTGTCGCAGTGCTTGGTATGTTTGTTCGCAGAACAAGGTTTCAAGTGAGTTACAAAGCTAAGGAAACAAGAGGGAATCAAAATGCATCATTTTGATGGCAACAAATAGGTCAAAAAATCGCTACAATATTCACTAACAGGTCGGTACAACCAACTGTCTGATTCTACGCTAATTTAAAACCTGCCATCTGAAGTGTTGTATCAAGTACAATTAATTTTAATGTAACGATCTCTAAACGTCAAATAACCACACGATCGTAAGCCCGCCATGGAATAATTGGTTGAGTGGCATAACAGTCCATGAACGGTATACTACAGTTTGGATGCAAAAGTAGTAACAATACATTTTCCCCAGTAATACTCGATTAATTTCGCACTAATGTTAACCTACTGGCAAAATTGCGAAACCTTTTACTGAATCGGAGTTACCGATGAAACAAATTAAACGTACAGTTGTCCAAAACACTTTGAAAAGTAAAAAAATTGATATTATTTCTTTTTCTGCGGATAGATGATATCGCCGCAGTATGTGCTAATCGTTATCGGGCTATTTGCTCAATTTGGAATCAAGTGCCAAGCGGCATAGATGCTTTTAATCAATTTTCAGTAGGCATAGAACCTCCACATTTGAATCGCTTTCAAGAATTCATCACATGGTTTGTAAGATCTAAAATATATGTTTTGGCAGTACAATTATTGTGCACTTTGTTTCAGTTTATGATTGTGTGACTGTAACATCCATAAATTATCTTTTCGCATGTCTCTGTCTGTTTCTTTCTCTCTTCCAACCGTTTTTATGCCAAATGTTTAAATTGTCCTCTTCTCTCATCTTGTGTCACCTTCCCCTTTTCTCTGTTGCCAACGTTTTGCGACGTCACGGCTCTGTCCATTTGCTCTTTTCGGTCACTCTTTCTATTCCTCTGTATCCCTCCCACAAAAGGGTAAACAAGTCTCTCTCCCTTCCCCATATAATCTTTGTATGTTCTGTAACTGTATTAATGCGGACTAGCTAGTCATATCATGTTTACCACTATGTCTGTATAACCTCCGGTGTTTACACTTGTTCTCATACCAAAGTGTTACCATTCTGATGTACTGATATCCGATATTATCCTTTGTGTGTAGTATTTCACACAATACTCCAACTGTTTACGCCTTGATAGCTTAGGATTTTATGACTTCACCTTACCCACCTGTTGAACGAGCAGGATATTTGCATTCTTCTCAGATGCTACGGAAACTTAGCAAGTGACGTTTATAAGTACTGTACATTACCCATTGCATACAGTATTAACTTTTTGCACCTGCTTTATAGAATTTATAATGCTAAGGTAAATGCGGTATTTTAATCACTAGTTTAAACATATTAAGACAGCTGAGAGGGGAAAAATTGATTGAAATGCCTTTCGCTTTTATCAGGTGATCAATAACAAACGCATATCGTAATAAACTTAAGATATTTATTACCAGGAGGCTATCCGGCAATCCAGCGCGAGCAGTCTTTCTAAGCAACTGTTATAAGTAAAACTATGGCCGATTAAACACAGTTCCTAGTGTAGTAAGGCCTAGTCCTGACAGATGGATCCATATATGTTCTTGACAAGGGGTAACTTGTTTGAAAGTATCGACTTTCAGCGACCACCAGGATGGAGACTTCGATATACCAAACCCCTCCTTCATTACGTCATCGTCGTCATCAAACAGGTAAGTGAAAACGCGTCAGACGGAAACAAATCTTATTTCATAATAAACAACGTAAGGCTGAAATTAGGAGGACAATGTCTTGAGGATCGCTACGAAACTTCAAAGGCCAAGTCATGTCGTTTGTGACACACTATGGTAAATGGAAAGTAAAAGCATACTGTACGTTACGGACGGAATTAAAAGCTTTCTTTGAGACAAAGAAGAGTTCCAAAATTGTGCCTTAAATTCTCTCCTTCGACCTTAGGTCTTCTAATGCGGGTCACACCTTTATTCAAGATACGTTTATTAGCTTAGTCACGTAATAAGACATTATTGTTTTGATAAATACACATATCAACACACTCTACACTGAATTAATTAAACTTAGAAAAACTACCATTAGATTTGTTGTGCTCTATGTTTGATTAACATACTTAAGTCAAAGGTTGTCGTGTTTGTTACATAGGAATTTTCTCAGGAGAAAGAAAGCTGGGTTAAGAAGACCTAAGCAAAGTCGAAAATAGGTGTGAAATATTTGCATAATGCATACATATGAACCTTACACTACGCAAATTTTGTTTATCAAGCCAGACGAAATCTATCGGCCCCGTTTCGCACAGAAGAGATAAAGTTGTTACACAGTGATTTCATTAGTATCATGCATTTCTATTTGGCCCCATACTTATACAGTATACATGTGTCATGCATTGAGAAGAATGGTTTTGCGTGCATTAAAAAGGCTGAATGATCGTTTCCAGCCTCTCGTGTCACAATGCTTTCGCGGGTATTTCTGCCCGTTAACTGTAGTACAGTTAAATCGAGGGGCCATTGGTCTGTTGCCACATTTGCCGTGCTATCTGCATCTAATTGTAATGGGTTTAGAAGCGTGCAGTACATCACACTATCATTAAAGGTTGGAATTGGCTCGGGGAGAAAAGATCGCTGGTTAAATTGCATGAAAATTGTCATTACTATTACCGCTCCATGCTTCAGTCATGAATGTAAAATGCCATACTAAAAGTTTGATGAAACTGGCTGACTAATCATAATTCATTCGAACCAGTCTTGTAATGAAATACATACTGTTTCTTATTATTAATTTTCGCTCTTAGGCTACTTACACCTAACTTTTAATTTGAATGAAGTCAATATTTAGACCAGTATTCAAAACACCAGCTGGGCATCGATTTAGGATTTCGGGCAATTCAGGAATTTTTTGCTAAGTCATTACAGTCAGGCAAAGGAGAGCGGAGTTTAAAAAGGTGTAGGAGCGCACCGGCCGTATTAAATATAAGGTAAATATAATGATTCATTAAACGTTATTTGAAACCCTTCTCTTTTTCGAATTCAAACTTGTACTGTTGCTAATCAATGTCAGGAATAGTGTTCCTCATCATCCGGGTAATAGATTTGCCATGTGCGAAGATAAGATCTCCGTATCTACCATTGAACTTCTTAAACGTCAAGGGGTACAGTGTGCACACATTGACTAGCTGTTGTGTATGAGGTTAAACATATACTTCCCCTTGGGCCTCAGTCATCCAAAAAAATATTCTGATATAATTGACAGTTGTATTTTGGCTGTACTCTCCTCCTTTTAACTGACTGAACCTTAATGAAAATATCTTAGACTTAAGGCATAAACAACGCAGGGGAAATCACCACTCCAGGCAAGAATAATAAGTTGTTTGAACTTTCGAAGCTTTAACAAATTTAATCGGTCAGCATATGAAACTGCTTTTATGTTCTACGACAGAAGTTGAAGCATACATATCACGGAGGAAGACATTAATATTGTTGTGATGTAACAATGCTAGAATGGTTCGTCAGTAGCGTCCAGTGTAATTCGTGAACTCATGTTTCGTGGTGTTACCTTCGGTTTTTATAGTTTTTTTGGTTACATCATCTCTTGCAATTTTATCATTCATGAATCCCAAAGCCATCATCAGTCTCATGTTCTGATAGCACACGATACGGATTTAATGATGGTTTCTATCCGAAGTCTCCGTTTCTCATCATGCCGATAACAAACCTTTCAAGTGATGGTTTGAATGGTCACCGTGTCATTTCTCTATGTTCATAAGGTCGTTTCATTTGAGAATCTCTTTCTTTGCCATGGCCAGTGTATTTAAATGACCAGGGTTGACAAAACTATTCAGCCTAGGATGTAGAGTGACCATCACTTGGGTCACACTTGTTCGCCGTATTCTGGATTTTTCCAACAACTATTTGAATGGCACCAGCGGTCGAAGTGAACTACGATCCAACAGACCAACTGCAGGACTATAAGTTTAAACCTGTGGGCGCTCCTTATAAGCCAACAAAATACACACTGGATTCTTTATGTAGAGCTCATTGTAAGAAACATTTGACCAAGATTCCAAGATGTGCAAATGTTATATATTTTGGACGTTACGTTCGATTTGAATGCTTGCAGTACTATATATATTTTACAAATCTGTTGTACACGGTTTTAGCCAGCTCTAAACCTTCAAATGCACTGTGAAGAGCATACAACACGGATTGGCACAATTTTAATTAATCAAGCCCGGGAGAATATTTACAGAAAACATGAAAGCATTTTCACTAACTTCTTTCATATTTAATGAGTCAAACTCAAAGCAAACCAACATTTATGAAGTCGATGACGGGAGCATATCAAAACGAAAACGCAATGAAATAATTAGTATGTAACTCAAGTATACTAGTCTCTGTTTTGTCTTTTCTGAGTTGTGAAAAAGGCGCTTTGTGACCGTATCCGAAGAAATATCTGTGAGCATGGTGACTTCAGCAGTCACACATGTGTGTATATCTACTGGTACTCAGAATCCAGTACAGAGTCATAGAAAAGAGTCAAACTGATTCTCCAATCTCATCTATAGTACCTTCATGTCTGTGTGCTAGTTATCATAAGTGTTGATGTCATCATTTTAGTGATAATCAGTGCTGACATTATTTTTTTTGAGAGTTAACCAGGAAATCACGTGTACAGAAATTATAAGATAGGACTATTATTACAAGTGATCGCCTTATCAACGGTCTGAGAATGATCATCAGCTGTCTGACGTCACACTCCATCGATGATCAAGAGTAATAAAGAGCGGGGTACTGACGAATTATCTATGAACGAACCGGTCATTGATCAAATTCGACGTTATGTCACTACGAAAGGAAATGCTTTTCCCAATGATATGTTTTGCGGGAATTCATATCACCAAGCCAACCAAAACCCACAATGTTCTACTATCACAATGAAGACGCGGCATTCATTTTGAAAGGGGGATATTTAGCTCAAAATTAGAGTGATGACGTAGATCACTCGGCTATATAAGTTTTAAAAGGGTCACATACTAGGCCGAATATCACTGAAATCAACTTCCATTTTTAGGATGCAATGGAACAGGAAACACAGTTAAGCGTTGGTCTGCGGAACTCATCGGAATAAATAATTGCTAATTCTCAACCATCTGTCAGGTGAAGTGTACCATGCCATCTTTTCATAGAACTAACATTTGCTGAATGTCAGGTATTGTGTCGTACACCTATAAATAAACAACAAAATGAGTGTATAAAACTTACAATCTCTGTGTATAAAGCTTTATTCGTTACTGCAATATTCCGACAGTTGGACGATCACCACATAGTACAGAAAAATATTGGTATACGGAAAAGGTACCCCTTTACGAATATCTGCCTTTTTGTCCAGTAGCATTCTGTCTTGGCATAACTCCATCTAAAAGTCAATTGTTTTGGCGTAGTCAAGTGATCAGGAAGCTTACCTCGACTGTGACACTTCCGAGATACTTAGGAGTAATAGCCACCGAGCAGTGGCAATAACACTGCCGTCAACCCAAAGATTGCATATTTTGTGGGACTATTTGCACCAGCTGTGGAGGAATGAAATAAATATAGCTTTTACCGTTACATCTCATGGCGATTCTCCTAAAAGCCTTGAGTTTAGTGTTTGAATTGCAGCCCAAGACTTGTAAGTTACAAAAACTACCTTTTACCTCTTGGGTGTGTTGCATGACCCTGCAGATGAAGTAGTGTTTACATAATTCTGAACATCGTTGTCTGTCACTAGGTATCATCCCGGTTAGGAAGAAGTATATGTATCATGGCATATACTTGAAGCCCGGGCCATAATTCTCAATGGGTGCCGGTGGTGTTGGCTAAGTTGTGACGGTTTAAAAATGATAAGACAGCATCAAGCCATTTGAAAGCACAGGCAAACTTGGGCGAAATAGAACATGCTACATGTTATGGCAATATTGAACATTGAACGATAAAGAAGTTATGTCGCGATTCCAAGAGTTGATAGTCTTTAGATAGCATGGCAGTTTATAAAGAATACTCTATCAACCGACAATAAATTTAACATTGATTAACCAAGGTTGTACATTTCAAATGACCATTGAAAGTTTTAGGGGTTTTGCACATTCTTCTTTAACTTACGTCAAAAAAATTTTATCTCTATTTTTCCTTACCAGTCGTCATTTCTACAGTCGCATCTGCATCATCGGTTGTTGTATCATTGCCTGTGGCTGACGCAGGCGTTGTAACGCCAGGTACAGTGGTTCCGCCACCTTGCGTCAGCGTAGCTATCTCTGTCGCTTCAGTGGTGCCTATCGAGGTCAGAATAAATTAATGAAGGTTGACTTGCATTATGAAAATAATGTGAAATTATCTACTGAATATCATTCATTAACGTATAGACTTTATTTCCATGATGAATATCTACTAGTTTTAATCAAATGTCGGAACGAGTATACAATAAAAAGAAGTAAGGCTCATTAGTAGATTAAAATTTCAATTTAGAGTGTAAAAACTTGTCTTCTATTCAAGACTTACCGACATATTTATCATGAAAAAGTCTACATTGTAGCAGTGTAAAATTTTTCTTTATCTTTATATTCGCAAGTTGCAGCTAAGTTAAACTCGTTATGTATGCATTTGCTGAATTGGTTGTCATGAATGTGCAATACGCTGTGCAACTTTCCATTAAACCAATGATGTATGACGTCATATTCAGGCCAATTAAAGCCTTTGCAACACCAGGGAATGTAATTCAATGAATATCTAGCAAAACAAGCTTACTACATCGAATTAAAGATGCCTGATGTATGTGTGACGTCATCATCTTGTCAACTTTATACTTACTTGTGGAACCTGGCTTCACCAAGGTAACGGCGATTACGAGCACAGATAGAACAGGAACTACATAAAGACCCCTGGAATAATAATAAAAACTGTTTTTGTTGAAAAACAATGTGCATTAAACAACATACGTCACACCTTGCAAGTCGCTTAAAAATTTGCCGACGTCGACGCTGGCCACCAACTGAATTTGTTGTAAATACGAAAGGAACACGTTACAGTTTACCAGTAAAGGTCCAAGTCGAAGTACCATTTGTTTTCGGCATCGAGGATGTCATGTATGTGAAAAATAAACACTCAAAGAGAAAAGTGAGCAAGGTAGGGGCTTACATTTTGCAGGGTAGATGATATCACGGAACTATGTGCTTATCGTTATCAGGCTGTTTGCTCAATTCGGAATCAAGTGCTAAGCGGCATAGAGACACTTATTAATCACCTTTCAGCATAGAACCTCCATATTTGAATCGCTTTAAGGTGAAGCACTACGAATTACGTCAAAATTAGGTTGTGGTGTCATTTTCTTGAAACTTTGCACAAATATTCTTTGAAGTTGTGCAAGTGCAAAAATGAAATAAAAAATGGGGGTCACCACGCTCGTTTCCATGGAAACGGACGTTAAAATGGCGTCGTTAGAAATAAATAAAAATGATATAATTCACTTAAACTAAAGAAAGCAATTATAAAACGCTTAGCAAATGAGTTAATTTTAATATATACCAAGGATTAAGATCAATATCTATCGAATGTATAGTTTTCATGATGTTTGTAAAGAAATTTTAACATAAGTATCGATTACAAAATGACGATATCGAAATTATATCACTACATAATTTTCGAACTTTCTTCCTGTTGCTTTGAATGGTGTCATTTTGACCAAACTTGGCGAATAAAATCCTGACATAATACCATTTAGTTTACACTTTTAATAAAAGGTGTCACCACGCTACTTTTTACAATATCTCTAGGTGAATGGGTAATATGCGCCAAGTAAATGGGAGAGAAATGTTAATTTTGCGCTCATATTGAATAAAATCCAGCTTCCTAGGGGGTCAAAATATGACAAGGTTAAAGGTCACATGTATTTCTAAGAGACTGGGTCAAAAAATTAGGTAAAAGCGCAATTTCAACAATGACAGGTGATGTTAAATACATGCGCTGCAAAATAACCCATTTGCGGCAGGCTGGAGTTAAATCTGCGCAGAAACGTTCTAAAGCGTGTGCGCGTCCGAATTCGTCGCCCTTTACCTTAAAGAATTCATCACATAGTTTGTAAGATCAAAAATGTAAGTTTTGGTAGTAGAATCATAGTGCATTTTGTTTCAGTTTATGATTGTGTGACTATAACATCCATAAATTATCTTCTTCCTTGTCCCTGTCTGTTTCTTTCTCTGTTCCGAATGTTTAGATTGTCCCCTTCTCATACCATTCTTTCCACTCTGCTGATCTGTACATGTATCCCTCCCTTATCTCACCTACCCCTTTCTCCTTAGTTGCCATAGTTTTGCGACGTCATTTCCTATCCATCTGCCCATTTCTGACACTGTGAATATTCCTCTGTTTCCAAAGGGTAAAAAAGTCTCTCTAACTTCCCCGTATAATCTTTGTATGTTTAGTAACTTTATCATACATGCTATGCCTGTATTATCATTCTCCTATTGTTTATACGGTACTGATATCAACCCGTATTTTAACCTGTTGAAATACGAATTATATTTTTACTGTAACCGTACTACTTACTACGCTGGTATGCATGACCTTCGTTGGTATGTTCATATACATATAAAACAGCAGAGCGAATAAGACAAATGACAATCCGAAATGTCATTATGGTTTGGTCAAACTTTTGTTGTTTGCAGTCAGTTCATGGGCATTGCACTTAGGTGCAAGTACAGTTGTACCAAAAACATACAAACGAACGCATTGAAAATTAGTATCATTTGCCGACACCTGCCATCGTTCACGGTCCGATATGGTGAAGTGTTTTCATGTCGTCTACGCTGCTGAAGATTAAGATACCGGTTGACAGTGCATCATGATAGAAGCGCTTTACGGCAAGTTTCCTGTTGATTAGCTTAAGTATCTAGGTGTTGAATTACATCGTTTACAGCCATAAGGGACTGGACACAAATTCAAGGGGTGGGCCGGTGTTTTTTGGGAGTGGGTCGCCATTTTTCGCGCAAGCATTTTGTGCAAGCCTATCGGGAGGTTCACCTTTTTTATGCATCAAAGCTGAAATTGCATGTGCACGTATTAAAGAATATGGAATACTGAAAAAAGAAAAAATGCCTCCTGGCACTTTCATTTTCTGTCATTTCCATTTTCGGCGCGCCCTTCTGGCACAAGTTTAAGGGTATAATAAACAATGTATTGATGATCCAATATTTTTTTCCAATACATAACTTTCACGCAAGGATGAGGTTATGTATCAAAACACGAAAAATCACTCATTTTACACACTCCTGCCTATGTTTTACATCCAGCGTCATTTTAAACTAAAAACTTCAAATTGTGAAAACCTGTGTCGACATCGTAATATTTAAATTGTTTGCTTTAAAAGTGCTCCATAAACCCTCCCTTGAAGTGGAATGGCCCAATAGCGGAATAATATGAAAAAGTGATACGGTTGTCATCACTCCTTAGCAACCAACTTGTTGTTAGTATGGCGATCTAGCGACGAGCAAGCAAGGTCGATTTTTGTTGATTTCGTCGCTAATTTCGGGAAGTCCGTAGGAAAACAGTCATAACTAAAGCTTGCGTGTATGATAAAGGGGTTATTACACGAAGTTTGGCGATACCGCGTCGTATTCTTGTGATGTGTCCGCACGGTATCGGCCTGACTTCGTGTAATAACCCTAATTTTCACATGCACAAGCCAAGTTTGTCGACTCCAAACAAAAAATATACGGGATTTATTCTCTGGTCGTTCTACGTCACGACAGCCCGCGCTATGTCATCAATCTTGGTGCGTCAGGCCTTTTTTTGCGTCGATCTTCGATGTGCTCGATAATGTAAACAAACAACATGGCGGCCGGTATTTCTAAAAGATCAAAATTCGAAAGCTGCGCAACTCGTCAAAATATGGACATATCACTCGTATACGACGCGGTATCGCCGAAACTTCGTGCAATAACTCCTAAGTATTTAATGCAGACTACCTATTAATATCATGCTGACCACTTTGTCTAGACTACATAACATCCGGTGTTTATACTCGTTCTCCTAAGAAAGTGTTACCATTCTGACGTATGGATATCGTACATTATCCTTTGTTTGTAGTATTTCATACAATACTGCAGTTGTTTACTTCTTGACACCTTAGGATTTTATGACCTCGCCTTACCCACCTGTTGAACGATCGGGATATTTGCATTCTTCTCAGATGAAAGAAACTTAGCGAGTGACGTTCATAACATGTACATAACACGTTGCACACAATATTGACTTTTTACACCTGCTTTATATAATTTGTAATGCTACGTAAGCATGGTATTTTAATCACACATTACGACAGCTGAGGAGGGGGAATTGATTGAAGTGCCTTTCACTTTTATCAGGTGAACAATACCAACACAAACATACAACAAACTGTCGAACAGTCGTAACGAAATCAAGGTATTTGTTATCAGAAGGCTATCGGGAAATGCCGCGTGATCAGTATTTCTAATCAACTGTTCTAGGGTAAACTATGGCCAACCAAAATCGTAATACCCCGTGCCCTTGATATAGTCAGGCCTAGTCCAAGCAAAGGACCCATGTATGTTCAACCATACTCTTTCATAATCAAGAATAAAATTCGGGGTCACCGTGCAAATTTGGTACTAGAAAGAGAAAGTACCCAAAATTTATTTACCGATATTTGACATTCAAAATGGTCGCCATCCCAGTGTTAACTCTATGGGTAAAAATAAATTTCCCATTTTCGAAAAGCTAAGACGGTAATTTTTTTCCGACACAAAGACCTTTAAAATGAACACCCACGTGTGGTAGGTAGATCAGCAGAGAATAGTAAACGTTTGAGAGTCCAAATATCTGTCCCCAAGGCTCATTCTACCCTAAATGGCAGAAAACAAAATCATCAAGACAAGAAAGAGGACAGGATGACATACTGTAGATAGTGTTTTTCAATAAATTCAAATGATAACTTTATTATGAATGATAATATGGTATTACTTAACGATGTGTTGCCCAAATAACATGGGCTGGGTTAATTCTTGCAGATATATAATAAGTATTACTTCTTTCAGAAAGCAGTGAAAAATTATTATGCTTTTATAAGCACCGGCATTGCAGCCAAAGACCTAAATTCAATGATAACTATGCAAGAACACTAAGAAATCAACAATAACTACGTACCTCATTGTGCTGCGATGGCTAGTGGCGTCCTCCTCTGTAGTGAGATTAGCCAGCGAGGTGTCACGCTTTTTATAGATGTCAGTTGTCATGGACATCCAGAAAGCAAAATCAGAAACCAAACATAATCATGCTGCTTTCTAATTGGACCGATATTTATATATTTGCTAATGCTGCCATGTGATTAATCGAGTTACTTTGAAGTAATTAATTTTGGTGACATGTAACGATTTCGTGTACAGTTGCCTTGTCAATAAGTCTGCTACATAAACACCAAATGACAAATGACAAAAAGATGCATTGTAGTATAACTAGAGTTGTCAATAAAGTTTTCAAAGAGAAGCTTTGATCAACAGAATGTTAAACATTTCAGCTGAAGGTAACATGCCCTTTAAAAGTGAAAGATATTAAAAAACTTTTGCTACAACCTTCCTCAATGAAATATTCAACCATTCTCTCACCAAATCCGATCTAAGGGGTCTGCAAGGTTTGAACCTACAGAATCAAATAACTGAGCATTCCGTTTCTTAAATTAAAACTAGCCATAAAATAAAATTCACGTTTTCAAAAAGTTACTGCAGTGATAAAATGACCTACACAAAAAATAGACAAGAAAATACTGAAAAAATTGAGCGTGAATAACTGTCCCCAAGGAGCATGTCCAGATACTTTTTCGTCTTGCTAGTCGAGACAATTTTTGATAGCCATTTTTCCTGCTTGTCCAACCGTAACCGATCATTTTATCCTCTGTATGTCCGTATGTCCATCTGTCCTACCATATCCCTCGTGTTATTTGTTTATTTGTCGATTTTAACCAAATGCGTACCAAAGTTTGCTTCGTTTGTTGTACTTAGTCGATAGTATTTTTAATTAGCTTTCATTGATTTCATTCGTTTCTCATTCAAGATGACAATGAAAACTATGGCTTTGTTTCTTCGCCTCATTTCAAGTTCAAAAACTTTCTGATAACATGTTGTGTCTTTGGGGTAACTATGGCAACGGCATCGCCTTATCTCTGATTACCTTTTAGAGGCAGCTTCAAGGACGATTGTGGGTGACTAAATATAATGTTTGACGGTTTCCGCTTACCCGTCACTCTGCATCTGCATCTGCCCGAGCAATAAGCGACACAGGTATTTACATTCCTAAGACGCTAAATTGCGCGCGTTTGAGGGTAAGGCTGCGTTCACAAAAAACGGTTAGGGGGGGCTGGAGGAATTCAGGGGGGATTCGAAAATTTTGGGGGTAATGGGGGGGGGGGGACTTGAAAATTTTGCTCTACCTGTAGGGGGGGACTTGAAAATGTTTGGGTCCCTTTTGAGTTTTACATTTTCCAATTCCAAGTTTTTGTAGGTTATTCAATGAAAAATGAATACCATTTTTTATGTCATCAAAATGTTGTAATGTTAGTAATAATTTAACAAAGTCTAGAACCATTTTGTCACATTTCATGACTTATATCTCGAAAAAATCTAAACGTGTGAATTGTCGTAAAAAACAAACTTGAGCCTCGTAACAGGGCAGAGGCTGCAACTGTTAATGATTTCTGCAATATTTCTATGCAATATAACAACTACAGTTTCTTGCTATCTCCCTACAGCATGCTCAAACACACAATATTTAGTTTGTCGACAAAGCCTGTATATATAAATATAAATATGTATTTGGTGATAATTTATTGGAGTCCAGACTGATAGTCAGTTGTCAGTGATACAAATGCATGGTACACATACATAGGCTGTGATAGCAAGCTGAATACTGGACAATTCAACACGCAGTTGTAAAACTGAACAAAAATATTGCCAAAATTATCAAAGTTAATACAGCTACTGCCTACCGGTAGTGTCACTATCAGATACTACCCTGCTACTGCAGTGTCACTGTCACTGCATACCTGAACAGTGACAGAGACAGCTCTGACTCTGATGTACATGGTAGTTGAAGAAGTGGTCAAATGACACTCATGACAGTGAAACTCACTTGTACACAAGATCAGGCCAGAGAGCAACACATGGAAGAAAACATAGAAATGTTTGAATTCTGGCATATGAGAATAATCAAATATTAAAGAAAAAAGATGGGGTCACCATGCTTGATTTTCTAAATTTTCACACTCTTATTATAAAATGATACAGAAGTAAAACTTTGAATAGTAAAGACTAAAAGAAAAAATATGTGACCAAATGGAATTATTTATTTTTTAACCAAATTTGCAATTATCACACCCAAAATTTCAGAGATTAAAACATTTATTTGATGGAATATTTTAACCTTCCAGTATTGTCAATTTTGAGTAGCATCTAATTCATATAGGTCTTGTAGTTTTGAAACAATTTTTTGGTAGGTCACTGTGCAATACGGCAATTAGCCAGAATTTCACAATTTTCATTTTGTGTGCTCTTCAACAGGAGCAATTGACCTGGCCAGAGTTGGATTAACTCAAGTTGGCTTTTAGACCAATAAATCTAAAAAAATCACTGATGCATTTAAAGAACTTGCCTTGGGAATATGACTATACAAAGTGCTAATACAGGTAGTGTTGAACACCTGTGAGCAGAACGGCGCAATACATGTTTATTTTTTCTGCGCTCACATCCTTTACAAATATGCGGGCCTGTGATAGTTGGGGGGGGGGACTTGAAAAATTTTGACCATATAGAGGGGGGGCATTTGAAAATGTTTTAGGGTACTTAGGGGGGATCTGAAAAAAAAAGATTTCAATCGAGATTCCTCCAGCCCCCCCCCCCCAATCGTTATTTGTGAACGCAGCCTAATGACGGCAAACAGTATATATCATATTCGATAAATTAACATCTAGCTGGATTTTGAATTGGTTATACAGTGTGGAGACAGATGATTTCTACAACATAACAATGAGATAACTAACTGGAGTGCTACAAATCATTGTGATCTGTTGTCCCCGATGTTTGGCTTTCATCCAATCAGAAACAGTAATATTTCATTTCGGCCCTTCAAATATACGTCTAGTAAACACCATCTGTGATGTGTTTATTCAATATAAGCAGTGCAAACAGCTCAACACCCGGCAGTTGATCTTGCCATGTCTAAAATTTAATTTGTAACGACAAAGAAAGCTACTTATTTGAACAGCTACTGTTCAGCTGGGCCTAGTCATCTGACAACGGGACAAAGACATTAGCATGTCGGAATGTTACACTTGCGAACAACACCGCGTCCTTTCTTAAGGATTCATCCAGCCCTCGCTTGCGTTTTCGACGGTAAGGGTGACCACGAGCGCCGGCGTTTGTCTGCTGGAGGTCAGCCATTTCATACGCACTGTCCACGCTGTACTAACGCTCACTGTTATTTTGAAGACTGCACATGCGCCTGACAACGGGAATATATACATAATCTCTGCATGTTTATCAAAGATATCGTCGTCAGTGGTCCACGACCGTTGAGACAAAAGGAAAATAATGACACGCGCTGTAGGTGATGGTTTTCCATTTTAGTAATATTTCAGGAATTTCCCGGTACGATGTGACCTAACACTTTTCGCCAAAAGTAAGGCCACGTGTCAGGGGTTTGAAATTTGAAATTAAAAAAAATGCTAAAATTGACCTTTGAACCTGAGTCGCATTAAATATGTGATCACTGTTTTTGCTTTTTATTCTAATGACTTTATTGAGTCGTTAATGCGCCGTACACTTTGCAAGTTATACCCTTATGAAGATGTACTTGACTTTGATTTCATTTCGGATGCTTTACACTTTTGATATCAAATGTGGTTTGCTGTAAATATCGTTCATAAATGGCCAACTATCCTTAGCTATTCCCTCCTCGTAAATCCCAAGAAGACAATTATAAAGTAAATAGGTTTCACACTTATGTAGAAGTTGTTTTCTTTTAATTAAATGTAGTTTTACTGTAATTTACCTACAACATTATCCCTTTCTTTGGCAAAACCAACGAATTTTTCCAATGCTGTGTATTCTTAGGGGAATGTTGGAAGTGATTGTACTGCAAGAAATTCAAATTGTGAAATAGAATTTCTTCCGTTTGTCATTTGATCTTCGCTTTAAGGAAGAGATATAAACCATTTAATATACATGTTATTTTTGTTGCTGCTATGCTACTGTTCAGAGAGTAATATACTCTTGGCACGGTGGATGATAAACAATACAGACAAAGCATGTATGATAATGGTAATATGAGCTCTTATGTCTACATTTTCAAGTGTAAATCAAATTTTCGCCATGACGAGAACTACTGAAAGCATAGTATTTGGAATTCATACACAAAGTTTAAGCATACACTTTCAAGATTGACACATGGAGAAATGTCTTCTCCCTGAGACTTGGAAGTGCTGACTTGTGCGAGAAAATGTGTCTGTTTAATCGTGGTGCATGGTGGACCAAGTCATTGTAGACAACCGACGTACACGCGTGTACAAGTACGGTACATGTATCCTGATTAAACTCAAGTCGAATCATGCAATTACCTTTCGCCTGTACGTGTGTTATTACCGCCCTGTATGTATGTGTGCGTGGGATAATGACAACCATCAACAACAGTATACATGCCAGAAGACGACTATCATCCACTAGGCGACGTGACAACACGATGGCTTTCTCACATAGTAATAATAACATGAAACGCCCCCGCTACCTTGCTTGTCAACAGAACAATGTAAATTTAAGAGCAGTACAAATACAGTGATCTAGATTGCCGCTACCCATTCGTTCTCTGTTTGCAGTCTACACGCAATATATTGCACTATTGTCCAGCAGAGAGAACCAAAGTTATGTGTCAAATTGCCAGACTTATCGGCACATGCTAGTTCGGACATACCATCGTGCGATCCCCGTTCTGTGAGTTCATGGAAATGGCAATATGACATAAATAAATTCTAGCAATCGTTATCATTCACAGCAAGTAAAAAGCACCCGATTTCATTGGTGCCCTCTTTCAACTGAACGAAGCCTCCACGCCAGCGGTAGAAGTGACAGCATGGGCAGCTATCGTCTGCAAGGCTATACGTTTTCACCCGTAGGTTCTCCTTATAACCCAACAAAATACAAACTGGATTCTTTAGGCAGAGTTCATGGTAAGAAACATTTGACCAAGCTTCAAAAATGTGCAAATATTAGTTTTGGATGTTACATACCCTTTGAATGCTTGATATATATATATATATATATATATATATATATATATATATATATATATATATATATATATATATATATATATATATATATATATATATATATATATATATATATAATTTCAGCCCACTTAAGCTATCAAACACGCTGCAGCGATGAAGAGCATACAAAACGGATAAGCGCGAAATAATATTTTTCGAAACTGCGAAACATTGACAAAAAACAAGTAAGCATTTTTCAGTAACTTTTTTTCATATTTAATGAGTCAAAAACTCAAACTAAACCAAGATTTATGAATTTCATGACGGGAGCACATGAAAATGACATCACAATGGAATACATCTAACTAGTATATAACTCAGTAATACTAATCTCTGTTTTGTCTTTTCTGTCCTACATTTGCCACGAATAAAAACGGAGTTGTGAAAAAGGCGCCATGTGACCCTTTCCGAACAAATATCTGTGAGCATGGTGACTCCAACAGTCACACACGTGTGTATATCGACAGGCACACAGAATCCAGTACAGAGTCATAGAAAAAGAGGTCAAATTGATACTCCAATCTCATCTATAGTACCTTCATGTCCGTATGCTTGTTATCATAAATGTTGAAGTCATCATTTTAGTGATAATTTGTGCTGACGTTATTTTTTTGACAGTTAAACAGAAAATCCAGTGTAGGAAATTATAAAATAGGACTATGATTGCGTGTGATCGACTTATCAATAGTCTGAGAATGATCATCTGCTATCTGACGTCACACTCCTTCGACGATCAAGAGCAATCAAGAGCGGGGTTCCGACGAATTATTTATGAACGAACCGGTCATTGATCAAATTGGACGTTATGTCACCATGAAAGGGAATGCTTTGCCCAATGATATGATTTGCAGCAATTCATATCACCAAGCAAATCAAACTCCACAATGTTGTACCGTTGGAATGGAGACGCGGCCTTCATTTTGAAAGGGGGATATCAAAATCATGAGACCATTTGGCTATACAGATAATATATTGCTCAGTGACATGTTTGTAAAAGAGTCACATGGGCCGAATATCACTGAAATCCACTTCCATTTTCAGTAGCACGGGAACAGGAAAACGCAGTTAAGCGTTGGTCTGCGGAACTCATCAGAATAAATACACTCATGAATAAATGCTGATTCTCAACCGTCCATCAGGTGAGGTGTACCATACCGTCTTTCCATGTAACTCACATTTCGGTGAAGGTCAGGTATTGTGTTGTACACCTATCAATAAACGACAAAATGAGTGTATACTGTAAAACTTATAATCTCTGTATATAAAGCTTTATTCGTCACTCCAATACTGCGACAGTTTGGCAATTACGTCATACAGAAAAATGTCAGTATATGGAAAAGGTACCCTGTGTTATGAATATTTCTCCTTTTATGCTGTAGCATTCTGTCTCTTCATAACTCCATCAAAAAGTAATTCTTTGCCGTAGTCAAGTGATGAGCAAGCTTACCTCAACCGTGACATTTCCGAGATACTTAGGAGTAATAGCGACCGAGCAGTGGCAATAACACTGCCGTCAACCCAAAGATTGTATATTTTGTGGGATCATTTGCACCAGCTGTGGAGGAATCAAATAAATATGGCTTTTACCCTTACATATAATGGTAATTCTCCTAAAAGCCATGAGTCATGTTTTTTATTGCACCCCGAGAGCTGTAGGTTACAAAAATACCTTCGATATTGGGGCTGTGTTGCACATGTCCCTGTAGATATAGCAGCGTTAACATAATTCCGAACATTGTCGTTTGTCACTAGGTATCAACCCGGTTAGGAAAAAGCATATGTATCATTGCATATACTTAAAGCCTAACATTCTCATTGGGTATGGTGTAGGATAAGTTGTGACGGTTTAAAAAAGATAAGACAACGTAAAGCCATTTGAAAGCACAGGCAAACTTCGGCTACATGTTATGGCAATATTGAACATTGAACGATAAAGAAGTCATATCGCGATTCCAAGGGTTGATGGTTAGGTCGTTTGCGTGGCAGTTTTTGAAGAATATGCAATAAAACCGCCAATATATTAAGAATTGTTGAACCAAGGTTACACATTTTAAAAGACCTTTATGAGTCTTAGGGGTATGGCACATTCTCCTTTAAGTATCGTCAAAGTATTTGTATCACCATTTCCTTACCAGTAGTCATTTCTACTGTCGGATCTGCATCATCGGTTGCCGTATCATTGCCTTGGGTCGGCGCAGGATTTGTAACGCCAGGTGGAGGGGTTCCGCCGCCTTGTGTCGGTGTAGCTCCCGGCACCTGTGGATTCGTAGTCGGGTCATCCGTCACGAGGGTGGCTATCGAGACCAAAATAAATAAATAAAGGTTGACTTGCATTAGGAAAACTGAGATATTATCTATTGATTACCATTCATGATCGTATAGACTCAATTTTCACGATGAATATCTTCTACTTTTAATCGTATGTCAGAACGAGTATTCAATAAAAAGAAGTTAGGCTTATAAACAGGTTCAAATTTCGATTCAGAGCATTAAACTTCTCTTTGAATTCGAGACTTATTATTCATGGAAAAGTCTGCGTTGTGGCATTGCAACATTTTTTCTTTATCTTTACATTCGCAATCTGCAGCTAAGTCAAACTTGGTCGTCATGAATATGTAATACACGGTGCAGCTTCCATTTACATTAAACTGCATCTGTAAACTAACCAACGATACATAACTTGATATTCGGGCCAACCAAAGCCTTGTCAACATCACGCCAGGTATCCTAACGACGCAAGCTTACTCTATCGAATTAAAGACGTCTGGTGTATGTATGACGTCATCATCGTGTCGACTTTATACTTACTTTGGGAGAGTGCTGGCTTCACCAAGGTAACGGCGATTACGAGCACAGATAGAATAGGAACTATATAGAGACCCCTGAAATAAAACAAACCATTATTGATTCAGAAATGCTTAACTCTGTATACATTACATCTTGAGTTTCGCTATAAAATTTGCTGCATCTAGCTCACAATTGAAATTTGGTTGTAACAACTGAAGGAGACATGATGTTGAATTTATCTGAAGAAGTTCAGGGCAGTCTTCCCGTGGTTTTTTCCGGGATTGAGGATGCCATGAACATGAAAGAAGAGACATTAAAAAGGAAAGTAGGCATGGCGACGGCTGATATTTTATAGGGCAGATATATCACCGAGCCATGTGCTGTCTGTTGTCAAATTCTTTGCTGCAGTTCGAATCAAATACTGTTAAAGTGCATGGGGGTAATTAACCACCTGTTTGGTCAGTATAGACCTTCTACATATCAGGTGCCGCCAACTGGAAATTTTTTCAATATTACAAAATCATCACGAAACACGTTTCGAAAGCTGATATACTGATTTTACATATTTTTGACCTTGACCTAAACTTGTGGGGGGAAAGTATGGTTGTTCGTAACTGCCCTCCCACTTGCATATGCGGAAAATATGCCCCACTGAATTATGATGCCCACTGCCCTCCAGTATCTATGGTCTGCCGGCTTCCCGCTCTCCACAAGAATGCAAGCTCCCCACTTGCCCTCCCAAACCATTGAAATTCCCCTTTGCCCACTAGATGTACATATTCCAACATGGACATTTCATTTACGCAACTATTTATCTATCACCCACACGTAGACGTGCGTGTGTAGCAATCAAGATCAACGCAAAACTGTGCAAGCAAAATCTTATGATTTAAACCTTTAGACATTGCTCTCCTCTGATTAGGCGCTTAGGGCCTAATCTTTCTTAAAATTCTACCAACCATTCCCCTCCCTCTACCTATTTTCCGGTATCTACTGCCAGAAATTTTCTTCCCTCCCACTGTAAAAACTGATATTTCTTACCCGCCTACTGTAAATATTGACTTGTTCTCCCCGCCCGCTGATTTGTTTTAAAATGTGCCTGCCCGCTGAAAAAATGCGCAAGAACACATTTTTGCACGAACAGCTTCGTTGGCGGTACCTGATGTCATGTGGTTGTTCAGCGTTCACGACTTGATCATATCCTCAGTGGATGCTCTCGTATTAACAGTGAGTGTTGCTATGACATTTCTAATCCCCAATCGTATCTGTTTAGCCCGCGTTTATTACACGCCTCTTATATCGAACGTCGCGCGCTCCATACATTTAATGGTAACTCGTCGATGACGTCGCGGGTCACATAGTCATAGTCATCAACTGATTTTGACAACTTTGGTATTTAGAAATTTTCAAATTACATGCATGGCATAAGAGATCCAGTTGTTAGGAATATTACTTATGAAAAATCAACAAACCTCATAACAGTGATTTGAATACATCAATGCACCATTCGACGATGCAAATCGTTCCATTGTTCAACAGATTTTTATCTAACACGAAAGTAAGGCATATGATTGGCATATGCTAATAAAACCAAACAATTTGAGTAAGAACTATGTAAGAAAGACATTTAACAACAACATCGTAGCCCAAAACACGGGTGATAGCGGGACCGTGCACGGGACTACGTACCCTCGAGGCAGGAGACCATTTGGCTCCCTGGCGTAGGACAAATTGGTACCTACCCTCGGGCGCATTGTCCCTTGTTTGGGCTGTAATATATATTGCTTGAACTAACTGCATGCTGACTACTTTCTTCTTATAAATTCATGTTTGCATACTCGTCTGTTTGTTTGTATTTTTTAATCACAATTCCTTAGAAACTGGATCCCTTAGTTATTTACGACTTGCTGCATTGGTATTTTACGACCTTATCTTGTGCACCTGGTAAATGATCTGAGAGTTTGAATTCTTTTCCGACATTAAAGAAGCTTATGGAAGGATTTACCACAGTTACACAACACGCGCAAAATACATCAGTATGAATAAAGGGATCTATATCTAAGCATTCATAAGCAAATATTGGCGCGTAAAATACCAAGAAATTTGCATCACATACTTCGGATGTTAATACAATGTTTGTATCTGTAATCATCATCTTTTCACACCTGCTTTACGCTGATTTTGAAAAACACAGTATAGAACACAATGAGTATTAAATACATAACGAAGACTAACAGGGGTGGGACATTGTTTGAAATATCACTATATTTTGTAGGTTAACAGCAACCGCGAAATGTGTAATAAACTTGGGACATTTGTAAAGCAACTATTGTAAGAGAGCCCGGGGCGGATAATTGAGGGTCCAGGCCCAACAAATGCATGTATGTCCTTTAATCAGGGACAACGTATTTGAGAGATTCAACTTCAACGACATTCTGGGCAGTGACTCCGATACGCCAAATTCCTCTCCCACCCACCATCGTAGTGATTTGGTCGTGAAAACAGGGTTACAGACGGAAAGATTATTGCTTAACTTCTAAATGCCATAAAACGTCAGATTTCAAAACCACAAAACACTGACGCCTTTAGGATATTAAGGTAGGGTACAGATATCGAACTCTCAAATTTCTACAATTCTTTTCTGATCTACCACTTGTAGGGGCTCATTTTAAAGCTCTTACAGAAAGAAAAATTTTCACCATATTAGTTTTGCGAAAATCCAAACTTTGTTTTTTTTCATAGAGTTAACACGGGGATGCCGACCGTTTTGATTTTTAAAAAAATGTCAGGTAATGTGCTTCTCTAGGAGCAAAATTTGCACAGTGACCCCTGATTTTTATTCTTGATTTGGCAATAGTATGGCTGAAAGCTTCATTTAGGATAGTTTGAGCAAAAGTTTAAGTCGTCCACTTTCGAGGCGCATGTTACCTTAATGTAAGCATTTAAGACCTAGGCTGAACAATTAAGATTTAGGCTGAACAATGCAGACTTGGGCGAAAGTTGGTAGAATGCAGTCCTTCATCAGGATCGCTCACTTACGCTAAAGACCATTTCTGTTACACACTATGATAGATGGACAGCACCAGGCACAATTCGTTAATCTGATGCACAATTAAAGTATAATGCATTATTACATACTGTATTTTGGGGACAGCATCACGAGTTCGGTCTAGGGACAATTTTTGTTCCTGCAGTTTGTCTGAATCTCTCCCTTTCAACCTTAGAAAAGTTAAGCGGTTTACGTATCAATGCTTAACATAACGTGCACAGATATCACAAAGTACACTGAATTTAATCAATATTAAGATATCAATAATTTACTCTGTGCTGTTTCACTATCGCCATACGTTTCTTGTTGCACTGTACTCAGTATTAAGTATTTCTATTTATCTACGACCGCGTAGAATAGGGTTTTGCGTGCACTAAAACTGTTTTATTGAGCGGTGACCGTTTCAAGGCGCTCAAAGTATGATGATTTAGCTGGTCTCTCTGCGCATTCATGACTCTTTAGACAATTTAGGGGACCTATTGAACGATTGCCAGGATTCTTCCGGCTCCGTATGTCTACTTGCTCAGGGTTTCAGAAGCGCGTCCTGGATCGCACAATTCGGCTCGAGAAGAATAATTATTGTCACTTCGCATAAACATGCCAGGTCACTAATAGTCCCATTCCAAGTTCAAGTCATGAATGTAAGATGTATAACGCACTCGGACTTTAACGCTGCGCCTTTCCCTCCGATTCGTCTTCATAAGAATTGCGATATTCTCTGTATCATTTTGTTTAGGACATGTACCGAAAATAAGAGAGCTAGATCGGATCGGACTTTTAGATGAATTGGCACTTCTTATAAATCATTCCAAATATCTATACCAGATATCTGGTATAGATATTTGGAATGATTTATAAGAACTGTCTAGGAAACAATAAATATTTTTCCGGCCAACTTCCGAATGTATCTAAGAATGGTGTGGATTGTTCTGTATATTGCTAAAACCCACGTCTCCCTTAAACTATACTGATACATTGGCCATAGTGACATTATGTCATACTAAAGGTTTGATGACACTGACTGACTAATTATCCATTATTCAGTCATTTGTGTAATGAACTAGACACTATTTTAATATTAAGTTTTCGCTCGTAGGCTAATCAGATTTTTATATGACGTCAATATCTAGATTATTTTATGTTGTGTCGTCGGCGAAATTCTCATGTACTCGGCAGTGGTGATCGCACAGTTCTCAAAGAAATTGTTACAAATCCTTTGTTTCTTCATTGTCGCTGATCCGTAAAATGTCCAAAGCGGAATGTGATGTAAGTGTTTACTACATCGTTGTTTTAAATCGGAAGATCGAGCCAGTCGCACTTCTGATAAAAATCAAAATAGCATTCGCTTCGATAGTGAAAGAGTTAACCTTTTGCTCAAACTTTCCTCAATGAAACTTTCAATACAAATCAGAGGTCACCAGGAAATTTTCCATTTTCGGAAAAGAAATTACCTTATATTTACCTGAGCCTACATTAGAAATAAAAAATGGGTTCAATCTCTGTGTTAAGTCTTCAAAAAAAATCGATTTTTACAAAAATAAGACAGCGATTTTTTATACTCTAAGGGCTCAAAATGAGCCATAACAAAGAGTAGATCAGAAAAGTATTGTGCAAATTTGAATCAGATTATCTGTTCCCCTATGGCATTCTACCTTAAACGGTTGAAATGACTAGTCACAAAGTTTAACACTTCAAAATCACTGATATCCTGTATCTGTAAAAAATATGCATTTACATGACAGATAAATAAATCGCCATGAAAATGTATGATTCCTGTCCTCACACTGATAAAGAGTGGCATTGTTGCCGAATACTGCAAATTCAATAATCATTCTGCATAGGAACTCAAAGAAATGACTCTTAGAATAACATTTCACATACCTCATTGTGCTGCGATGGCTACTGGCGTCGTCCTCCGCAATAAGACTAACTAGCGAAGTGTCATCATGCCTTTTTATAGGTGTTAGTTGTCATGGACTTCTAAACCACAACAAGAGAAAACTAAACGAAAAAGCTTGCTACTTTCTGATTGGACTGATATTTTTATCTTTATGCGTTGTGCAATGTGATTGGTCGAGTTACATTGAAGTGAGTAATTATGATGACGTGTAACGATTTCATTAGAGTTGCCATGTCATTATGTGTGTTTGCCAAAACAAACGCCGAACTACCAATGCTGTAGTTGCATCACTAGTATAACTAGAGGTGTCGTCGGGAGAGCTCTTTATGCGATACATTAGTAAACAGGAATTTGAAAACGTTTCAGCTTAACCCATCCAACTTCCACAATGTCCAGATACTCTTCTTCTGTCTTGCTTGTCCATGTAATTTTTTTTGTCTTTTTTTCGGCTTTGCCTCTGCGCCAATCATTAGCCCTTATGTCTGTCTGTCCGTTTGTCTTTCTCTCTGCTTGTTTTTCCGCTCCTCAGTTGGAGCCGAATACTACCAGTGTATTACCCCATAATTGTTTACAACGACTATTTTATTTTCTTTTGAGCTGTTTTGGTTTTGCTGGTTTTTTCGTCGTTGGCTTGCTCAAAATATATACATAACAAAGTCACAATTTTTCTTATAATGTCCCTCTGTGTTGTTTTGCTCGGTCTGACGATCCGATGACAATGGCATAGCCTCATCTCAAATACACCACTCAGAGGGAGCGTCAACGAAGGTACCTGGTCATAAAAAAGCCACCGGCCCATTTCCACGTATCGTTCCAGCATCACCGAACACAGCAAGACGGGAATAAAGTTTCTGTCATTTCTCAAACGTTAAAATGAGCGCAGCTGAGGGGATAGCAATAAGACAGTAGCATATTTAATTTCTTACCATCTCACTAGCTTTGAAATGTTTATACCCTTTAGAGATAAATGATGACTACAACGTAACAACAGTGTAACTAATGGTTTTTTTTGTTATTTAAAGTGGAGTGCTACATTTCCACAGTTTTCGTGCCCAGGGCAACATTATTATTTAGGATGGTACTTGACCCTAAAAGAAATTGCGCCTTTAGAGTGCAGCCCTTCAAACATCCGAGTAAACACCATCCGTAATGTATTTAAGGAATAGAAGTAATGAAGTGCTATACAAAAATGTTCAACACCTGGCAAGTGATCTTGTCATGCCTAAAATGTAATTTGTAACAACAAACAAAGCTACTTATTTGAAATGTCTATCTGGGTATAATCATTTGGCAACGGGACAAAGACATCTACATAACGGAATGTTACAGTCGTCATATCCACTTACGAACGAGATTCCCAACCTCCCTTTACACTTTGTCTTGGATTATCCCTGTAAAAAGACGTTGACCTTCGCCCTTTGCTGGTTCTTTCAATGACTTTATTAGTATACATCACATGTGCTGTACACCTGCGAGTCTTTTCCAGAGGAAGATATTCTTGACCTTTTGCGTTTTACGATATTTTACACTTTTGAAGTCAAATATGGTTTGTTGTGAATATCATTCAGAATAACCAATCATTATTGCAAAATTGGTTTTCTCATTTTCATGTAGGAGAGAAGTTTTCTTTTAATATGCTGTCATTTGTGTCTGTAATTTACCTACAGTCCAATGGAATTCGTCTCTCCCGCTTTTTGGATCATGGTATACATTAGGTGATTTTTTTAATGCTTGTTATGTAAAAAACGCCATAAGTTAAAGTGATTTGCAAATAACCCCCTAGTCTCCGCCAATTATCATGACCAACAAAATATGTGTAAGTGTACGATTAGCGTGCATTTTAAAAACTTTTATCACAAATTGCTTCATGCTAATGCCATTGCTGTGAAATGCCAGCTTTAGCGTTTGACCATAAACGTCGAGACATGCTCTTTCAACATCATGAGCTTGGGGGTTCGTATTTCTCGCAACTAACAAACGAAACGAACACAATGGCTGTTATTACATGCGTCGTATATTGAACGTCCATGAGCTCCATCGGATTTAATGGTAACTCGTCGATGACGTCGCCGGCCCCATAATTATCACTGGACTGAAAGTGAACCGGAACTATTTTCAACTAGATAACTTTTGGATGTAAAAATCTTGAAATTTCATGTTTTGCATAGGAAATCCGGTTTTTGGAAAATTTTGCAAAAAAATTAATACATCGCATAACACAGTGTTTTAAATATATCAATGCGCCATTCGATGATGAAAATCGTTCCATTTTAATAGATTTTCGTCTAAGATGGAAATAAAGCATTGAATTATCATGTACCAATAAACGAAAATTTATGGAGTGAAAACTGTGCAAGACAGGCATGTAATAAAATCATTATAGCGCAAACAAGGGACTATGTACCCTCGGGACAGGAGACCATTTGCCCTCCTCACGTCAGGCAATGGTCACCTACCCTCGGGCACATAGTCAAATGTTTAGGCTATAATATATACTACTCTTTCCCTTCGATTGTGCAGACATCGAAATTTTAGGTAGAGGTATACTATATCATACATGCCTTTTCATGTCGTCTACTTTTGTCATCTTTTATTGTTTGGAGAGTATTGATGTGAACCCGTATTTTAAAGTAGTATGCACCTCTAAAGTAAAAGACTTTTGCTCAAACTATCCGAAATGAAACTTTCAACCATTCTGTAACCAAAACATGTGTCCCCCAGGCGCGTTCAACCTTAACACGTTAAACATTGATCATATTTTCGCCGTGACAGAAATTACTGAGAGCATAAACTATGGTCATATTTACCAACTTGGTGTCGCATGACTCATAACTCTCCGAAACGTCAAGTTATAGCCAGATCTGTTTTTGTTGCTTTTAGTTTTTGACCCGTTGCATTTAAGTGCATTTAAGCACAGATTTACCCAAAAGATACAGACATCAAACTTTGTGGGAATTACGATCGACACTTTTCAAAACCATAGGTGTTTTTCATGTCGTCAACTTTAGCTGCAGTGTATGTCCGACAATTCATCATGGCAGAACAGATCTGCGCCGATTTTCCTGATGATGAAGTTACACAAAAATAAAGTTGAATGAAAAACATTCACAGCTGTGTATTTATTGTACTCATACTATAAGGAGAGTTTCTGTTGTTTTGTCTTTTGCACTTTCGAATTTAGTTGAAACAACTGACACAAACTCTGACTTTGACCTATGCTAGTCTCCAAACGCAGTTTTCTGAGTTTTGGCCGTGTGTCTGACAGAAACTATGTGACCATACGTATCTCTGTATGTGATCACTTGAAAATTGTTAAAGACAAAGGCAGTCTGTATAGTGGACAATATGCCTCTTCCCTTTGTGTATCATCACAGTGATTGCTTTCCCGACCTTCAAGTAACTGTTCGTCTTCCTCTCAGTGAAGGGTTGTTTTAGACCCGCTTCGGCCTGATTTAACACTCTCTTGTTGAAAGCGGCCCTCTTATGTTGCTGACTCATCCTCAGTTATTTAAAGCCTACTAAGTCCTTGGATAGCGAGAACTGGACTCTTCCCGAGACTTAGCGCACTGACCTCTGTGAGAAGCCTATCTATTTGACTGCGTTAGACCACGTCTTGTTGAAGATAGTCGTCCTTCCTGTATGTGTAGAAGCGCCAAGTTAGACGTGTGCCGAATATGTGCGTTTTCACTGACCTGTAAGTGGGATAACGAAGACAATCAACAACGACAAATAAGCTTGCATATACCAGACGACGATAGCTCGACAGCGCATTAACAATCAGATGCATTTTCACAACTATAAAAGCTATCTCAATCACATGAAACTACTCCGTGAATGTGTTGTCAAAAGAACGTTGCTGTGGCACAAGCGTAGTGATTTAGCTTACAGTGACCCTTATTTCACTGTTTACTGTCTACACACAATAGGCTTATATGTGCATTAGGCCTATCATATAAAACCATGGCCGTATCGCTTCGCCCTAGTTACGTTTACTGTAAATTGTCAGTATAAAACGTCGGGATAAATGCACGATAAACGTCATCGGGTTCGGAGTGTTCCCGAACGTCATTTGCAATTTGATGGAAAGCAACGTAACAAACAAAATGGCTGCTCTCCGCCTGGAAGCGATGTCGCCGACGTAAAAATTTGAAAGGCTTTGAGGAACACGGATACTTCGGGTTGCTAAATACGGAAATAACATGTTGAGTCTTGTAATGTTTTCCCATGGTTTTTTTCTGTTAAGTTCTTGTAGTTTTCAACAAGCTCTATCAAACATTCTACCATTCGCACGGCCAGGTATACCTCCGAACCAATCTCCGTACAGAGATTGTAGTGCGGGGTGGATAATTAAAGCCTAGCTAGAGAGTCTCAGCAGAAGCCACAATGATCCGTGCAACAGACGATATTTACACCCACTTTTGGGGTATTGTTCGTTTTCCAAAATACACATGTCTTTTTTATATATAATACTTCGAACCAGAAAATTAGATAAATCAAGAATACATATAGCTACAATATCGATCCTCGATTCCGTGAACACTTGCAAAACATAGACTTTGCTCTATAGGTTAGCCAACATGGATGTGAATCATGATTACCATTCCCTGTCCATCGCACGAACATTTTAATTTGTCGAGCTGAACCAAGTGACTGCCCACAAATACACAGTAATGGTCTGTTTACATGCCCGTCAATATGAATAATATCATAAACATAGTAACTTTGAAGGTAAAACGAAAATTGTGATTTCTACAAAGTCATAATCAATCACAAATAAAACGGAGCACTTCTGGGCCAAGTTTGGACACTTTTTTCAAAAAATATCCGGATTTGAAAAAATTTTGCAGCGCGCGCATTACTCACTGACCGGTTTGGGCCCTCTTGTCATTCGCACGGGAAATTTTCGTAACTTTGGTAAGCTCGGCACGCCTCGCCCGTTAATTTTTGGTTTTCCTCTCGCCCTTGCCCTGAAATAAATGGTCAGCGCGTCGCCCATTATTTCTATATTCAAAATGTATGCCCCAACGGCTGTCAGATTTGCGGACGCGATTGTCAAAGTTTTAGCAGATTATGCATTGTTTCACTAGCGTATAATGTATTAATTTTACCAGTGTACGGAAAGTGCGATCTCTCGCTTGATAGCTCCTATCAAAATCTGAGATGTCCGCTATATTTATTGAGGCAGTTGGGCACGCGTAGGACTGAAAGAAGTCCTGGTTTGGAATATTCAAATTTGCCTGCAGCAGAAATGGGTGGGGCGCGCGGTCAACGACTCGGAGACCCTGAAGCTTGATTGAATTATCCACGCCGCCCACGCAAACATTGAAGCGCGGTGTTGCAGCAGTTATTAGAGATCTTGTTTTTTTTCCTTGTCGTAACTCATTTTTTCGGAAACTGCTCGTCAGGTTGTTCTGAATTTCGGTGTGCAGGTTCCCAGTGGTAATACTTATAAGATATAGTCACGTTGTGCAGGTATATGCCAAATTTTGTTTTTGGGCAATATTCATAATTACGCGTCGTAAGCTTATTTTTATAAATTCTTGATGATTTCCGCTAATTTAGACAAGAAACCCTGTTAAAGAAGTATCATTTCACATGTACAAACATCTTTGATATCATTAATAGTTCGAAGAGTTTGCACCAGCACAAGAAGTACTTGATATGATTTCCTGACATGAACGAAATAGAGATTGAATATAGAGATTGGCCGCCATAGAGATTCCGCTAAAACCACATAAATAACTGTATCAAAAATCGGCCACTTTAATTCGAGGATACAACGAACTAGAATATTACTCTCACAGAAAAATTAATGTTACTTAACACCTACATGAATTTCGCACGGTTTTGAGAAAAAATACAGCAAAATTATCGATTGAGCATGAAATCAAATGCTTGCGCGAGTATTTTGACCCGATTTTTGGCGGGCCTCGTAACTTTCGCTAAGGGATGAGGTTGTTTCAAATTTTTTTTTTTATTTTTTTTATTTATTTCTTAAAAGCGCACTCCACTTCGTCTCAGTGCTCTGTACATTCTACAATAAAAGGAGGTAATTAAAACACAGATCACAAAACATACTATAACAATCTCTAAAAAGACAAGTTTTCAAGTATCGTTTAAATGTGTCAATTGAAAACTCTAGGACAGAAACATCTAAAGACAGATCATTCCATAAAATCGGGGCAGCCACTGAAAAAGCCCTGAGACCATAGTTTGTAGTAGTGTACCTTGTTTCATGCCTAGTTAAAAGAACTTTATTCGACGAGCGAAGATTGCGATGAGGTACTTGGATATCTATCAATGACTTAAGGTAATCTGGACAGTTGCCAATGAGTATTTTGAAAGTAAGGAGGTTAATTTTGAACTTAATCCTTTCCCTTACTGGCAACCAATGAAGTCTAAATAATACAGGTGTAATATGTTCAAATTTCTTTGTACGAGTAACCAGTCGTGCTGCAGCATTTTGTACAGACTGAATTTTGTCGAGGTGATAATTTTGAATACCATAAAGAAGACCGTTACAATAGTCTAATTTCGATGTGACAAAAGCATGGACCAATTTCTCTGTCGTATTTGCATCAATCAAGGAACGAATTTTACCTAATTTATACAAGGCAAAAATGCCGATTTACATAAGTTATTTACATGACTAGACATAAAACCGTCAGAGTCAAGTAACACTCCTAGGTTTCTAACTGATGTTGATGGGATGATATCACATGATCCGACGCTCAAAGATTCAAGTTTTGTGCTATCCTTGCGAAACGTGATGAAAATTGTATGACGTCGGTCTTATTATCATTTAAAATACGAAAAACCATCAATTTTCACACTCCAGACTATAGACTGTATCTACCCTCATACTTAGTTAATACATAAACGGTTTTCAAATTGCGAAAACCTGTGTCGACATCTTAATATTTAAATTGTTGGCTCTAAAATTTGCGGAAACAACGAACTCGAAGCCGGTCGCGTTTCTGTGGTTCCGTAAGCATTGAACCAGGGTCGGGCGCGACGTTACACAGAGTGTTCGCGCCGTTGAGATTCAGTCGATTTTTGTTCCTGAAAAATAGCGTAACTTTGTCTGAAGTAAATTTCTAGGCTATCTTTGAAAGTGCATAACTTAGCGGAAGGTATGTGTAGACGGAGAGGTCGTCTGGCATTTGCTGCATACACGAACGTGGACGCCATGTTCCTCGCTCACGCGAGGGACGACTAGAATTATTGCCAACTTGCCCAAGGCGTATTGATATTATTCCTAAGGTAGTTCAAACGTTTAAACGCGGAATCGTTAGGGAAAACTTCTTGTGCTTTGCAAAAAACAACGAATTCTTGGCTTGTGCATGTGATAAGTATATTATTCCCTAATTTTTTTCTTCGTTCAGCGAAGGAAAATACGAGTGACGTAATGACCGTGTCACCACGAGTCGAAGACGAGTGGTGACACGGTCATTACGTCACGAGTATTTTCCGAGCTGAACGAAGAAAAATATTAGGGAATAATATCTAAATAACCTCTAGTTATCTAAACATGCACTTTCCCTTTGGCTCAAAACGTCAATCCTGAAAACTAAAAGGATCCAGCTACAATATCCGGGAAGGGACTTTGACATCGCGTGTAATATCATATCATAAAAACCATATTGCTAGAGTTTAGGACGGGACGTTGGTCAGATTTACACTTAGTGTTGTTTTGACTTTTGGAGTTATGATTCGTCATTGAATGGTGCCATAATATCTTTCACTTTCCTTTTGATGACGATCAATAATAATAATGATATAATGATATGTTGAGATTTGCTTTCAATATTTTGTATCTCAATACTATGGACATTTTTTTGTACTCTGCACAGCAAAACGTGCTAATGTGGTTAATCTCGCCCACGTTATTGTCTTCTTGGCAGCAATTTTGATATAATTTCATGATTCATATACAATGTGTGTCAAGTTACCAGAATAGTGACAAGTATAGTCGACGTACACCCGAATGTGCAAAGCGCAGCCAGCGGCAGAAATTGGACAGGGAACCGGATAGTCTGGTTTCTGCCCCCTTTCTACCGCTGGCTGCGCTACGCTCACGAAAAGGGTCACACTCCAAACAGTGGCGGCGCTCTCACTTCCGTTTCACTTCTGCTCCCGCTTTCACCACTGCCACCGGTGACTTTGCATAATAAAGGCGCATGAATATTAGCAATGCCATTCTTTTGTAATATGTCAGGCGAGGTCAATGATGTCATATCAAGACGTCATTGACCTTGATTTACGGGACCAAGTATAGCGGTAGATTTTAAATCCGCGGTAACACGAGTTTTGGACGCGCGCAACCGAAGTATAAACGTAAAAACAAAGACAGAAGTGCTACAAAGTGTTTGGAACTCTAAAGGAGACCCCGGGAAGGAGACATTGCACGATCCCTACAGGCTACGGGAGAGGCGACGCGACAGCGAGAGGATACCGCGTACGCATAAGAAGACGTCGCCGTACTCTACATTTGAGGATAGAGGGACTGTGATCTGATTTTAATCAGATTGCAGGAAAAGTATCATTTTCCTTCTCTTGACACCGATGATGAAGCGAAAAAATGACTCTGGTATAGGGACGGCAGCGTTGTCGTATGTCCGTTGAATATAATTCAACTTGATCAAATAAGCATTTTAAAATCAAGTGGTATATCAGCATATAAACTTGACATCAGAGGACGTGGAACACTCGCTCTTGATAGATGAAGGTGGGGACAGCAACTTTGAAATAGCAAGAAAATATGTATACATATGTATAAATATCCTTAAGAATTACAATAAATAAAGTGAAAATGTCATGTTTTAGAACGCGGATTTTCAAAGTATAAAAATTAGTCCACCGCTCTAGTTTTAAAAATATAATTATAAGGTCCTTAAGTTTGTCAATAACATAAGAAAACGCCGAGTAAGCCTATTTTTCACATAACTTTTGAAACCTTTTGTGGGGTTTATCGTAATATCTAGCATATTGAAATCTGGTCTGTTTTGACGGGCAATATCTAGCATATTGAAATCTGGTCTGTTTTGACGGGCAATGTGCCAAGTTTCATGAAAATTACAATGGAAGAATAGAGTTTTCTATCATCTGACGTAATTGTTGCTCTCTTTTCTGCATCATTTTAATCTGATTGTCTTGAAACTTGAGACCACATCCAACAAGGATGGATGAAGTCTATACTAAAGATGAGAAATAGGAATATTCGTGATATTTTGCGGCAAATCGATATACCTTTTTGAAATTGGTAAATCGACGTATCGGTATTTCGGCAATAAGCTAATTACCTATTTGATTTTCACACTTGCATTTTCGGTCAATCCCTGCATATACTGATGTATTGATATCTCGCATGACGATTTGCATACGGGACAATCTTGATCGCCATAATTTGCTTCCTTTTTGCAAACTAAACACCGTCAATGTAACGTTTTAGAATCTAAAGCATTTGCGGTACATTTGGCGGCCATTCAATTTTTGGAATATTAAACCTAATAATTTATATTTGAAGTATTCTGGGAAATGTGATTTTTCTATAACATGTTGCATTGAGGAACATTCTATTCTAACTTTAAGTTTCTCATATATCGCTATTGGAAGAATGTCCAATATTGTAATAAAGACTGTATCCCTTGAAAACAATGATAACTGCAGAACTGAAGGCTCCCAAAAATGTGACTGCAGGCAGTTTTATTTGAAATAGATAAAGATTAATGATGTTATCATCATTATTTTCATATTGGAAACCCTCCTTTGATATTCAACAAATCGTACACATATGTCAACCACATCACATTCCGATGACGACAGCCATACGCCTAAAATAATTTGAAATTTGCTACTTCCTCTTGTGCAAGTCATAGCATCTCTACTACCATGTCATTCGCCTCAATCGACACGATGTTGTTCCCTCGAGACTGGAAATTGCAAAATAGTCAATGTAGGCTCAGAGTTAGAGGAAAGGGAAAAAAGGCAAGCGACATATGGTATATTACTCGGGCAAAAAATTAAGTAGCCCTTATTTATGACTAATGAAATATTATCCTGAGATAGTTTACATCACGAATTTCAAAATCATCAAATTTCCTTTTCCAAACTAAGTTTTACATGGTCGACACTTGAAAATAGCTTGAAGTAAAACCATTCACTAAGAAACTGCAAATGACGACCGAAATACGATGCCGCCATCAACAACGCTCTAGTTACATAAGATTGTATGAATCCTCAACACTTTAACATTTGTCGACATTTTTTGTATTCTTATATTTTGCCACTATGTCAGCAAATCACCTAGCAATAAATAAAGCCCTCTGCACTCCTCGGCCAAATCCCCACGAAATCATCGAATGCGACAATGTACTAGCAATAGATAAATCTAGTATTAGACTAAAAACAGAAATACCGAAATACCGAATACATATTATCAAAGGGAAACGGTAGTCAGAACTGCGCCTGTGCGAGTTTCTTGTTTACAAACTATGTATTTCGTAACATTTAAATTATACGATGTAGATTATGACAGATATGTTTTAACTTTCATCAATCACCATTGTATCTTGGATACAGTGTTTACATTGGTCGTATGGGTCCCATACAACCTTTAAGCGCAACTCCGACGACTATATCCCTTTAAATAACATGTCTGGGTCAAATGATAT
The DNA here is from genome assembly GCF_041260155.1 of Ptychodera flava. Taxonomy (NCBI): domain Eukaryota; kingdom Metazoa; phylum Hemichordata; class Enteropneusta; family Ptychoderidae; genus Ptychodera; species Ptychodera flava. The sequence goes on from NC_091943.1 coordinate 20,764,889, forward strand.
ACGTATTATTCATCCAGTTAAAACGATATTATTGAAATAATCATTTGGCCGTATTGTGTACGGCGAAAAAAGAATGGCGTGCCACAAGTTTTTGAAAGCGTGTCGTTCAGATGAACATTAAAGAAAGGAAAGTGATATTTAAGCAATAAATCTATGTCCATAAGCTTATGTCTAATATATTGTTTTGCTCCAAAATGTCACGGATTATTTACCAGTAATTTAAATGAGTGTCAGAAGCATTGTAAGAGTATCATGTGATAGAAACTTTCATTTTTGCTATTTGGTAAAGTAGTGATAGAAATGTAAATAAAATGAAATAAAATTTAAATACAGTCGTTCAAAATGTATTTACACAAAGACACAAAAGTTTTTTTTCCTCATCAGTGAGTGCTGCTAGTTTTGAAAGCTTATATGAGAAACCTTTTTTATGTTATCACCCGTACAGTTCATTTCAATGCTGGCCATTACCTGGCAGCAGTGTTCAAGATGTGATCATGTTTCATTGTACTTGCTCACTTTTCAAAGTGTGTTTAATGCAATAAGTTGAAAAATGAAAGTGCCGTTTCAGTGTTTTCTGCTTGGCGCCACCCTTCACTCACGTTATTGTATCAGACATATTCACCCACGAAAAGTAGGTCCAACGATTTTCGCAAATATACGACAAACACCAACATAAAGACATCTTTTATACTTTATTCTTTGACTTTGAAATTAAATATAGCCATACAGAGCATGACATTATTGAAATTTGCAATCAAGCGAAGTTCGTAAAAATGTGGTAAATCACCACATTTTTGTCACCGGTGGCAGTGGTGAAAGCGGGAGCAGAAGTGAAACGGAAGTGAGAGCGCCGCCACTGTTTGGAGTGTGGAAAAGGGTATGCGGCAGCCATTTTGCCCAGATTTTGCCTGTAGACCAGTACGCGCGCACACGGAGTATGTCATGTGGTTGCAAGCCTGTCACACGAGTACCAGTAGGACGTTCGCCCTCTATGGTCACCTCTCTCGTTCGAACATGTTATGCAGAGTTGAATTGAACTTACAAGTATTACTGGTAAGACGGCGTGTGTTTTGCCTGAAAAATTTCAATAATTTTTCTGTTTTGGTAGAGCAATTGGGTGTGAATTTATTAGAATCTTTTTTTCTCTGATGGTGAAACAAGACAGGAACAACAGTGACACAGGTCATGTTTTACTTTCCAAGATTTTATTCATTTCAACAATTCAAGATTACAACAAGTAACAACACAATTTTACATAATCAAACTTTCTAAGGTTAACAAAGGATGAAGAGTGAATAAAATTAACGTTTTCCTGTGGTAAAAATCTTACTTAGGGAGTTGTAATTATTTACGACCTTGGGGGGGGGGAAGTCTGGGGAATTTCATAGTATTCTGAAATTTCGAGTAAACCCCATGCCAACCCAAATGCATTTGAGTAACCCAGTCTCTAACACAGAAATTTTGACTGATCCCTCCCCCCCCCCCCCCCCACTTAGACCAGTTAAATACCAAGACATGTATTTGTAACATTTACAAAACTATAGCAATAGTACAGACCTTTCATATCCTGCTGGAATATCATCGGTTACCTCATGACAGTTGAAAAAGATGTGACCGGCAAAAGAAAATTCAAAGTCACAATAAAATGTAGATACAAAAGCTCATGCTGTAACCACTATCCAACCATATAGTATTGTTTACCATACAGTATTTTTATTTTGATGGGTATCATGACAAGGTTTCCACTAAGATATCTGACAGGGCAGAATTTGAAAGTACAGGAGAACAGTCAGGATCAGGCTGGGGAGTGGGGCAGTGTCAGAAGAGTTGTACCCTCTCGTGTTGAAAATTTGAGAGATTGATGTGTGCAATAATGCAGTCTGGTGCAATATGAGAGATGTTATCAATTTGTGTAAAACTGTTAGAACACCAAACAGGGGAAAAGTGTGAGAGGCGTGTCCCCTCTGCCACGTCGGAAATTTTGAGAAATTATGAGTTCAATGATGCAGTCTGGTGCAATATAGGTGTTTCTATTTGTTTTTACTAAGTAAAACTGTCAGAACACCCCAGGGGGAGAGGAAGTGACAGGGGGTCGCATTAAGAATTTTGAGAAATTGATGAAATGGTGCAATCTGAGAGGTATTTCAATTCATTTTGTACCAAAAATTGAGCAACCCCCTTCTTTCTTTCCAATTTTGAACAACCTCCTTGTAGCTTTCAATTTTTTGAGTGACTACCCTCACATTCCTCTGACCCCCCAGGCCCTTATGTTAAATTACTCTAAAAGACCCATAAAAATATTCTTGATGGCCTTTAATTTGTGAACAACATGTACAGTAAAAGTGGTCAACTTTGATGCAGTCTTGCTGATGCATTTTATGGGGCTTGAACTCACAATATCTACATTACTAATTCGTACTAGCTTAGCAGTCATTAAAACCCCTACAAATAGGCGTTTCAACTAGCAGCGGCCTGGTATCTCATGTAGCTGTACTGTGATAATGTTCAAGAGAATCCATAGGATAGCTAGGTGTGTGCCTCAATCAGGCAAAACAACAGTTAGCAATAATAACAACAGTAATAAATATCAATTTCTGCAAGTCCTTTAAAAATATACCACCAAGGGCACAGTATTGCTCCTATCTGACAAACAAAAAGAGGTATTCCTATTTCCACTTATTCACTCAAAATACTATTGTGTTTGCAAAGAGTTTGAACTTTCAATTTTCATGGGCAGAATTCCGTTTTAACAGCCACTTTTCAATTTTGTAGATCAACAATAAAAATTTGATGGTCCTTGCTTGAAATGTTAAGATTTACTCAGAGTCAAGTTATACACAAGTTTTTTGTGTAAGTAAGTTTGTGTGGTGAAGTTACCTGATATTATCATTCATCACTCATCTTATTCAATCTACACATGATTTCACTCGGCTGCCTTCATCTTTGTGAAGATTTACTTAATTAAGTGATACCATGACAGGTTTTTTTGTTTATGTAACATAATGATTGGAACTGATACAAATAAACTGGAGTCTGTTTTATTGGTATGGTGCATCTTGCCATATGCCTTCTTGTGGATTGAAATCCCTCATCAGTGTATGGGGTTTCCTCCATGAAATATTTGCTAAAGTTGATCCACTACATAAAACATAAGCTCACAACTTTTTGTAGATCATATTTCACTACAAATTGGCATCAAATAAAACTGCATTATTTTCAGTGTCTTCAAACTTGATTTACAAGGTATTCCGGGTTGGAATAGGTCATTCAAGCTTGCGGACTAATATATTGGCTCCAAAAATAAAAAATACCGTCAATGACGCTGTACCTTCTCTAATGTGTGGCCAGGTCAGGTAATTGGTTGTTGGCATGGAGTTGTTGGTAAATAGTTGATGATGTAGGGGCATGAGGTTGGATATGGACCCAAAAAACCCAAAAGATGATTAAATACATCAATCAAAAAAATTCTAAGCTACAGTATAAACTGCCTAAAGATAGTTCAATGTGGAAAAAAGTTAAAGAATTCAGAAATAAGAATTAACAGTCCAAAATAGTAATGACGCACTTCCTTACTGACCTGAGTGCATGTGAAATACACAACCTGGCATCTGTAAATTAAATGTATACCAAGTGATCATTTTAAGTCACTTTTAACTGTTTTTAATGGATTTTCCAAAGAGTCATGTGGAAATAATGAAAAACGCTTATCTGGTCTTGTGTTTGTAAAACCTTGTGGCTGATAATTGTCATAGTATTGAAAAAAAATTGAAAGTGAAGAAATTACTGTTTTTAATTGGCATATTTTCCTTGTAATACATGACCGTGTAAAGAATATGTGCTAAAACGTTTAAGAGTAAATTTCTTTTCAAAAAAATAATTTAATCTGTGACCAAGGATTTTTATTCTTTGAGTTTACAAATTCACACATTGCAATTTGTTCAATCATCTTGTGCAGTGCAAAATTTATAAAATGACTGAAAAACAAAAAAATTGGCAGAATTACTGTCTTTGTGATGTAAAATTATGGGTTGACATCACGATGATTGTTAATCTGTTCGAAGTACTACTATACTTTAATTAAAAAAAGAAAAGTTCATGCAGAAACGGTAACATATATTGTCAGCAATGTAGTGTTAATTTTGACTTACATCAAAATATGCCTTTGCCGGATACCAAACATATAGGGCGAAAAATTAAAATCAGCCATGTTCACCAAAATCCACACAACAGCATTGATCCTTTTCTAATTTGATTTGATTTGCTTATGTTATCCTTGTATGACAGTCAGTACAATATGGAACTTGAACACAACACAGTGAATAAGTATGCTGTAAATGAATGGTGTGGCTGCATCCACATGCAGCAATAGAAGTGCCTTTGTCTCTCACCCCTCATTTCCAACCTGTTCCATTGCTGAAAAAATAGTTTGGTCTTATATTTATAATGTTAGTAATTTCTGTATTTGTTAAAATGTGCGCATCTCAAAAACTTTTGATCATAAACATTTTCATTGTTTTTTATAGCTGACCAGTCAGTTAACCTGTTTATTTTGAATATTTGCGCATTTTTCCTCAGTATTTGACATGTTCAGAATACCTTCAATCTGTCATTTTCTAAATGTTTAAATGCTCCTTTGTGTGGTCAAGCTTTCCACAAGCATCAAATGTGGTACTTCATATAGGAAGGTCTGCCTCTAGAGGGCGGGCATCATGAACAGTGTTTGTTAGTTATTTCCTCCACACAAACTTCTGATTGTACTGTAAACAATGAACATGGCCGACGTCCGATTTTCCTGTCTAAAACTTTCACTCATTTTCGTTCATATGACTCTGAAACTCCAGGAAACCATTGGGAAGAAAGAGTTATCTTGAAATATTGAGGTATTCGCCGATATTTTGCAAAATTAAATGAGAAAAAATGCAAGGAAAATGCCGACAGGCTTACACAATGACCGTGTTCAGACTCAGAGGCATATGATCATCTGCAGTTTATGCAACAGGCCCATATCACATGAAGCCATGAGGGGATATCCACGCAACTCAGTACCAAACACCAGCGCACACAGAGTGAGCAACACACAAAGTGAGTACCCCTAACGTCAGCTCAGTAGTCTGTAATAGATTGTAGTCAACTAAGAAACCTTGGAGAAAGGCTTAACACTGTGGCTATGCCGCTAATGCGCCAGTCAATGTAACCCCCCCCACCTCGGGGTTTAGTGGGGATTTGAAAATTAGTCCTGTGAAATCTGCCAAATGCCCCACCCCCTGGGGCAAGACAACCTGGAAAATCCCCACCTAAACCAAGTAAATCCCCCACATACGGGGGTGGGGAATTTGTAAATTCCTACACACAACCACTCTTTGGAATTTTCATGTCGTAAACAACCTGCATCAATATAAAAAGTTCATGTTCAACTTCAGAACAATTTAATCATTTAAAACAGGGTTTTGTGACATTATGCTGTTCACAAATGTCTATCACAATCAACACAAATAGATCCAGGATAATGACATACTTTTCTCATTTGTTTTTCAGCCACTTATACTGTGACTTTAAGTGTTGAGGTGTCACTGTCACGTCACCTATTTTGGAGCAAAAATTTACAATATTTTTCAGTCTAGTTTGCTTGTATGTTGTCAGGCATAAACATATTTCAGGCTAGAACAATTAGATCAAAACACCAGATGTATCATACAAGACCTGTCGCCTCAATAAACTAATTAAAGCTGATAATTAAACAAGATACATGATGTCCAATCTCACAAGTGCAGCTTTTTTGTCTTCTCGCTCTCATGCTACAAGCACAATGACACATTCTACATCAGTCATGCACTGATTTAAAACAAGCAGAGGAATGAAAATCACAATGGTCCGTGTTTATTCATCACAAAACACACCACAAAGATACTGTGTAAAACTCAACAGAACAGATGATCAGAATGATCACACTGATGAAACACAACTTTCCCTAGCTATATGGGTCATCATCATGAAACTAAATTTGATAATACATTTAGCGGACATAAAAAGGAATCCCGTCGTGACCGAACATGTTTTCCAAATACACAAGCAATTTAAAGGGCCATTTTTCATGAATTTTGTTTGATGTGAGATACTACTTATATTGTTTGACATGTCGAAAGATACTGAATGAATGGGTGACCCTGCTATATTCGACCCCGGTTTTAGACACGATACATGCAAACCATCACGAAATGATGAATTAATGGTCATGACCATTAATTCGTTTTCGCGATGGTTTTACTTAATTTGTATAAAACTGGGGTCGAATATATGTATGGTCACTCATTCATTCAATATCTTTCAACATGTCAAACAAAATAAGTAGTATATCGCATCAAACAAAATTCATGAAAAATGGCTGACTTTGTCCCTTTAAGCTTTATCAAAAATAGAGTTGACCCGGAGTCTTTTTAGTGCTGGACCATGTCGATGAGGCATCGTGAACATCCGAAATGTCACGCTCACGTGGGAAAATGTGGGAAATTTTGCGTATGGTATGTTCAGTTTTCCAAAAAATAAGAATACACGGCGGATGAAAATCGTTTATTTAGTTATCGATATTTAAGCCATCAATCACAAATATACTTTCATGCACACCTCTGAATATTTCTGCATCGCGTTCATGAATAGCCAGTTGAGAAGCTGCTTACCGGCCCACATGGCCTTGACATCCACTTTTCGCCATGCTACCGCTCTGAACAACAACATACCATTACCAGGGCCTGAAAATTTCTGTTTTTTCCCACTGGTCCCAGGACCAGTGACCTGTTTTTTTTCACTGGTCCAAAGATAAAATCCACTGTCCTCAAAAATTTGCATAACAATGCAAGAATGATTCATTTCTCATACTCATGTTATATATGCATTTCTATCAGATTTGCTTGGGATTTACATACAGCATAAACTGCCAATCTTTTTAATATAGACACACTGCATAAACATTTACTTGGTAATTTTCTCAAGTTCTTGCACCACATACTTAACATGTTTTTTACTATTGCTATAAAGTTCACTTCATTTTATAATTGCCCAGCGGTTGATTCTTTCCCATTTAAATTGTAAAAAATAGGTTTAAAACACCAAATATCTCAGAGGGACTTCTTTTTCCTTTGATAGCAATATTAAATTGCCATAACGCTGTTTTGACAAGCTAGGCGGTTCTTGTTAAGGTCAACTACAATCGAGTTAGGGGGTCTTGACTATATAAGGAATTCAGCATGGTGACCTTCTAAATTCAGAAGCTTGCTTGCCACGGACGATCGGAAAGTTGTAATGAGACTCCTTCCAGAGAATTTTACTGCAAAATACTACTTTGATAGACAGAGATATAATATTTTCACACAATTTTGGGGTTGCTGATATTTTTAGCTGAGGCTATGGTCTGGTTTTTACCACATTAAATTTTACATGTAAAATGAGTACGTGGCCGTCATTTGATTTTTGAAGTGCAGTGGCTAGTGGACGCTCATCGCCTGGCTCATATCATGAATCGCAAACTGTAATAGAGTAACTGATTTTCCTTTAGAGTTTATGTTGTGATGAAAGAAATAGACTAAATTTTAAATGTTTGATTGACTTAAAGACGCGATAATTATTGTAATTTTGTAGCTAAAAGACGTAGTCTCTCAATGGAATGGACCTCTTGGTTTTAGTGTAACTGGCTTTAGTGCGTCTCTGCTACCTCCTTGGTTTCAGTAACTTCGGTATTTTGGGGGGACGTAGTTTCTAATTTTTCGTCAAAAGACACTAGAACACAATCTGGGAAAAGCACTGGACATTCCCTTGCAAAATAAATTGGCTCCTTTTTTGTTTTGGTCTGCGGACTTTTTAGGGTAATTAGTACTGGTTCGGGATAAAAAATCACTGGTCCGGGACTTTGGGTAATTTTCAGGCCCTGCATACGTGCGCATGCGTAGTTATTTACGAACATCTGGGCCTGTCCGTCAAAGGAATAGGGGGATCAAAACGAGGCAATTGCCCCACCCCCTCGGGCACAGTTTCATGGCACACACGGTCTAATCCCCCACATTTTTCCCGTATCGCCCGAGGTGGGGGGGTGGGGGTTTACATCGACTGGCGCATAAGTCCCTTTTGATTTTTGTCACAGATCAAAATCGTTCTCCTACACCTCAACCTGAGCCATAAACACCCCCACCAGTTTATGATATGACCCATCACAATAGCATGACGTCAACGGATCTTGACAGACGGAAGTCTTGACAGACGGAAGAAGTTGACACCAGCATACTGGTTTTCAACTCTAATACCTTCTCTGTCTATAAATAGACACGAGAAGGTAAAAATCATTGGTTCCCCCAGTTTGAAAATGAAAAATGATCCAGGGATTTTTATAAGAAAATGCAAAGCTATCAGATAAACACCAATGAGACAAAAGCACTTTTTGACCGAAATTGACAAAAATTGCTCCAAAAATACAAAATTTGCATTTTCTCACTGTATAAAAATATGTGACTTAAGTCATCCTAAGGACCTGTATACTGAAAATCAAAAAGTCTGACAAGGAGTTTGAAGAAAAAAATAGATCTACAATGACAAAAATAATCTCAACAAGTCATCGTTGATGACACAGTCCCCACTTGTTAATGGGTGCTTTGATTACAGGTCCTCAGAGAGGATAGAGTCCTCTTCATTAGGTCTGTGATAAAAATACTTTTGAATAAATTCGCTTGATACATGTCTGAGTTGTAGTTCAGGACATGAAAAAATCGTAATAAAATGGCCACATGGTGGCCATATTGGATCGAATCACAAAACAAATTGACGTGCATATGTACGACATATGTCAATGTCCTTGTACCAATTTTGAATAAAATCGGTTGAGATATGCCTGAGTTATGGCTCTGTACATGAAAAAATCGTAACAAAATGGCCGCACGGCGGCCATATTGGATCATATCACAAAACAGATTGATGTGCATAGCTATGACATTGGTCAATGTCCTTGTACCAACTTTGAATAAAATCTGTAGAAACATGCCTGAGTAATGGCTCTGTACATGAAAAAATCGTAATAAAATGGCCGCCTGGCGGCCATATTGGATCGTATCACAAAACAAATTGACGTGCATATGTACGACATATGTCAATGTCCTTGTACCAATTTTGAATAAAATCGGTTGAGATATGCCTGAGTTATGGCTCTGTACATGAAAAAATCGTAACAAAATGGCCGCATGGCGGCCATATTGGATCGTATCACAAAGAGAATTGACGTGCATATCTATGACATTGGTCAATGTCCTTGTACCAACTTTGAATAAATCAGTTGAAACATGCCTGAATTATGGCTCTGCACATGAAAAAATCGTAATAAAATGGCCGCCTGGCAGCCATATTGGATCGTATCACAAACAAATCGACGTGCATCTGTATGACATATGAAGTAATCCTTGTACCAAGTTTGAATGAAATTGCTTCTGGCATCTCTGAGATATCTGTGTGAACGGACGGACGCACGGACGCACGCACGGACGCACGCACACATGCACGGACATGACCAAACCTATAAGTTCCCCGGACGGTGTCCGTGGGGACTAAAATTACAAAGTTGCATATCTTGGCACGATTTTACAAAATCTTATTGCTGCCATCCTAAGGGACATGTATAATCAATATTAATGTGTCTGACCAGAACTTTTGAATGATATTTTTGGTTAAATATGACAATAATTGCCTTAAAATTTAAGTTTTAAATATTTCATAACAATATGAACAAATGTCAATAAGGTTATCCCTGCAGAACAGTATCTTTAGATTTCTGTGGCAATACTAGAGTTTATTTGCTTCTTCAAGCATAACCATTATTTTCCTTGACATAAGGTAAACTTCAGCCTCCTCCAACAACACAATTGTGTAGTCTACAACAAACCTGAGTGAGAAAAATAGAAATATAGATATACTATTAATACATTTTTGTATATTTCAAATGCTATGCTGACAAGCTAAATATTGATTTTTTAGCAATCTTTTTGTAGTAAAATAACAACTTACAGTGGAAAAATATAAATAATGAAAATAATATCAAAAGTAAGCATTACAGGCCCTCTAAATATTTGAGAGTTGTAATATAATAACTTACACAATTATCCCAAAACCATTCACAGGATACAGCTCAAGTTGTAACTACAAAATGGTACACCAATGTGAGTAGAAACATATGAACATAATACCCTACTTACATTGACATTTCTTTCACATTCCTCTTCCATCTGTTGTTAAGGCAGTGTCATATCATTCAAAGATACTGTCAAAACAAACAGAAATCCATTATTACATCAGAATGAATAAACACTGTTAACAGACGTTTCATATTAAAAAGTATTCTTTTTTTAATACTCTCTGTTTTCAACAGACATGCCATAAACCTTCAAAAGACACAGTTTATGTTTTACTTTGCATATGATATTAGTCTTGCAATGGTTATGTATAAGTGGAGCTGACAACAGTTGCCCCAAATGGGCAGTGACACATATGATTTGAATAAAATATCACTTTTAACATGGTCGTCATTTCCTTCTTTTGGCAGGTTACATCTGAACATATTTTACAGTACATGATCCTCATACAAATTAAAATGCCTCTTATTCAAAATGTAAGAACTTATTGCCAATCAAAAAAAGTTTTGTTTAACAACATTTAAAGAAAATAATGTGAAAATTTAAGAAAGTTTGACCAAGTCAGTATGGAGTTAAATTGTTGGAAATCTTGAAATTGGAAGAATAGTGAAGCCAGGAAATTGGGTGATTTGCAAACATTTGCAAAAATTAACACTTCTTTATCAAGCAACCTACGACTGCTTGACAGCCTTGAAGATGAACCCAAATAATAATATTTTAATCTTGGGTTAACAATTTCATTAAATTAAATGAATGTCTACAAAAAAGTTATTTTGGTGCAAAATACCCTGTGTTGGGTGCAGCGCCCCTTAATTAGCAAGTTTTATACCACTGCAAAGTCTCTGTGCAACCAGGTGACACATTCTGACTCAGCATGATCTAACAGCAGATTCCTGCATAAAATTTTGATTTGAAAACTTGAATCACTTTTTAATAGCATGAAAAGAGCAAAACATAGGAGAAACTTAGATGACAAAGCCTTATAAGGGAAAGAGAGATGTACCACATGACTCCGTGCAACCAGGTGACACATTGTGACTCAGCATACTCCTAAAGCAGACGACTGCATAAAATTTTGATTTTGAATCACTTTGTAATAGTATAAAAAGAGCAAAAACAATGAAAAAATTAGCATTCACAGCCTTAGCACAGTAAGAGAGATGCACCAGAGTGTCCGTGCAACCAGGTGACACATGGTGACTCAGCATACTAAAAATGCAGTTCCTGCAAAATATTTAGATTAGACAACTTAAATCAGTTGGCGATAGCATAGAAAGATGAAAACAAATGAGTAAACTTAGAAGTCACAGCCTTAGCACAGTAAGAGAGATGCACCAGAGTGTCCGTGCAACCAGGTGACACATGGTGACTAGCATACTCCAAATGCAGATTCTGCAAAAAAATTTGATTAGACAACTTAAATCAGTTGGCGATAGCATAGAAAGATGAAAACCAATGAGAAAACTTAGCATTCACAGCCTTAGCACACTAAGAGAGATGCGCCAGAGTGTCCATGCAACCAGGTTACACATTGTGACTCAGGATACTCAAAATGCAGTTCCTGCAAATAATTTAATTAGACAACTTAAATCAATTAGTGATAGCATAGAAAGATGAAAACCAATGAGAAAACTTAGAAGTCACAGCCTTAGCACAGTAAGAGAGATGCACCAGAGTGTCCGTGCAACCAGGTGACACATGGTGACTCAGCATACTCCAAATGCAGATTCAGCAAAAATATTAGATTAGACAACTTAAATCAGTTGGCGATAGCATAGAAAGATGAAAACCAATGAGAAAACTTAGAAGTCACAGCCTTAGCACAGTAAAAGAGATGCACCAGAGTGTCCGTGCAACCAGGTGACACATGGTGACTCAGCATACTAAAAATGCAGTTCCTGCAAAATATTTAGATTAGACAACTTAAATCAGTTGGCGATAGCATAGAAAGATGAAAACCAATGAGAAAACTTAGAAGTCACAGCCTTAGCACAGTAAGAGAGATGCACCAGAGTGTCCGTGCAACCAGGTGACACATGGTGACTCAGCATACTAAAAATGCAGTTCCTGCAAAATATTTAGATTAGACAACTTAAATCAGTTGGCGATAGCATAGAAAGATGAAAACAAATGAGTAAACTTAGAAGTCACAGCCTTAGCACAGTAAGAGAGATGCACCAGAGTGTCCGTGCAACCAGGTGACACATGGTAACTCAGCATACTAAAAAGCAGTTCCTGCAAAATATTTAGATTAGACAACTTAAATCAGTTGGTGATAGCATAGAAGATGAAAACCAATGAGAAAACTTAGAAGTCACAGCCTTAGCACAGTAAGAGAGATGCACCAGAGTGTCCGTGTAACCAAGTGACACATGGTGACTAGCATACTCCAATGCAGATTCTGCAAAAAAAATTGATTAGACAACCTTAATCAGTTGGCAATAGCATAGAAAGATGAAAACCAATGGCAAAACTTAGAAGTCACAGCCATAGCACACTAAGAGAGATGCACCAGAGTGTCCGTGCAACCAGGTGACACATGGTGACTAGCATACTCCAAATGCAGATTCTGCAAAAAAAATTGATTAGACAACTTAAATCAGTTGGCAATAGCATAGAAAGATGAAAACCAATGGGAAAACTTAGAAGTCACAGCCATAGCACACTAAGAGAGATGCACCAGAGTGTCCGTGCAACCAGGTGACACATGGTGACTCAGCATACTCCAAATGCAGATTCTGCAAAAAAATTTGATTAGACAACTTAAATCAGTTGGCGATAGCATAGAAAGATGAAAACCAATGAGAAAACTTAGCATCCACAGCCTTAGCACAGTAAGAGAGATGCACCAGAGTGTCCGTGCAACCAGGGGACACATGGTGATTCAGCATACTCCAAATGCAGATTCTGCAAAAATATTTGATTAGACAACTTAAATCAGTTGACGATAGCATAGAAAGATGAAAAACCACTGGGAAAACTTAGAAGTCACAGCCATAGCACACTAAGAGAGATGCGCCAGAGTGTCCATGCAACCGGGTTTATAATGCTTTGAGCATTTTCGACCGTTGTTACTGAAGCAGTGCCATGAATACAAAAGCAAGCACAGTAGCTTTGTACGGCTTTGGACCATAACAAAGTGCTGAATCTGTCGAGGTCGATCATGATGACTGATGTATGTAGACACAGTCAGAGGCGGACTGTCATCTGGTTTCGTCTGACCTCTGAATTTTAAAGACCTCTGAATTTTAAAACCACCTGCATGCTAACACCAGAGATATATGAGAAATCGTATCCTTGTGTTACAAGCCTACGATCAAGAATCGAACAGACTACTATACTTGTACTCACTTGCTTCGAAATGGCACAAATGAAAACGTGCTTTGACAACCAGAGCTAGCACAAGGTATCAAGAATGCAAGGAATTACCCATGCTTGGACTTTCAACTCTGATCTTTGACATCGAAACATAACCAAATATGGGTGTGTCATAGCCAACAACCACATGACATATTTACAACCAGATGACAGGACTCCCAAACGCGCGTACTCCCTCTATCGATTTTTCCACTCATAGAGGGCAAAATGGCGGATGCGCTTGGCGCGTGATGTCAGGCCGGAATGTTCGAAATGACTGCGCCCTTGACAGTAACTTAGCAACAAAGTAGGAGGGGCAGTGACAAGAACATTACACAAGTCTTCAAAAATCAATCTGTTTCATTATGCAACACGTCGTATGAGGTGATTTATTTGTGAAAGAGCGTACTTCATCCACATGACAGAATCGAGTAGTTTTCTGTTTGTTTTTGAAATTGAAATAACATATAACACTGCAGCGGACGCAGCAGACGCAGGTGTTCCCCTTAGCCAATCGACATGTTCCATAGTGTCGTCCAATCAGTTTCGTGAATAGAATGGCGCATACCTGACCCTTTTCGTAGAAAGGGGCAGGGAACCAGACTAGGAATGAGACGGTGAACAGCCATTTTTGGCCTCAGCAGATATTCATACTGAGGGCCTTTGATTGTTTATTGGTGTCGATGTTGCCATCCTTGTTACCATAACACAAAAAAGACTTCTTTTAAGGAGACAATTTCATCGTAAAACATAAGCTGGTAAGATTTACGTTAGCTAGAAGCTTGTCGCAGCCTGCGCATGCGTATGTAACAACACCGTCTAGAAGCAACGAAGACACGTCGATTGAACTATCACCTGTATCACAAAATTGGAAGTCGGTATCTTTGCAATCGATAGAAACACCAGCATAACCTGTAATGCACTCAACAAGGAAATTTAACGCTTGATTCGGTCAATTTTCGAAAGAGGCTGGAATCTGAGAGATCAGTTCTTGACACATACTGCCCTTTATAACAGTATCAGTAATCATCTCTCGAGTAATCTTCTCGGTTTCGTTTAAAAGTAGTTCACATCCAGCTGTAACGATTTCTCATGATCGCCTTGTGAACCGCAGTCGACTTGCAAAATGACCTCCTTGAAAGGGTCGTTACAGGAGTATTTTCCAGTAATGGGGCAGTCAGTTTATTGTAGCACTACGCAGGCATTTGACACCAGTGTGTCGCTCGACTTTCTGCAAATGTCAGGCAATAGCCAATCAACAATTAACAGTACCTTACAATTATGGTTCTGCCATAAGACACACACACATTCATTCTCTCTCTCTCTCTCTCTCTCTCTCTCTCTCTCTCTCTCTCTCTCTCTCTTTAAAACGATAGAAAATTCAAACAACATTTTACTATGTTTTATTGCTCTTTGATAAAAGCAATGAGATACAAAACAAACACAGACAGGAGTCTAATTCTACAATGAGAAACGTGCGATAGATTCCGAATGCATGTTATATTCCAAAAAACTTGGGTACGAGTAAAAAGTGTGTTGTTGTTAAGTTTGTTCAACGTTGATGGCGTAGCTGTAGATGGTGTCAACAGTGTTGCAACTTTCAATTTAGCTTATCTACCGGCACACAGAATCCAGTACAGAGTCATAGAAAAGAGTCAAGTTGATTCTCCAATCTCATCTATAGTACCTTCATGTCTGTATGCTGGTTATCATAAATGTTGACGTCATCATGGCATCTTCAAAATGACCTTCACGACTGAAGTTTACAAATTTATTTTATAATATGCTGGGCATCAGAGGTGATTAGATTAGATTAAAGCACTAGATCACTCTGCTTATTTGATTAGTACTCTTTGGATACAGAAATGTGATATATTTCAGACTATCAATTGGCCTTTCTATTTTCTGCCATAACTGCCTAAACGTAAAAGGCAAGCCTCTTTTATAAATGAGGGTTGTGAAATCAAGCAGAATTTCTGAGAATGTATTCGGCCCATGGGGCATGTCATTTCTTCAAGCCTTCTTGCGTACCGTACAACAACCCCAAATTGTATATATAGTACGAAATGGAAACATGCATAGAAATCATAATGAATCGCCATTTCAAGAAAGAAAGTCCGTGAAGCTGGAGGATGTCAATCGATGATCTGCCCTCTTACTGCAGCCAAACAGCTGAGCGGCGGCCCATCTTGTCCATAACCTGTTAATGAAAATGACAATACGCAGAGAGAGTTTGTCAAATCAGTAGCTTCCGATGCGATCAACCTTCAAATGAACGACAACCATTTTTTTTGTTAAGCCTGACATCTACCAATTTGGAACCAATTTGCACTTTTATGTTTGTGTTTGAGTATGGAGTGCACCGTTAGCTCTTTTTTGACACAACGGACGAGTGTGGGGTTTGCAAGAATCACGTGTCTAGCTTTCCAATATTTTACATATTTTATTCGAAGAAGGTAGAGTTTCGCGTTCTTGTTTAAGCCCATCTATTTCTTTCACTTTCGTTTCATTGGGGAAAACGAGCAAGCCTAAAAAGAGAGACAACGTTTTCACTGCACGTATTCTCCAATTGATTACCACCCCTCTGAGACGTAATTGTCTTTCCAAAGGTCAAAAATAAACTCACAATAAGAACCACCGCAGATTTGCGTCATAACCCCATAGTTTCTGACGCGAGAATATAGCGGCATACAGTCCACAATACGGATTAATTTTTGAGCGGGCGCGCCCTGATTTTTAGAACGACAATGGCTTTCCGCTGCCGTTGTTGGAAGTTGTATGCAAGATAGTTATCTAATATGCTTTATATAGAAACACCGGTATCTCATGGAGACATACGATAATCCTGGAAACATCGGAAACCACTCACCTTGCACTTCACTGTTCAAGCAATGTTAAAGTCCAATCACCAGGTATACAAAGAATAACAAGGACGCAAGTGCCGTGTTGTAGACATTTATAGCCGTCCCAGACTCTGAAAAAATGGACAATGTCAGATTTAGTTCCTCGTCAACATATTAAAAAATGTTGGGTGTTTTATTTAAGTCAATTAACTGATTTACCAAAATAAACCCATTCCTGTTATCGTCCAAACATTTGATAAATTGTGACTTGCCTATCAAAACTGTCAATTGTCTTGCATGGCCAATTTTGAAAATTGACAATCACAATCGTAATTCATTTGAATTTCCTTTAATAAGTACTAACTTTTGTCCCTTGAGATCTAAGAATAATAATATCGCGAAAGGTCGAGAAATGAATTCATGAATGGGAAAGGCAAGTGCCAGAAGACAGTCCGTCCATCGAGACCAGAAAGTTGTTGGAGCCAAGACACACTCTGTGCCCAGGTCCTTCTTTCAGGAAATCGTCATGAAAAACCATGATACAGCTCTGTAAGTCACTGCTTTAGGCAAATTGAATACTTAGTCTACTAGACTTAAGTAACGAACATAAAAGTAGAGACCTTCCCCTTTGAGTTAGAAAACGCCAAACATGGAATAACTTTCTATCGTATTTATAGGATTCTTTTTATTCTGTCTCAGTCTGAGAAATGCTTCCGGTAATGACTAAATTCAAACTTGATGGAGCTGTATTTTTCGTATTCAAAGTCATCGGTACAATAGGTGAGGATGGGTGTTTCTGCTCTCAACTTCGTTTCCAATCGTTTCAAGGTGACTGTACGACACGTGAAGAATGTTTTAGATTACTTTTTGGACACATTGTCGTGTCATTAAGGTTCAAGGTCGTATGACTTGTTTTTTATCGTAACAAATCCCAGGACTGAGAAAGTAGTACAACCACAGTATCAGAACAGGACTGAGAAATCGGATAAGTATTGACCATATGTCAGACAGAGGAGCTGTCAAATGTTGGGCCATCAGACCTTGATAGTGAAATAAGAAAAAAAAATTTGGAGTATTTTCGTCTTAAGCCGTAATATGACATTGATACTTTTTCCCTTGATATCGCATTCATTTTCATTTTTCAGTAATGTGGACATTCTTTGCCAAAGAAGGACGGCTAAGCTATTTCAACGGTTTTGTTCTGGTGTTTCCGTTTTTTCGATATTAATCTTTCTTTTTACATCTAATATAGTGTTACAGTATTTCTTACCTGTCGTATTCTCGCTACCTGGAGTCGATCCGCCTTGACCTGGAGAGGCGCGATCTGATGTCTTAGGTACGGTTGATCCTCCATTTGTCGGTCCGCCTGCATCTGTCGTTGCGTCAGCTACAAGTTCCAAACAAATATTAAAACAATCAAAAACTGACCAGAAAACTCAAAAAGTAGACCAGCTCGATCACTTAAGAAGTTCTATGTTGGATACAGAGATGTAATATCAAAATATGACACGTCTGTTACCCAAATGACGAGTGACAGCATTCCTGGCTTCAACTTACAACAATAATTTGTCACTTTGGTTCAATCTTGAAGAGCGCAGCACGCTATCAGGGTACTGTTACCCATTCTGAATACCTGGTATACCATCGCTCAGGTAGTGGTTCAAGTTGACCCATCTGTTATTGTTAATTTGCACTTGTTTCTCGGACCTGGTAGATTATCCACATTGCCTTAAAATGATACTGACTATTGGACCTGCTTTTGGTGCTTATTGGAAGATATTTTTTACTATAACCCAAACGGGATTCAAACCCCACACACTCACGGCAACATCGCCTAGCTGCTATGCCTCACACAAAACCAGTCGGCTACCGACATGGCCGACATGGCCGACTTGCGAACATTCAGCAGGGTCACTTGGGATCTGAATGGTTTCGTTGTCAGATGTCTGCATGGAATATGTGGCGTATCTGAATGTGTGGGGAGGGGTGCATGAAGTAGATCGTGGATGGCCGATGTTTGCCTACTTTTTACGACATATGGTTTCTAACAAATGAATGCATTCATTTTTACTGCTTTGAGTGGGCTACTAAACTGAACGTAAAATAAGGTGATAATATCGCCCCTGTTACGATCTAGTTTAAATCTAGTGATTTAGGTATTTTACAGGCCACAAAACTTGTGAGCCTAAATAACAATATGAGGTTATTACGCAAACACCGCAAAGGATGCACGAGGAAATATGCACGGCGTATTCGCGTTGGGCGATGTGCGGCGCCAATATCCTCGTGCGTTCTTTGCGGTATTTTCGTGATCCATTATTATACATCTTGCGTTCGTGACTGGGGCATCAAATTGTCCGAGTTTTGAACATTTTCGTGCAATTTCAACAATTTTTCTTCGGGTTCAGAGCGAAAACGTTGAACGTTATTTTGGACGCGCTTCTGGATAGCCTGTTCACTACACGTGAAGAGCGCGAAACATTCTGGCACTCGTCTAATGGTTCACTTGAAACCGTTCACCAGTGAACGCGCAGATGCAGCCACAAGGGAATGGGAAGCCTTGAAACGGTAAATGTTCCCGAACGGGCGCTCCGTGCGGCTTTTGTTAGAGCCAACAAAATTCTATCTTGATGGATGATGTATGGCAATAGGTATTAATCAATACAGGAAACAAAGTATGTAAGTAGCCCATTTCTTACTTGATGATGTTTGGCAGCTTGATGGAGACACAAGAGCCACGGCTATGATAAAAATTACCACCAAAGCCAAAAACACGAACGTCCTGCATAGGGAGGGATTGAAAAGAGAGGAAAATTAGAAAAATCATTAAGTTCAGCAAACATTCATTGTTTATGTCGCAGTCTCTCTCTCTCTCTCTCTCTCTCTCTCTCTCTCTCTCTCTCTCTCTCTCTCTCTCTCTCTCTCTCTCTCTCTCTCTCTCTCTCTCAGAGTACTGCCAAAGACGAACGAAAGAGACTGGTAGGCTGGTAAATACATTTCGTGTGAACCATCTATTGAAGTTATTATAATTGTGGTTCAAAAATTTCTCAAGTGAAATTTTGTACTGTACAGGGGTAAAACTTGATGAAAAATTTTAAGTTTTAACAGTGATATAGATTCTGTTTGATTTTTACAAGGAGAATTGGTCTGATTTACCGTCTTTGTCAGTTTATCCCAAAGCAGAATCGCTTTGTACCGTACTACGGCTTAGATACAGAGCTGATTAGTTTATTGCATTAGGTTTCAATTTCATCAATTTCATGTGCTGGGTGTCACGGCTACCGTCGGAATGCTGTCGCCACACAACGGCAAGGATTATATACTAAACAGTTGCTAGGTGGAGATGATGAACAAACAACAACAAAAAACATACATGTGCAATCAAACTGCCATAGCAACTTGAATTACAATCAAAATCAAAAGTACACTTTAAATCAGATTTTATTGGACATCCTGAGTTGCGCAACCTGTCGTCTACTGATTGGTCACATTCGCGTCACGGTACACTTTCCGTTTATGGGTGTAGTGACCTCCATTCGATAAGCCTGGCAATGCTTACGCTTAAACTTTTCCATAACCCTAAATTATCACAAACCCCTTCACAGAAAAAATAACTTCTTAACAATAATAAGGTCTTGTCGATTTATTTGGATGGGAAAACGGTTTGGCTTTTTTGCATGTTCCATACTGAAATGTATGTTAAACACTTCAAAATCTCTGATGCTGTGGTCGGCACTGGTGTTGTCAAGTGACATTAACTTGTGTGTCGAGGCAACACTTGGAGGCGTGCCTGTTTGTCTCGGTTTCCAGATACATAATTTTTTTGTTCAAGCTTGTTGACAAGGTTAAAGCTATCCAGAAATTCGCCAGTATCGAAGGAATTATGCAAAATAAGAAAGATGTACGCGCTATCGGTCCTTAAAACACATCGCGCTCCAACATGTGCGAGGCGCGTCGCGTCCATTATCGCTTCAACATATTTTGAGCAACTTCAAGAAGCCCTGTACGTATCGAAATACATTACCAATACTCGTTTCACCAATAGAAGTAAAAATCTTCTCGAAAATAGATTAACTGGAGATAAAGCGAAATCTGAATTTGTTGATTACTCTGTAACCCAAATAGCTAATCCAGTCGACCAAAACTTTATATAAATTACCGGGCACGGTATACGTTATATAAAGCTGCTGTTTAAAGTATTTATTACACATCCCCCTGCCCCTCCCATCCCCCTTCTCCCCGATCTATTTTAAGGTGAAATGATTTGAACTAAGTAAATGAATTAAAGTTCATTTTATCGGCTTGTATTTGCTACGGGAGCCATAAACGTTAACTTGCTCACAACGGTGGCATTTATTTACCTCAGACATTTTTTTGTAACTGTACTTCATGGTCCGAACTCAAACGCGAGTAAATCCACTGCAAATTTTCGACATTATATATATTCATGACTACGTGTTAAAGCAAGTTCATCGCATACTTCTTGTATAAACAGGAGGTTTTTCCAAAGACCGAACATGGATATTTTACTTTCTTAAACCGTCCGACTGAACAATATTCCCCCTCATCATAAGTATGCATGATCGGAATTCTGTCAATCAAACCATTGTTTGTAATCACTTGGTAAGTTTTCATGTCGGTGATATAGGGTGATAAACCAACGCGCTACACGGAGTATCGATCCGTATACCGCATACAGTCGGCGGTGTTTTAGCATTCGGGGCCTTGAGTCGCACTGTGTGAATAAAAATCAAAAACTATGAACGAAGAATATTATCCAAGCCAATTTAATGGTCGGTGGCCTTGGCCTCGCGTTCAAATTTGACGTCAAACAGCCGTATTCCATTTTCTTGTATGTGTTTCAAACGCAAAGACCCAGCCTTTAGAACATCGTCCGGTCCAGGTGGTTTGGTTTGGTCAGGATAGTATGTTGTTCGAAGGGAGGGTCCCTGCCCGAATGAACACCCTTGGCTAGATAGCTGAGTTGCTGTCGTAACATGGTTAGCGTGTATAACATATCAAACGACACGACTTTCGTACACCAGTCCTCTTACAACATTCAATAACTAATAATTAACTCCAATACATATAAAGTGACGATTGTTGAGGCACCGGGACGAGCAGACATATACAACCCTAGTCATACTTTATAGAGGTTTTATAGAGAGGTTGAAGACCTGTAGGGGCCCGTGAAAAGGTCGTACTCGGTGTAATATGTTTGCTGGATTATAGATGAATAAAAGCGTGGAATTGGCACTTCCTAATGTTTGACCAGTCGACCTTTTCGCACAGTTCTGAAGACTGACCAACCTTAAGTATGTATTAGACTGGCCCCCAGTCGCTTGACTTTTCTCGACAGCCGAGTTACTGACTGGCCAAGTTGTGGGCAAGGGCGTTCACCCCACGATCTACGCAACAGCCTACCACATAGCGCGATGGTCTGCCGATGTTTAGTCCTTCAATTTACTGTACGTTTTGATACTGATATGCCTACATACTTGGAGCAAGTCGAAGTATGTCTCTGAACAAATCATGAGTGAGATAGGGCATTCGTTTGTATAACACCTTTAGCTTTTTTGAGGAGAACCATTTCAGTTTTATTTATGGTCAGCTATCCCTACTACCGTCAGTTGTGTCTCACCTGGTGCTGGGCCTGACAGAAAACAGGCGCCATCCATAAATAGCGGATTTTGTCAGCCACGCGAACTTTTAGGTTAAAACAGGGTCTCCAATAACGTGGTTAGTAACGTCAATTATCTCTGTCTGCCCTTCTCTCAATCAATTAGGTCAACCATAGTCCCTCAACCTATCAATAATCTAGTGGACAAAGTGATTTCATGGCCTATTGGTCAGTCATGTCAAGAACTCTCAGATCGAACGGTGGTTTTGTATTATGTTAAACCATAACAACTCCTCCAGCCTGTCTAAAGTTGACCACATGCAGTCAGAGCTTTATCCGGGCCCAGTAACATCAGAAACCGATGAGTCCCGGAGCCTCCTTTAAAATTGGCAATTGATCGTGCGATTTTAGACAGGTAAGTCAACCGGTCGAATCACTTTGAAAATTAACAGATCGTCACGGCCGCTCTCAGAATCATAGAAATCATCCATGTCAAACGATTTATATGATATTGTAGCGACTACTTCACAACGTATTGGAATGTCCTTGGCACAAATTTCGTGATAGTCTATAGACGTTGACCTAATAAGTCAGATTTAAATATACTGCATGCCAAGTGCTGTATATATTGATCTTGTGCAATAAAGCGAATATTTATGACTTACATTCTTGTTTCTTACATGTATGACGCCACACATAATAAAGTAATAATGACTAGTCAAACGACTAGTCAAACAATTTTCGGACCCGGACAATCCTTTACCTATAACGTACATCGGACATTTCGTTTTTCTTTACAAAAGGGAACTTAACGATTTTGCAGCAATTGTAGCAGAAGATAGATTGAATGTCACCCACAGAAATGCACCAAGATTGTATTTATAAATAAACCAATCGCTGACAACACGAGTTTACGGTTCCTCTACAGAGAAAATGTCTCTCCAGGGGCAAACGTCAAGCAGGTAGAACCCTATCAATGATGAAATGGATAAAACAAAAATTGTTATGATTGAAGTCGCTAGAAAATAGTTTTATATATTAGCTAGCGCGAACTTTGGTGACATAAAGTTTGCTCCATTTTCGGTTGCCATCCAATAAAACTCATATTCATAAGGATTTTACTCTCGACTAGGCGTCTCCAAGGTAATGTGCTCAAAGTTCAGCACGAGTTGACCGTTCCCATCTCATGGGTTTCTTTGTCATTGATACTAAAAAGCTGAGAACTCTCAGTGGTTATTGGCTAATCCGAGTCACTTTTTCGCAGAAATCCTTAATGCAATTATTCCCCTTACATTCTTTGCCGCGTTTCATTCTTTCACACAAATAGTCATGGAAGGGTATACTATGTGACCCATTGATCCCAAATATTATCCAATGACTTTGCCGATATCTGCGACTTTACTGAGGTCATAATTTCAAAATAATATTTGAACGGCTTTTTAAAAAAAATGAACTGCGGGCTGCGATCTGACTTCGCCGAACTTTCTGGCCTTGGAATGCGAAAGTTTCAAACTTTATGTCTTCTGTTTTGGCTTTGCCGATTTATTGCATTAACGATTCGCTTTTCCAATGTGTCTTTTTTGAAATGTTGGCAAAACATTTCAAATTCTCTGATGTTTGGGTCGGAAGCGGCAAAACGTCGTGAGATTTTTTTTGTGTGTCAAGGGAACGATAGGCGTGTACCGACTTGTCTTGGTTTTGAAATGTTATGCTAGGTTCCAAAGAAGGTTTCTATAAAAGTTGCCTGCGCATTACTGAAGATGCACTCAATCCTTAGTGGAGCCAAGAAAAACTACACAAAGTTTGTGATCCGCATGAAATGATTGGTTTCCGCCTCGCACATTATGTTGCGTCCATTTCTGTAAGCAATTTCAAATCTTAGCAGAACCAATGGCGCGATATACACCTATGGCCACTTTACTTTTGATTAAGCCTTATTGATGTAGTCAGAAAATCTGCTTGCATTAATAAAAAACAGGATCCTGACAAGGGTTGTAAATGAGAGCTAAAGATTGGCACCTTGTTTTAAAAATAGAGACATAAAGTACTTCTTCCAATCATTAAGGCCTCTATGCCATAATTTGTTTATCAAGGCAACATACTTTTATGAGATTACATGTGTAGAATCACGCAAACTTGGGTGTCCCATGCAGACAGTGTGTCTGGGGAAATTGAAATCAACTGCACTGATTTTCTTAAAAACTAACAAGACACTGTGATAAGGTATAAATGTATACAAGAAAATTCATATTTGGTCTATAGACGATACGTCTGTAATTTATAATGACACCAGCTGTTTTCCTTTGATTATGGTATAGATAGGACTATGTTGTTTAAATAAGTTGTGTGAAAAAGACTTGTGCATGGACCAGTGCATGGTAATGTTACGTGTATCTCTATCTTGAACACACTACAGGGTGCCAATCCTAAACTCTAATTAACGACCCCAGATAGAGCTACAGCAAAAAACGGGAAGGCTGGACAGTCTCATATACATTACGTTTACTGTTTTTGTAAGTCGCACACAAGTTTTGTAGATAACGTTGTAGATAAAAAGAACCGACTCATTTGAGTGTCTGGATAAACACACAAGGGAAGTCCTAAATTACTTATCGAGTTGATCGTAGAGACGGAAGTTAATTAGGACAGCACTCTGGCTAAACAAACCAAAATACAAGTATAAATACTGATGCCAATCTGTTTTTATAAAAACATAAGGATAAACAGTGGAGTGGAGTGTCACATGATAAATATTTCGGCACCTCCGATGTTTGATCTATCCAAACACTAAAACCAGATATGAACTGAAAATGCTCACGTGTTTCATTATATATTGCAGTTATGTGTAAATTTGAACCTACGCCACATGTTTGCAACTTCATTGAAAGTATTATGACCAACATAATGAACAATATTCACCGCAGATTAATTCTAAAAGGTCATGAAGCATACAAATATGTAATTCGCTGAAATAAAACTATTAAATTTCTTTGACTGCTGTCATTGTATCACCACTTTATCTAGCAAGTGTACTTCCTTTTGGCCAAGTCCTTCAAGCCATATATGCCAAACTGTGAAAGCTCATTAGATATGCAAATTATAAATTAGCTGACATGAAAATGTAAAATGACTTTCAATATTGTTTTAACCTGGTATATTCGTCAATGTACATAGCATGTTTTGCCAATTTTGATCGCCTAAATCCCAGGAAATATCCGTAATTAGAAATGATCATTGAAAATGCAAATTAGAAATTGGCTGAAGAACAAATGCTTAATGACTTTCAATAATGTTGTACCATAGTGACAGGTTTCATCAACTTTGTTCAAGTTAATTCAGGTATATATCACTAATTAGCAAAGTTCATTAAATATGCAAATCAGGAACTGGCCGATGTAAAAATGCTTAATGACTTTCAATAATGTTAAATCATAGTATCTACAATATATATACCAAGGTTCGTCAATTTTAATCAAGTCAATTCAGATATATATCCCTAATTAGGAAAGTTTATTGATATGCAAATTAGCACTTATCTATCATGTCACCCATTAATGGTTCCCACTGCTGATATACCTTGATGTGATCAACATTTGTAGCAAACCTCATCAAATTGTGTGCAGTCATTCTCAATGTATAGCAGGTTTTTTTTCTAAAATCATTAATCATGCAAATGAGCAAAATGTAAGCAAGCCACACCCATCTAAAACTAACCAGTTCTTGCCATTTGCAAACTGAATCTATGTACCAGATTTGATCCTGATCTGATGAGCCGTTTTTGAGATATCGGGCGCACGGACAGACAGACAGAGAGACAGAGAGACACACAGACAAACAGACAGACACACAGACAGACACACAGATAGACATCGCTGCGACATTAGCCCACGTGTGTGAACAGGTGAGCTAATGAGTCGGTTCTTTCTATCTACAATGTTATCTACAGAACTTGTGTGAGACGTACAAAAGAGTAAACGTAATGCATATGAGACTGTCCAGCCATCCTGTTTTTTGCTGTAGTTTTGCCTGGAAGTTCGTACAAACAGGATTTCTGACTAGCATTTAGTAATCGGCTCAATCTGCGCAATACGCAACATAGCTGCAATACGCAATATTGCGTCAACGGAAATCTAGATCCCGTTGGAAACATTGTACACGTAGCACAATGGGGCATGTACACCAACTTCACAATGATCCTGCCGAATCGGATCTTGGCGCTAAAGACTAAAACTATCAGCCAATAATATTTTATTTTGTCTTTTCGGCTTTGACTTTGAGTGTAAATTGCTTCCAACTTAGAGATCGTATGATTGGATAGCGTATCCTCATGTCCCCATATGTAGCCAACTTGTCTATCAACACGCTGTGTTACCACGGCAACATTTCACTGCGACTTTCTGGTAATGAAAACGATGACCGACACCCTTTTCCAAATATTACTGTGATTTAGGCCTACCATCAGTTTGTCGCAAAGATGTTTTTGCAAACAAGTGCGACATTTTACCGTTCTTTCCATTTGTATAAAGTGTGAAGTTTGAAATTAAACCACAGATTCCATGCCCAATATTTTTATTCTCGTCATGTGGTATAATGTACAATGATAATGATATATTTAGTTTAGAGCGATAGACTTTTGCTTTGTAAAGGGTATACTCTTGAAAGGTCACTGAAAGTTGCAGGTGCACATGACTCTGATTGTCCAATGTCGCTTCTTGGTAATCACTGAACGCAGGGCAGACCAGGAATGATTCAGTTTTAAAAAAACGAGACCACCAAGGACCGATCGTCCTAAATTCGATTTCATAAACTTCATTTCTATTCATAATTTGAACTTATTTAACATTAATCCTATATCACACTTTTTCTGTCAAGTTGAAAAGTAATTTGGTTGTTATTCTGTGTTGCATTGAAAAATACACCACGGACTGCCCAAGTTGCCAACCCCATAATTCATAGTGTCACCAAACTCCGTTTGGCGCCGTGGCACTTAGCAAAATTATTGCTTCCGTTGGCGCGATGTTGCCTATTGCGGCGTAATGTTGCGCATTGCGCAGATTGCGCAGATTACTAAACATCAAGTGGGCTTATTCAACAGTTAAGTGGCCACGGGTGTGTAGTGAAATATGCATAAAAGTGTTTTACTACGTAGGTAAAATACATAAATCTTCTTTATAAAGGTCAATTGAGAGATGGTGAAATGTTTATTCTGATATTCATTCATCTATGATTTTCAATTCCAGGCAGTAAAACAAAACTCAAACCAGTAAACATTGATTAGGATACCAACTTACGGTATTTATTCCACAAGATCACTTGCAAGGTGAAATGATTTTGAACTCATTTCGACATTACATGTTCCACAATCCGGTTATGCAGGACTCTGTAAACACAACAGTGGTATTTTGTCGCGTTGACCTCTTCAACGTACTTGTTGCTTTACATCATGGTGAGAACTCAAACACAAGTTAATCTCCTGTAATTTACAATGGTGATATACGTTACTGTTACTACTTTAACAAAGAAAGCCATGTCATTCATAATGTGAAAAAAATCGGGAGAGTTTTCTGACGCCCAAGTGTGAAATCGAACTTTCTGAAGTCGATTCTTCACCCGTGTACACCATGATTATTCATGCTCGTGATGCTGTCAGCAAACTGTCATCTGAAAATCATAAAGCGTGATTTATGGGTAGCAGAAGTAAGGTTATCGACTGCGTTGAGTGGATTACTTCGACTGTCATACTGTCAGTGTTTTTTATAACTCTCGTGGCAGTGCGTTGCATGGTATGAACGAAATCCGTCACATATTTAATGTCAAAATTGTCCTAGACAAATTCATAATGTCGTGCCCTTGTACTCTATTTGATGAAGCGTTCCTCATACGCAGACACAGTTTCAGCAACTTTACTCGGGTTGGTCGGTGTGCATCATATATCAAAATAAGACTCCCTTACACAATAATCAATAAAGCCATTGATACTCTAGTCCAATAAATGACAGTTGAAGTGGTACGGGGACGCGCAAACATGTACAGGCATGCATAGTGGTCTTGCTATGGGTGGTTGGAAACATTTCAGAAGCTATCATCCAAATAAAACATACTCTGTGTTGAGATTTTGAGCCGGTATGGTGTTATAAATCTGGCGTCATATGCCTCTATAATACGAATTTTCAGTTCTCAAGGCTCACTTTCTCGTTTCTTTGTTTATTTGTTTGTTTTGCGGATATTACGCTAGACAAAATATCGATATGAATGACAGGTCAAAAGAGTGTACACTTTCCAAAGCGGGCATCGGATGGTTTTTGTTGTTGTTTTTTGTTTTTTGTTTTTTGTTTTGTTTTTTTCTGGGTTTTTTGTTTTGTTTTTTATTTCCGGAGGGAGGATTAACTCGTTTCACAGCAACTGTACTTTATGACGTTTGAACAAGGACAAGATACCACCTTCTATGGAAGAAAAAACTGCGCAATGTGTGTGATGAACACCACACGTTTGTGGGAGAAGGTTCTTCAAATTATTATAAAACAATCGAAGCTGCATAGCCATAATCAGATGACAAAGTCTATCTCACTTCCCCTGTTTGATTCGACGGTTTTCTTTCTTATCACTATGCTTAAACGATGGAATCTTCGGATTGTCATCGATGCACTTTAATGACGGAAGTCTGAAAGCATTCCTGTCTTTGGTCTCCACGACTTCTTTCTCATTACTTAGACATGGATATAAAAAGGAAATACAAGTGACTTTAAGATAACGGTTACTGATGGATGACATTTATAGTTTCAACACGTCGATGTGGGACTAGTCTGTCCAATGGGCGGATTGATCATTTAGTCAGCAGGCTCCTGTCCTGACCTGTTCGAACACCTTTAGTGGGGTGACGTCATAGTATGGGATGTGCATGTGGTGAGGCCTTGTTTTCTGTCGTTGCTCATTTTAGATGAAGTGTGCAAATGTGGATAACTGGTAATCGATAATCGATCATCGGAGCATAAGATGTTGGTAATCAAAATTTACATGAAAAACTTTAATCCAACTAACTTCATTTTGATAAATACTGTGAAAATTATTTTCTTGAACTTTTACTCATGTTATGTCACACGATTCCCTTCTACTGGTGATAATAAAATCTGGAGTAGCGGTTGCTTTGGTACACTCGCTGATTTATTCGGCGCCAGGTAATTTGGTAATACAGACTAACTGCTTTGTTATTACCGGTAACCATACCAACAGCGTTAACACTCAGAAAATTTTCCGCTGACATGTTTCTTCATTTCACCGGTTAATGTTTTGTTTAGCACAGAATTATTTTCTATTGTAGTATTTCCGCCGTAAACTAGAACAAGCCACTGTCCACTTCACACTAGTCTGTCTACATAAACAGGAACTGGGCAGGTTGTTCTCGCTCGTTTTACATACTTACTGTTTGCGTTCCTTTGCTGTGTAAACTTCCATTTACATTCGTCTTGATCGAGCTTATACGTACTAATAGCAATGTAACTAAGGATACAGATGTGATATAGTTTCGTTTTCAATCTGTGATATTTGTCATGGAACATGCGCTTACCACCTATACAGTCTCCTCTTTTTTTACTTAACAATTAAAGGACCAGTTGCTGTAACTTTTGAGGATTTCTTCACAATATTTTTGTTCTTGTTCTACACTCCGAAACATTTCGAGATACACGGTATTCGTCTTGTAAACTCAGCCTACACATTTACAGGCTGTATTGTTGACAAGTGAACCCTGGGTAGGACTAAATTTCAAACGTAAACAATACCGTGGTGCATTTTACACATAAAATAGATGCTGTATTGACATGCTGCACAGTAAGTGCTACAACATTCTTTGGCAATTTACATACAAAACAAAATTAGTGAGAGAAAAAATAATCGGCGTGAAGCGGTTACGTAACCCATCCATGTTCACCTCGCCTCAGATAGCTCTCGCCTCTATTTTCTGAAGAGTGCCGACCATGCATCCTTCGGTAATTTTCGGATTTTCGCCAATTGTTAAGCGAAAGTATGTTCGGCAAAGTTTGTCTTGTTGTTGTCGTGTGGTGCTGAGCGGAATAGGCGTGCTGGCGACAACGGGAGTGTTTTGAGCTTCAGGTAATGGAGTTTTACCATTTTAAAAATTCCTCATATTTTTATGAATATATGATGAGCGTGTTTGAACCACATTTGAAAGTCTTTTATCGATACTGTCTGGTTTTACTCAATGGTTAACGGTCGTCAAGGAAGGACATGTTTATGAAAATGCTGGCGTGTTATGTTTTGATTGGCATGAAGCAGTGTTTCTGCTCTCAGAGCTCACAAAGTAACTATGGTTGCTACGCGACTGGCAGAACGATACCATCTCGTCGTATTTTTCGCATAATCTCGCGCAATTATCAACAAAAAACAAAGTCTCCAAAACGTTTAACACCTTTGAAGCTCATTTTAACATGAAAAGGCCATAGTCTACCGAGACGACCATGGAAAAAAGGCATGCCGCGTTGCTAGTCTGTTTTTCTATTTGTCTGTGGGTAGAACAAAAAGGTGTTCTTTGACAACCTGACAATTCCAAATGTGAAACTGCAAAACTTACAAAGTATAACAAAGTATGCAGTCGTCACTCTGAAACAAATGCTAAACATCACGGTAAAGGTCGAAACTACTTCTCTTTCATACAATTATAATTTCTGTAGTAAAGAAGAGTGTGTAACTGAACAAATCATAAAAGCCTTGAGTGCAAATCCTCTTTTTTAAGTATCCCAAGTGTCAATACGAGTCCTGAGCACTGTTCCTGTTGAGTTAAATGCTCCATTAGCTGTAACTTTAAAGGCTATTTATTCTGAATTCTGTGTATCCACTACTTTAAGCCGCATTCCAATACCGCTGACCTCGATGCCAGGTTTGTTACTAAATATAGCTGCACGTGCGACATCGGACACTGCTGCCTGAAATTCGTACAAATTTTGTTGCTGCATGTAAGATTGTTTCAGCTTGAAGTCTGAGCCATAAATTCATATGAATTAGTGTTACTTGTAGTATGCATTGTAATACTAGCAGGGTTTATTTTCATCGTTCTTGCGGAAAATGCGGAAATATTAAATATAATATTAAATATGAAAGAAAAACGACGTTCAGTGATCGGCGCTATTACATACTGAAATGCCAAATGGTATTCTGCTTGTCAAGACAGCCAACACCAAATGGCAATTGCTATTTTTGAAAACGGACTTATAAAACGACCCAATCGTTTAGTAGCAGAAAAATGTTCAAAGTAAGAGCAACTTCAACTGCGTACGAATATTTGGAGCATTTAACAACGAATATTTCACCGGCGGTACCTCGGTACAGATCTAATATCGTGATCAATCACGGAGCGCGGAAAAGCTGATGGAAATTCAGTTCAGTTCCGTATTCGAAGCTAAACCGGTCAAGAATTGTTTTTAATCCGTCTTATCGTCTTATATGGAGACCAAAACAATTTCACGCACTTCCGCCGACTTGAAAACTTTGAGGGAGAAATCATCTTGTGAAACGGTCGATCGATCGATCTTACGGTACACTGCAGTACGCTACAACAGGAGGTGCCCATGTACTCTGTACGTACAGCGGTTGATGTACCCCTTTACAATAGATAGTCTGATTTGTATTGAAAGGATTGCACGTTTTTGCAACATTTAAGTAGACTGCTGAGTGATGTCACATTGTGACATTGCGGACAAAGGAAGGGCACAACGAGCCGTATTTTCGAGCAGTCAATCTGTGTTTGGTTTTCAGATTTCGTCCTGGACCAAAAACCTACCCGCACGAGGACGGCAAACTAAGAATTTATTTTACGGCGCCTCATACAAGATCCCATGCTATAATAAGCTTGTATAACGTGAAAGTTGTTCAGACTTACATTTACATTACTTTTGATTTTGATTTTTCATTTAACATTCGTCATTAAATGTTGCCATAATATCTATTAGTTTCCTTTGATGGCGATCATAATAATAACGGTAATAATATTTTAAGAATTGCTTTCAATATTTGTCTATCTCAAGACTGAACTTTTTTTGCTTTTTGCTTTTTACTTTACACGGCAAAACGTGCTGCTGTGGTTGACTTCGCCCGTGTTATTGTCTTCTTGGCAGTAATTTTGATATGGTCCCATGATGCAATAGACAATGTGTTGTCAAGTATAGGATAAAGCCCGAGTACGAGGGCTCTTCTGGTATATAAAGTCCAACCCAACGATAAAATGTCGAGGCCGCAGGCCGAGACATTTTATCGTAGGGTTGGACTTTATATACCAGAAGAGCCCGAGTACGAGGGTTTTATCCGACTTAAAAACTATCGCCCCTAACTGATATATTTTCGTTTTCAATGTGTTTACGTCAACCGTCCCCTTTGCCAATGTAACATGTTTAGGATATGAATTAAAACTTTATTTGTGAAATAGCCTTCCAATGTAATGGAACATCCTATAAATGCCCTAGGGCACATTATATAAATGCCCTAGGGCACAGCAGATTTTGTGTTGCAGCTGGTTTCCGCTGTGTTACCAAATTTGAATATTAAAACGTACCAGATGTCTACAGAATATGACATGTTCACTTTTGATTGGACAGTACTTTACTACGGTGCTGTCATTCGTTTCTGGAATTTGGTGACCAAGGCTTTACGAGTAGATAAAACACCCTGAATTGAGCACTCTGATTGGTCAATCAACAGTAGATAGTTTTTAAGTGAATATATAAGTCGGCAAAACCGTAACAAATATGGCTGACACATACAAGACACTTTCAATGTGCAAAGCGCAGCCAGAGGCTGAAATTGGAAATAGAACCAGACGGTGAACAGCCCATTTTTGGTCTCACTTAATTGGTTAACTTAGAGCCTTTGATTATCGATTATTAAAGATGTTGCCATGCTTGTTACCATAAAATTCAAAAAGAAGTTCTTTAAAGGAGATAATGTCATCGTAATTTAGCAGCTGGTAAGATTTGTATTAGTAAAAGCTTGTCTATCACCTATATCACAGAATCGGAAGTCGGTATCATTACAATCGATAAAAAATGCCAGCATAGTGGTTTCTGCACACAGTTACAACAAGGACATTTCTTGCTTAATTCGACCAATTTTCGGAAAAGGGTCAGATCTGAAAGATCGATCCTTGGACGAATACTGTACTGAGAACTGAGAAACAGTAATCGTGTCTCGGGCTGTCTTCTTAATTTCGTTCAAAAGTAGTTTATCAGCTGTTACGTTTTTTGTTAATCGCCTTAAGTCGCAGCCAGTAATTCGCCGACTTGCAAAATGACCTCCTTGAAAGGATGGTTACAGGAGTATTTTGCAGCGTCGAAGTGGCGCAGGAAGTTTGCTGTATCACCAGGTAGGCATTTGACGCTGGTGTCGCTCGACTTGCTGGGAAATGTCAGGCAATAGCCAATCACCAATTAACAGCGCCTTATATTAGGATCTGTCGTATAACCAGGTGGTTCCTAATCGGCCATTTTCGATTCAGCGTGTGATGTCATAGATGAAGAATGACCGAGATCATCAAATTCCATGTCAAGGTCAGAAATGCTGTCGTTATTTTCTTCTCTTGTATTACGTATTGTATCAACGAAATCATTTCGGAGAGATTCAGATTTTTATTTTCCAGTTCTTGACATTTTCTTTTTTCGCAAAAGCATTGGTAAAATGTCCAGAACCAGGACGTTTGTGCACTTTTCTTGGTTAGCGTTCTGATAAGTTGACCTTTAACTTCTGCAGAAATCGCTTTTTAATGCCATTGGAACTTCTCGGAGAAACAAACATCTACAGTCGTAAAATGTCACATTCTAGAGGTTCAAGAGGTCACAGGCTTTTACAGTCCGCATCTGAATACAAAGATGCCGCGTTTCTAAATTTCAGCTGGCTTGTCTCATTAGCTGCCTACTGATTACTAGTCGTAGAGGTAATGACATAATGACATTTCTTACAAACATTGTACTTGACAATGACCCTGTTACCAGGAGACTTGATGTGCGTGATGGTCATTTTTCTGAGAATGGTCACCTATAGCATTAACTGAAATTTCAAACTGATGTTGTTTGCGTATGTTTCATGCTGGTCAGGTTCTCGTATGTACAACTCGTACACGTGTATCATTAAATCATATGATTTTTCCCAAAATCGTTACTCGGGTATTGCATTGCCGCCAATGTTCAATACTGTAGATGGCGGAAGCTGTGCGCCACCAACTTATTTTCAAAGAGAAATATGCAGTATTTGTATTGTTGTATTGACTCGCAAGAGATGGCAAAGAAGCTTTTGTGAGACAACAACCCTATGTCAACATAAAGATTTGAAAACAGAGAACTTTTTAACGCTGCCCAGTATTTGAATCTGTAAGAAATACATGAATAACAAAACTTCTTAGATACATAATGGGTTGTGAGAAAACAAAATATAGAAAGGAGAAGTGTATGTTAAAATATATCCGGTACATGATAACTAACAAATCGGAAAGAAATTCATTTCAGTACAAAATGCATTGCAAAAGACCTCTGAACAAAAAAGCGAAATAAACCGAAATGATTACCAACCTACTTACCAAAGTTTGAAACAATCTTAAAGTTTTTTGCTACCCCTTATTTACTCGTTTGGGTGAGAATCAATCAAATCGGGTGTCAGTTGGTGCAACTTCCTGCCTGTAAAATGCCCCTGTCGACTCCATAATCGGTCGTATCGTCTGCTCAGTTATTGTACACCTACTGCGACAGGTGTAAACTTATGACAACTGAGCATGGCTGAGACCACGTGAGAAAGAAATAGTGATATTGTGCGTATTATCATTAAGCATTTCATATGGCATATCCATTTCATACGGCATTGCACGCCACCGGACCGATGGTGCATCACCTACGACTGATAGAATCTTGACAAATCGAAGACAGCTATGTCCTTTTGTCACGTTTGGATGTTGCATGAACAGTTTTGTAGCCATAGTCGTGAGCGCTGTCGATCATTTAAGCAATTTACCAGAATGCTTCAATGAATACGGATGCAAACATCCTGCATATAGGATGTACATATGCAAATCAACTGCACGTAACTGTCTTTTGCTGCAGCTTATATGCGAGCTGCTGTCAGACTCTCTCTCTCTCTCTCTCTCTCTCTCTCTCTCTCTCTCTCTCTCTCTCTCTCTCTCTCTCTCTCTCTCTCTCCCCGTTGTCTTTCAAACAATAAACAATTAAATATTTTATATTGTTTTTATTGCTCTGTGGCAAAGATAAATAAGATACACAGACAGGAGTCAAATTCTACATCAAGAAACGTGCGATAGGTTCTGAATGCATATTGTATTTAAAAAACTTCGAGGTGTGAGTATAAAGTGTGTTGTTGTTAAGTTTGTTCAACGTGGATGGCGTAGCTGTAGATGGTGTCAACAGTGTTGTAACTCTCAATTAAGCATATCTACCGGCACACAGAATCCAGTACAGAGTCATAGAAAAGAGTCAAGTTGATCCTCCAATCTCATCTATAGTACCTTCATGTCTGTGTGCTAGTTATCATAAATGTTGACGTCATCATGGCATCAAAATGACCTTCACGACTGAAGTTTACGAATAAATTGTATAATATGCTGGGCGTCAGACGTGATTAGATTAGATGAAAGCACTAAATCACTCCGCTTTTGATTAGTACTCTTTGGATACAGAAATTTGATGTCTTACAGACTGTAGATGGCCCTTTTCTGCTCTCTGTCATAACTGCCTAAACGTAAAGGGCAAGCGTCTTTTATAATTAAGGTTATGAAATCAGGCGGAATTTCTGAGAATGTATTCGGCCCATGGGGCATGTCATTTTGTCAAGCCGTCTTGTCCACCGTACAACAACCCCAAATTGTATATATAGTGAGAAACTGGAACATGCACGGGAATCACAATGGATCGCCATTTCAAGAAAGAAATTCCGTGAAGCTAGAGGTTGTCCATCGGTGATCTCTCTCCGTACTGGAACCAAATAGCTAAGTAGCGGGTCACCGTGTCCATTAACCTGGTGAAGAAAATGACAATTCACAGATTGAGTTTGTCAAATCATTAGCTTCCGATGCATTTATGTTAACCTCAAATCAAAGACGACTATATTTAGTAACCCTGCCATCTATTCGAAGATTTCACTTTCATGTTTGCCTTTGAGAATGGGATGTGCTATAAACACTTTTGATACGATGGTCAAGAGTGAGAGTTTCAAGATTCACATTTATTGCTTTCCAAGATTTTACACATTCTGTTCGGCGAAAGTAGAGTTTCGCGTTCTTGTTTGAACCCCTTAGTTTCTTTCACTTGCTTGTTGGCATTATTTGTAAAAACAAGCAAGACTTGAAAGAATGATAGTAATTACATTACACATACTCTCCAATCGATTACCACCCCTCCAAGAAGAAATTGTCCATCCCAAGGGTCAAGGGTCGCAAACTCACACCATTGCAGATTTACGTCATAACCCTTTGTTTCTGGTGGTATTCAGTGTCCACACTATAGATTTTTGAGCGGGAACCGCCCGACTTTTGTAGAACGACAATGGCTTTGCGGTGACGTTGTTGAAAGTTCTACTCCAGAAGGTTATCTATTAAGACATGAATATCCTTCTTATGAAAATATCGGCACTTAATGAAAGAAACGATAATCTTGGAATCTTCGGAAACCACTCACCTTGCACTTCACTGTTCAAGTAATCTTAATGTCCGATCACCAGGTATACAAAGAATAACAGGGAGGCAATAGCCATGTTGTAGCCAATTATAGCCGTTCCAGACTCTGAAAAAAAAGCAAAGTCAGACTGAGGTCCGTACCTTACAAAATGTTGATTTTTTTTGTTAAATGTCAATTAAAACATTTCCGAAACAGTCTCGTTATCGTCCAAATATTTGACACATTGTGGCTCGTCGGTTATTTCTCTTGAATGGCCGATTCCGAAAATTGTCCTACAAAATCGCAAATTCCGCGAGAGTAGTAAATTTGCCTCTTGATATCTAAAAAAAACACTATATCGAGAGGTTTCATTAATAGGGAAGGCAAGTGCCAGAAGACAGTCCACCCAACAAGACCAGAAAAATGGTAAAAAAACACACTGTTTCTAGGTCCGTCACGGAAAGCCACAATAAGACTCTGTTACAATAAAGTTACAATTTTGTCAAATTGAATACGACCAAAATTCAAGGTGCACCTTAAAAAAATTTTGCTCAATCTTTACTGAAGGAAAATCTGAACCATTCTCTCAAAATCATAAAAATCATGGTCACCGTACACATTTTGGTACAAGAGCAACAAATTGCCCAAGATTTATCGATATTTGAAATTCAAAATGGCCGCCATCCCTGTGTTGACCCTATGGGGAATAATAACATTTTCGATTTTGAAAAAAATCAAGACCTTAACAAGTTTTCTTACACCAAGAGATTTGAAATGAACCCCCATTAAGTGGTAGATCAGAAAAGAATTATAAAAAGTTTGAGAGTCCGAATATCGGTAGTAGGGTGCCTGCTAACTTGATTACCAACATAAAAAGTAAGAGCCCCGGAGTTAGAAAATGCCAAACATGGAATAACTTTCTGTCGTATTTATGGCATGATTATTATTCTGTCTCTGAGAAAAGCCCCTGTAATGGCTAAATTGACGGAAGCTGTATTTTTCCATTTGCAATAGTGTTCAAAGTCACCGCTGCAATAGACAAGGGTGGGTGTTTCTGCTCTCAACTTCGTTCCCAATCGTTTCAAGATGACTCTGTGTAAAGACTGTTTTAGATGCCCTTTTGAACACATTGTCGTTTCACCAAAGTTCAAGGTCATATTGGTTGTCTTTGATCATTAAGATACCAAGACTAAGAAAGTAATGCAGTTAAAGGAATGTGTAATTGGATAAGCATTGACCATATGTCTAGAGGAGCGATCGAATATCGGGCCATCAGACCCTGGTGATAAATAAGCAGAACACAGATTTAATTTTTTTAGTAATTTTTGTCCGAAGCCGTAACATGATATGGAAAACATCTTCTCCTGATATCGATATCGCACTTATTTTCAATTTTCAGTAATGTTGACATTCTTTGCCAAACAAGAAACACTAAGATCTTTCAACGATTTCGTTCTGGAGTTCCGTTCTTTCGATTTTAGTCTTTCGTTTTTTTACAGCCTAAATGGTGTATTTCTAACCTGTCGGTTTATCGCCAGCTGCAGTCGTTCCGCCTGGGCCTTGAGAGGGAGCATCTGATGGATCAGCGCCTGTCGGTCCGCCTGTGTCTGCCGTTGTGTCTGTTTCGCGTGACAAACAAACATGAAAACAATCAAAAACTGACCGGACAACTCAAAACGTAGATCAGTTTGATCACTTTAGAAGTTCGACGGTATGAACTGAGATGAGATATCAAACTATCGCACACCTATTTCTCAAATGACAAGTGACAGCATTCCTGGCTTCAATTTACAACGATAATTTGTCACATTGGTCGATCTTGAAGGGTGCAGCAAAGGAAATACTATGCTAAGCCATTCTGGACCATTGATACCACCACTAAGCAGTGATCAAGTTGACCCAATTGTCATCATTCGGTACTTGTTTTTGGACCTGGTAAATTATCGAGTTAACTTTAAATGACACTGACTAGGGGACTTGCTTTCAGTGCTTTACTGGAAAATCAACGTGCCTGACTTATCAACATTGGGCAGGGTCACTGTAGATCTGATTTGTTTCGTTGCCAGATGTCTTCAAGAAATAGGTGACGTATCTGAACGTGTTGGGAGTAGGAGCGCATGAAGTAGATCGTGGGTGGCCGATGTTTGCCCAGCTTTTTACAATATACGGCTTCTCAGTGACACAAATCAATGCATTCTTGTTCACAGCCTTGAGCGGACTAAACGTAAAGATAAGCGATAATGCTATCAACCCTGTTACAATTGAGTTGAAGTGTGGTGATTTAGGTATTATACAGGCCAAAAAATCTTGTGAGCCCACGATAGGAAATAAAGTAAGCAAGCAGTATATGTCTTACTTTGGCAATTCGTTGGTGGCACAAGAACCACGATAAAAACTGCAGCTAAAGCCAAAAGCACGAACTTCCTGCATGTGGAGGGATTGAAAAGAGAGAAAAATTAGAAAAATCATATCTTACTTATTCAGCAACGTGTCGCGGGAGATAAACATCTCTCTCTCTCTCTCTCTCTCTCTCTCTCTCTCTCTCTCTCTCTCTCTCTCTCTCTCTCTCTCTCTCTCTCTCTCTCTCTCTCTCTCTCTCTCTCTCTGACAAATGAAATTCCTTGTGAACTTCGAAATCACCGATACCGAACAGTTTGTACATACAAATTATTTGGACTAAGAAGTTTAAACAATGGTTACGCATTGCAATTGATCTTTAATAATTTTCAGCTAATATAATATTAAATGGCTCGATGATGAGCGTGTTGTTTCAAATATGATGAAAAGTGGATCGTCTGCTGACGCTTCGATCGTCTTCTCCAACTGCCGGAACGTCAGCCCGGAATAAGATCGACGTCGTCGAGACAAATCGCGTCATGCCATGACCTTTGCAAGAAACTTCAACCACCAGCATTATGCTGGTAGCTGGCTAGCTTAATGTTGGCTCTGCTTTTGTCGGTCCTTTCCATTCAAAAATGAAAAAAGATTCTGTTCTCGTTCAGTGTTCGTTGGATGGTTTTAGAATTCCTACTAAGGCTTGATAATGATACGACCACAATCTTGCCGCCATTACAAGGTCATGATGGTCGAGGAAACAGAATCGGATTGCTATTATTGATGTTTGATTTTTTCGGAGGTAATCATTTGTGTACGGTGATTGCTGACTCAAAATATCTGTTCGAAAAATCTACTTACCTCATCGCGATGTGCTGGGTGTCACGGCTACCGTCGGAATGCTGTCGCCAGACAACGGCAAGGATTATATACTGAACAGTTGCTAGGTGGAGATGATGAACAAACAACAACAAACAGACATGTGCACTCAAAATTGCCATAGCAACATGAATTACGGCCAAAATAAAAACACTTCGAATCAGATTTTATTGGACATCCTGAGTTGCGCTACATGGCGTCTGCTGATTGGTCACATTCGCGGCATTGTACACTTTTATTTGTGTAGTGACTCTCCACTTGATTAAGAACATTACAAGCCTTGCAATGCTTACGCTTAAACTTTTCAATAAACATATACAAACACAAACGAACTCACTGAAAAAATAACTTCTTAACAATGATAAAATCAAACATTTCCTTCAGAGAGTTAAGCTAATTACGCTCTCATCGTTGGATGGTTATAGTATACAGAATGTGTATATCACATTGACAGGTGAACATTTTCTGTTTTCACACTACGTTTGTCATCTCACTGACCTTATAAAATCTCCGTATGTTAAAGCTCAAAATTGCTGTCGTAAAGCTAAAGCTAATTTGCTCTTCTACCGTCGCAATCTAATAAAACTGCTCACAATGATTTTGTCCTCGACTAGACGTGTACGTGTAATTTGCTAAAAGTTCAGCAGGTGCTAAACCCTCCCAACTCATGGGTTTGTTTGTCATTGATACAAAACCGCTGAGAAGCCGGCTGGTTTACGCGTTAATTGTTGAGTCACTTTTCACAGTCTTTCATTTAGAACTACGTCTTTGTCATTTTCGATTTCACTCTTTCACAATGGAAGCCATGAGATAGGATACCATATAACTCTGGATCTCCAATATTATCACGTAGCTTTGCCAATAGCTGCTAGTATCATGTCGTCATCATTTCAGATTATCTTTACCGGCTATTTGCAGATAGACTTCCGTACCGTCTGCCTGCGCCGACCTTCCTTGCCTTGGACTGCGATACTTTTAAAACTTTGCCTGGATTTTGAACTTATCGATTTATTAGGGTGGGAAGCTAAGACGGTTGGCTTTTTCGCTGTGTTCAATACTGAAATGTATGTTAAACACTCTAAAATCCCTCGGTTTCCAGATGCACAGTGTTCTCTTTGTTCAAGGTTGTCGACAAGGTTAAAACACGGTTCCTGTGGAGGGACCGTGGTTAAAACTATCCAGAAATTCGCCAGTATCGAAGGAATTATGCAAAATAAGAAAGATGTACGCGCCATCGGTCCTTAAAACACATCGCGCTCCAACATGTGCGAGGTCGAGGCGCAAGTTGCGTCCTTCAACATGTTTTGAGCAACTTCAAGAAGCCCTGCACGTATCGAAATACATTACAAAGACTCGTTTCACCACAAGAAGTAAAAATCTTCTCGAAAATAGATTAACTGGAGATAAGGCGAAAGTTTTAATCTGGAATTTGTTGATTTCTCTGTAACCCTAATGGAAACGCATTTCGACCAAAATTTTATATAAATTACCGGGCACGGTACACATTAAATAAAGCTGTAAAAATATTTATTAACCCCCCCCCCCCACCACCAAGATCTATTTCAAGGTGAAATGACTTGAACTCAGTAAATGAATTGAAGTTCATTTTATCGGATTTGTATTTGCTACGGGAGCCATAAACGATAACTTGCACACACACAACGGTAGCATTTATTCACCTCTGACATTTTTTGTAACTGTAATTCATGGTCAGAACTCAAACACGAGTTAAACCCTCCAGTGTTCAACAATGTATATGATCAAGACTATAAAACAAGATCATTGCATTCTTCTTCTAAAAAACGGAGATTTTTCTGATGATCAGCTCTACAAATTGTACTTTCTAAAACCGTCCCACTGAACGAATATTCCTCCTCATCATAAGTATGCATGGTCGGAATTCTGTCAATCAAACCGTTGTTTGTAATCACTTGGTTAGTTTTCATGTCGTTGACATAGAGGTTATAGACCAACGCGCTACACGGAGTATCGATCCGCGTACCGCATACAGTCGGTGGTGTTTCGACAATCGGGCCCTGAGTCTCACAGTGTGAATAAAAATCAAAAACTATGAACGAAGAATATTATCCAAGCCAATTTAATAGTCGGTGGCCTTGGCCTCCCGTTCAAATTTGACGTCAAACAGCCTTTTTCCGTTTGCTTGTATGTCTTTCAAACGCAAAGACCCAGCCTTTACAACATCGTCTGTTTCAGGCGGTTTGATCGGGTCGGTATGTTGTTCAAAGGGAGGGTACGTCCCTGCCCGAATGAACGCCCTTGGCTAGCCGAGTTGCTACCGTTACATGGTTGGCGTGTATAACATATCAAACGACACGACTTTGTTGCACCAGTAATCTTACAACATTCAATAATTAATGATTTACTCCCATCCATATAAAGTGACAATTGTAAAGGAACCGGGATGAGCAAACATACACACCCCTAGTCTTGCTTTAAAAGAGGTTGAAGGCCTGAAGGACCCATGAAAAGGTCCTACTCGATGTAATATGTTTGCTGGATTATAGATGAATAAAGGCGTGGAATTGGCACTTCCTAATGTTTGACCAGTCGACTTTTTTCACAATTCTGAAGGGTGACCAACTTTAAGTATGTATATTAGACTGGCCCCAAGTCGCTTGATTTTTCTCGGCAGCCCAGGCCAACAAAATCCGCTATTTATAGATGGCGCCTGTTTTCTGTCAGGTCAAAAACCAGGTGAGACACAATTGAAGGTAGTAGGGATAGCTGACGAATAAAAGTGAAAGGGTTCTCCGCAAAAAAAGCTCACGGTGTTATGCAAACGGATGCCCTGTCTCACTCATGATTTGTTTAGATACATAGTTAGACTTGCTTCAAGTCTGTGCGCACATAAGTATCAAAACATATATAATAAATTGGAGGACTAAACATCAGCAGATCTTTGCGCAAAGTGGTAGGCTGTTGCGTAGATTGTGGGGTGAACGCCTTGGCCTACAGCTTGGCCAGTCAGTAACCGCGCGAACTGTTAGGTCAAAACAGGGTCCTTAATAACGTGGTTAGTACTATCAATTATCTCTGTCTACCTTCCTCTAAATGAGTTGGGTCAAGTATAGTCCGTCCATCTATCAATGGTCTAGTGGACGGAGTGATTTCATGGTCCATTGGTCGGTCATGGCAAGAACTCTCAGATCGAACGGTGGTTTTGTATTATGTTAAACCTTAACAACTCCTCAAGCCTGTCTAAAGTTGACCATATGCAGTCAGAACTTCATACGGGCCCCGTTAACAGCAAAAACCAATGAGGCCCGGAGCAGCATTTTAAAATCGGCAATTGAACGTGCGATTTCCGGCAGGTAGGTCGACCGCTCGAATCACTTTACTGAAAATTAACAGACCGTCACCGCTGCTCTTAGAATCATTGAAATCAATATTGTCAAACGATTTATAGAATATTGTCGCAACAACTTCACAACGTATTGGAATGTCCTTGGCAAAATTTCGTGAGAGTCTATAGATGTTGACCGAATAAGTCAGATTTAAATATACTACTTGCTAAGTGCTGTAAATATTGGTCTTGTATTTATGGCTTACTTTGTTAGTTCTAACGTGTATGGCACCACACAAAATAGAGATATATTGACTTGTCAAACCATTTTGACTATTCACAACAGTTATTCCTAGTTTGTTGATAGACGATGCTTCAATATATACAAACGTTTCTGTACTATCTTAGACGACAAAGTCAATTCTAAAGCACACATTGATTACATTAACTCAAAGTATCAGTCCAGGGTTTATTGTCTTCAGAAGCTCAGATCACTCGGTCTCAATTCTGCAATCTGAAAAACGTTTCTCGACTGTTTTATTGAACCCGTTTTAACATTTTCATTTTTAGGCTGTTTGCTGGTTTTGAGTTTGTGTTGCAAAAGCATTCTAGGTGGAATTGTGAAAATATGTAGCAAGGTTGTTGATGGAAGACAGTCAAACCTCGGTGATCTATACATCCAACTCATGAAAAAGAAGACAAAAGCTATTTTAAATGATCGAAATCACGTCTTAAGTAAACTTTATTAGAACCTACCATGAGGCCGTCGTTTAC
Source organism: Ptychodera flava (assembly GCF_041260155.1). NCBI lineage: Eukaryota > Metazoa > Hemichordata > Enteropneusta > Ptychoderidae > Ptychodera > Ptychodera flava. The sequence goes on from NC_091943.1 coordinate 20,808,817, forward strand.
GGGTTTCAAAGTGTAGAGCTGTGCGAACGAAGCTGAGTTTTATTACAAATTCAATTTCAGTTCTAAACGAGTCAAATTATTCTAATGCGCAGTTATTGTTTCTAATTTTAGCTTTATTTGTTTCGTGTGTTATGTTCTTATCTTATGTTTTATAATTCTTGTGTTGTATAGTGTATTTGGTGTGAACAGCCACATGCAAATTTCTCTATAGGTGATACATAAATTAAGTTTTCTGGCTCTGAATCTTCTGTTTCGGACCGGGCCAATCCTTTGCCTATGCGGTTAACCGGACATGTTTTTTCTCTACAGAGGGAACTACAGTGGAATTTGATCGAGTGTCCGTTTTGCCTTGCAGAGCTCGACAAGTCTACATGTTCCTTATCATTAGAAAAGTAAACATTTGCAACAAATTGAGTATTTGGTGTTAGATTACAGCGCACGCGGCGAACGTTTCCCAGACACTGTCTCGTCTACAATAATGACAGTCGTTTCAGCATGCCACTCATGCACAACAAGCTTGACACCGCACTATAGCTATAGCACATCATCAAAGTTTTCTTTCAGCTACAGCTTTGTGTACTTTGATTTGGGAAATATAACTCAGACAAAACTCACTGGCATATTTTTCGAGTGTCGGATCTATATCTCGAGGAAAGTCCTCAACATCAACCGGACTGACTCTCGGCGTTTTATTACAGTGAAACATTGTATTTTTCAGCAAGGTAAAGAATATTTTGAAGGCAGAGAGATATCATCGTCCCCTCCATGCTAACCCGTTGCCGTGTATGATGCCGTCCGGGAAATTAAGTGCCAAAATACGGTGAATTATTTCAGAAACACTTGGTGTGTTATTCAATGGCACAAATGTACCGTGTTGATTGAATTGCACTTGCCTGTGCAAAATCAACACTTTCCTTCAAGTCTATTTTGTAGCTCACAGAAGTGTCAATTCAGAGAGAAGTGTCACTGAGAAAGTTTCATTTAGCTGAGACAAAAGAGAAAGCGGGATTAAAGTTTCATTTAGGAGTGTTTAGCATTTTCTGTTGACAATATTCAGTGTTGTATCGTGTCAAACTTGTTGATAGAGTAGACTGCACTCGCAATGCTACAGACTGCATGCTGAAGGAACTGTTGTCGTGATTGCTGACATCGAGAGGAGAAGAAAGTTTTTTTTTAAAGAATTTACTTGTTTCTTCATAAAGTTCCCAATTTAAAGTAAACACCTAAAAGAAAACTGATGGTGTGCCTGTAGTGCAGTGTTATGCTTGTTGTCAGTGACATGCTGAAACGACTGCAGTGATCGTGATGAGACAGTGTATGGGAAACGTTTGCCGCGCGCTGTAATCAGGGTAATCTAACACCAACCAAAGACGAAGACTCAATTTGTTGCAAATGTTTACTTTTCTAATGATAAGCAACATGTAGACTCGTCGAGCTCTGCAAGGCAAACCGGACACTCAATCAAATTCCACTGTACACTTTTTTACAGAAACTGTAGTAAAGGAAGTATGCTTAAATGGCATCAACTTGACAGTCTACTTTCTGTGATTATACAAAAGACCCCTGGTGTCACGTACAAGTTCAAGGGCTTCCATGATTGTAGCTTGCCAAACAAGGTAAATTGAATGCCACTCACAGTGATGCAACACTGTTGTATTTTATAAATAAGCCAATCGCAGACAACATGAGTTTACGGTTCCCCAGCAAAGAAATCGTCTCTCCAGGGGCAACCGTCAAGCAGGTAAATCCCTATCAACGATGAATTAGACGAAAATTGTATAACGTAGGATTAAAATTGTTAATATATATGTTTATCCAATAGCCAGCGCGAACTTTGGTGACATAAAGTTTGTTCCTCTTCCGTTACCATCCAATGAAACTCATATTTATAAAGATTTTTTACCTCGACTAGGTGTACACAAGGTAACGCGCTCAAAGTTCAACACAAACTGAACACTCCCATCTCTTGAGTTTGTTTGTCATTAACGTACAAACGCTGACAAGTCTGAGTAGTTACGTGCACATTTGTGAGTCACTTTTTCGCTGAAATCGTTGATGCGATTTTTCCCCTTACATTCTTCGCCGTGTTTCATTCTTTAACAGAAATAGTCATGAAAGGGGATACTATATGACGATGGATCCCAAATATTATCTAATGACTTTGCCGATACCTGCGATTTTAGTGACGTCATCATTTCAAAATAATATATGAACGACGTTTTTTAAATGCACTGCGGGCTGCGCTCTGCCTTCACCGACCTTAATTTCTGTCTTTGGACTGCGATAGTTTTAAACTTTATGTCCTCTGTGTTGACCTTGCCGATTTATTGCATTTACGATTTGTTTTTTGTCCCTTTTTGAATCCTTAGTGGAGCCGAAAAAAACCACACACTTTGTGATCCGTATGAAATGATTGGTATCCGCCTCGAACATTATGTTGTGTCCATTATGGTTGAAAATTTGTTAGCAATTCAAATTTTAGCAGACCTAATGGCAGATCTAATATAAATTGAAATGTGCATTAAAGTGTTTTACTACGAAGGTAAAATACATCAATCTTCTTCAAAATAGGGTTAGTTGAGAGACGATGAAATGTTTATCAATGATTTTCAATCCCAGGCAGTCCAACAAAACTCAACACAGTAAACATTATTAGGATACCAACTTACGGTATTTACTCCACAAGATCACTTGCAAGCTGAAACGATTTTGAACTCATTTTGACATTACATATTCCATAGTTCATTTATAGGCGTTTGTTTTATTACGTGGGACCGACAGTGATCACTTACGCTGTAAGCACAACAGTGGCAATCTTTGTCGCGTTGACCTCTTCAACGTATGCTTTACCTCATGGCCAGAACTCAACCACTGGTCAATCTCCTTGTGGTGTCGTACGTTACCATAACTATGCATCAAGGAAAGCCATGCATTTCATAATGTCAAAAAGAAAAATCGGGAGAATTTTCTGATGACCAAGTGTGAAAGTGAAGTTTCTGAAGTCAATTATTTACCTATACACCATGATTATTCATGCTCGTCAGCAAACTGTTATTTGAAAATTGCACAGCATGATTTGCTGTAGTAGAAGTAGGGTCTTCGATCATGGAGGGACCGTGGATTACGGTCTGTGTGTTGTTTTTATAACTCTCATGGCCTTGAGTTGCACGATATGAATGAAATCCGACACATATGTGATGTGAAAATTGTTCCATAGAAATCCATATTACGTTTCCAGGCATAAGGCGTTTACGTTGTCAAATTTTACTTAAATACCACTTCATATACAATTGTATATTATTCGCTTAAGCACTTCAGATTCGAAGACACAGTTTCAGCATCTTCACTCGGGTCTTTCGGAGTGCATAACATACCAAAATAAGACAGATACAGACATGGGATTGCATCAGGGAGCTTTCAGTAATTACAGGGGTAGGCTGGGGGAATTCCGTGCGCACTGTACTGT